>NC_142189.1:32986964-33319464 GCF_026936395.1 Plectropomus leopardus | reverse complement strand
CTGGTGTCTGCTTTTGGGTCCCAATTTTGAACTGCCTTAACAAGTATGGTATGTTGTCCAAAATTCATAACAATATCATACTATAGTATTTTGTCCAAAACAAGCAAAGAAAAAGCATGTCATTCTGTTGTATGATGTCCATAAATCATGAAAACATCATAGTATAATATGTCATCCAAAAATCATAAAAAAATGCCATTCTATTTATTGATGTCCAAAAACCATAAAAAATGTCATATGTGTTTTAAAAATCATGAATAACATCATAGTATAATATGTCATCCAAAAATTATGAAAAAAGTCAAATTATAATATGTTGTGCAAAAATCAGAAAAAAAGATCATATTAAAGTATGATGTCAAAAAATCATTAAAAAATGTCATACTATTTTATGATGTACAAAAATTATAAAAAACTCATAATATAGTCAGCATAGTCATAGTATAGTATGGCTTCAAAAAATCATAAAAAAGTGTAGTAATTCCATCTAATAATAATAATAATAACTTTATTTGTATAGTGCTTTCAACTCAAAGTCCTTTACAGAAACACACAACAGATAAAACCATAAGGCAATAACGGATAAAAACAATGACTAAGAATTAAAAACAATGGCTAAGAATTTAAAACAATGGCTTAGAATAAGAACAGTGGCTAAGAGATAAAAACCATGACTAAGAAAAATAAAAATAAAAATAAAAACAGTGGCTAAGAAAATAAAACAAAAGCCAAGATAAAATAATGGCTAAGAACTGGTTAGGAGTCATATACCATAGAAAACAAGTGGGTCTTTAACTTTGAACACCTCTACTGTGCAAGCTTGCCGTATGTCAGTGGGGAGAGCATTCCATAAAGACGGTGCACGGGAATGAAAAGCCCGTGCACCGACTGTCCTCTTTTTAGTTCTAGGGACAGTCAGCAGACCCGTCCCCTGGGAGCGCAAGGACCTTGCTGGTTCGTATGGAACAACCAGTTCCTTTAAATATGATGGTCCAATGCCATTCACAGCTTTATAAGTTAAAAGAAGTGTCTTAAAATCAGCTCTAATATGAACTGGAAGCCAATGGAGAGAAACTAGCACTGGAGTAATATGATCATATTTTTTTGCTCCTGTCAGAATGCGAGCTGCTGCATTCTGAACCATTTGTAGGCTGTGAAAGCTCTTCTTTGGCAAGCCAGACAGGAGAGCGTTACAATAATCCAGTCTTGAAAACACAAATGAGTGAATAAGAACCTCGGCATCATTAAAGGACAACAAAGAGCGGATCTTAGCAATCCTCCTAAGATGGAAGAAGGCTATTTTTGTCACCTCTCGTATGTGGGAGACAAATGTAAGAGACTGATCAAAGGTCACGCCAAGGTTTTTAACAGTGTCCTTGCACTGAATGATGCCATCATCTAAGGTGCAGCCAGCGATTTTGTTTAGATGATTTAGTCTCCCTGAACCAATCACCATCATCTCAGTCTTGTCCGAATTTAAACATAGGAAGTTTGCTGCCAGCCAGCTCTTCACCGCAGCCAAACAGGCCTCAAGCTTCAGTATATCCGAGCAACTGTCAACAGTAATTGGTGCATACAGTTGCAGGTCGTCCGCATAACAATGGAAGGCAATCCCGAAAGAACGTATAACATCACCCAATGACCCCAAGTATAAAGAAAACAACAAAGGACCAAGGACAGACCCCTGTGGAACCCCATACCTGACTGTCCGCTTCTCCGATATTACAGTTGTGTTGGACACACTGAGATCTGTCGGACAAATATGATTTTAACTACTCGAACACTCTGCCTGAGATTCCATACATGTTTTTAAGCCTGTCAAGCAATATACCGTGATCCACAGTCTCAAAGGCAGCGCTTAGGTCCAACAGTAGAAGAACTGATGTTGAGCCTGAGTCAGTTGCCAATAGCAAATCATTCAGGACCTTTGTGAGTGCTGTTTCTGTAGAGTGATGGGACCGAAATGCAGACTGTAGTGGCTCAAAGTAATTATTGCGTGACAAGAAATTCACAAGTTGTTTTAAGACAACTTTCTCAAGGACCTTAGACAGAAATGCCAGATTTGAGACTGGCCTGTAGCTTACCAAGGAATTTGGGTCTCAAGTCCATCAGGCCTCAACAAATCTGAGAGCGAGCGCGAGAGAGAGAGAGAGAGAGAGAGAGAAAACAAATAGAATTTTTTACTTTCTCTGACCCTTCAATATGCAAGCCTCAGTTTGTGAAGTAGGTAACAGCACTACTTACCACTTGAATGGTCGTCCTTCTGTTTTCAATTGTTTTTCTATCCCTCGGTTAAATTCTTCCACTTAAATGAATTAGTAACACAAACAACATAAACACTGCTGGGTTAACCAGCAGATGCTGCTTTTTGAATTGTTTCAAATATGAAACAATTAAAAAACTAATGTTGACAGCTTTTACAACATACCGTTACCTTTCCTTACTTTAAAACTGAACATACAATGTTTTTTGTTAAGAAATGTTGTCAACCAATAAATGAAGAAAGAAGAAAAAAATAATTAAATTAAAAAAATAAAAAAGAGAGAAAAGAAAAAAACTAGAAAGAAGAAAATAATGGATGAGAATGAGGAATTGTTGAGAGCTACAGCAGGACCCTCAGATCCGGGGCCACGGGTATGGGTCAAAGCGCTTTTAGATCAATAGGCCCAACAGTTTCAATAGCTTTTAACACCAGTCCTGCAGCATGTGACACCAGAGCAACAAGCAATGACAAGAGCAATGTCAACAGTGCCAAGTAATCAAAGTCAGTATGCTGGTGTAACCCCTCCTCCACCAACATTAGAACCTCCAGGGCAAACTAGCAGGTGGACATACAGTTTGCAGCAGAATTAGAGGTATTTGGGAAGAGGTCACACAATGCAGGTCAGCCTCCTACCTCAACCACTCATGACCCAGCTGTGCGACACAGAGATGAGCGAATGCCTTCCACTCCAGCACGCAATGCTTAACACGAGCAATATGAAACTCATGGCAACAATGGAAATCGACATGACATGATGCGTCAACCGCCCCATAAAGCTTCCAAAGTCAAGCTAGCAACTTATTGTGGCAAAGAGGACTCGGATTAATTTCTGCTCCCCTTTGAACATCAGGCACGCAGGTACGGATGGACTGGTGTAGAGCATGTTGATAAGCTCCATGAGTGCCTTCGTGGGGTTGCTATTCACTATGTCTGCTCCTTTCCGGAACACATCCGTGAAGATTACACCCCCCTTAAAGAACAACTCACACAGAGGTTTGGTGTAAAAGACCCCCCTTCAACTCTGCGCAGGAAGCTGGGAGAGCTTTGTCAAGGAAAATAATCTTCGGCAGTTTGCTGAGGAGGTGCGACACCTTGTGAGCTTGGCTTACTCTGGAACAGACCTATTACTGCTGGACCAGCTAGCTACTGATGCCTTTTTGAACGGGCTGAAGAGCCAAAATGTGGCATATGAGGTAATGAATCGTGATCCACAAACACTGGCACAAAAGCGAGCTGAAGCCCACAAACATAACTTTAAGGCAACCTTGGGCCGTGATGCCGAGATAAGGACAGGAAGGGCTAGACATATCTCCTGGGCAGATAAAGAAGGTGACTTACCTGATGAACTTTTCCCTGCCTTCAGATGTTTACAGAGCCCCAAGTATGTCACTGAGGAACAATTTAAAATGCTGTTGGACAAGGTGGAGCAGCTTCACCTAAAGTTGGAGCACCTGCAGCCGATGGCTAAAGACGGTGGGGGCGTGGAGCGGTATTCATGTTATGGCAACAGAACACAAGAAAAAGAGAGTGGAAAGAAACCAGCACTGCAACTGCCCTCTCAAAGCTTGAGAACACAATCACCCAGCCCAAGTCAAGCCAGTAGAACCACCTGTTCCCGTTGTGGGGAAGCAGGGCACATCATGAGAGAGTGAGCCACAAAGATATTCCCACAAGTAGTGAGCAAGGCGCCCCAAGGAGACCTGCAAGTAAGGAGAATCAACTTCCCACCCCGCAGCTAGGACACACAACTAAAAGAGGGCCCAGCCTACAAATGGAAATAACAATATATGGCCTACGTGTTCCAGCAGTTGGAGCAGAAGCCATGGTGATATCCAAAGAGGTCAAAAATATGCTCCCACTCGAGGCATGGAAACCTCTCAGAAAAACCTCTGTCCGGAATGTTGCAGTTGGAAGCAGAATGTGCGCCTTTGTTGAACTGGAGGTGACCCTGGAAATTAGGAGACGGAAATTCAACTGTAAAGTCTTTGTTGGCCAAATCCACAATTCTCGTCTCCTGAGCCTTGACGCAATGCAAGCAGCTGACATGACAGTCTACGCTGGCCGTGTTTGTTGGCAAGGAGCCAGTGCCTTCCTGGGTCATTGATGGCAATGGCTATTCTGTGGCATCTGTGCTCCTGGAAAACAACATTACCCTGCCACCTGAAAGTGAGTGCCTTGTTTGGGGAAAAGTTGATAAGCAAAAGCCTGGGCTCCCAGCAGTTCTGAAACCACTCAACATAACTGAGGCCGTCTCTTCAGGAAGTGTTGCCATCTACATGGAACCCATAGTCCCTTTCAGGCTCTGTAATTTCTCCAGTGCCACAGCATCCCTGCCCCTTGGAGTTTGTGTTGGTGTTTTGGTGGAGCTCTTTCCAGATGACCCTCCTATCACATCTGATCCAGAGAGTGGCCACCGGGAAAATGTGCCAGAGGAGGAAAGTAGTGAGAAAGCCAGGCCAGTGGTTGGACAAGTAGCAACAAATGCAGTAGATCTACCAGAACACCTGCAAGACCTGTACACATTATCAAGTGGGGCTCTCAGTGATCAGCAGACGACATTGATTGAACTCCTTCAAAAGTACAAGTCTCTCTTTGCAGCCAGTGATACAGACCTTGGCTGTCTCTCTACTGTCACCCATAAAATTGATACTGGGACTGCAAGACCAGTACCCCAACCAGTCCGACGGACACCTCTGGGGTGTCCGTGGGGAGGAAGAGCAGCACCTCAAAGAAATGTTGGAAGCAGGAGTAGTTGTTCCATCCTCCTCTGAGTGGGCATCACTCCTTGTTCGCAAAAAGGATGGCGGTGTCCATTGATGTGTTGACTATTGGCATCTGAATAGCCTTACACTGAAAGACGCTTATCCACTGCCTAAAATAGACGAGTGTCTTGAAATCCTGGGAGAAGCCACCGTCTTCTCCACCTTGGATCTCCAGTGTGCATACTGGCAGATTGCTGTGGATCCTAAAGATTGTGGCAAAACAGCATTCATCACCCGGTACGGCCTTTATGAGTACACCAGGATGCCATTTGGCCTTTGTAAGAGCCTTGGAACTGGTCCTCCGAGGGTGTAAGTGGAAAACGCTTCTCATCTACCTGGATGATATACCTGTAATCATCCTAGGCAGTGGGGTTGAGGAAAAATTGCAGCACTTAGCAGACATCTTTGAGTGCCTCCACAGCTACAAGCTTAAGCTAAAACCAAAGAAGTGCTATACTAATCTGTTGAGAGACAGGGTCATTTTCCTGGAACACATGGTCCAGCGAGAAGGAATAAGTGATCAAAGATGCACGAGAGAAAATACTTGCTCTGTTGGCCACAAATAGAACTTCACCAAGGAGTTATGCACTACTGTTGGGAGAATGCGGACAGATGTAACCCATTCCTGCTGTTATTGATCTCTGCCTCACTGCAAACCGAAGTCATGCAGGTTTGCCATGACCACAGTCTCACCACAGTCTGGACATTTGGGAGAGGCGAAGACCCTGCAGTGTCTGAGGCAAAGCTACCATTGGTACACATGGAAAGTGATCTTTGTAAATACATTCAACGATGTCCCCAGTGCAAAGCCCGGAAATCAAGCAGTCCTACATGAAAGGCCAGGCTGCAGACTTACCAGACAGGAGCACCTATGGACCGGTTGCACCTTGATGTACTGGGTCCATTTCCCACCTCATCCTCTGGGAATAAGTACATCTTGGTCATCATGGATCAGTTCATCAGCTGGGTGGAGGCATTCCCTATCAAAGACCAAGGAGCAGAAACCACAGCCAAGATACTGGTCAACAACTTCATGTTGTGCTTCGGAGCCCCATTGGAGCTACATACAGACCAGGGCCATAACTTTGAAAATGCGCTGTTCAAGAACATCTACCAGCTCTTTCAGATTTCCAAGACCAGGACTGTGCCCTATCATCCAGCTTCAAATGGACAGATGAAGCGTTTCAGTCGTACACTTCTCCAGATGATCCGTTGCTATGTAGATCAGCACCAGCCCCAACAGCTGCATACCGCAATGCACAGAATTCTAGCACCAATTTCACATTCAACATGCTAATGCTGGTAAAAAAGGTCCATCAGCCGCAGGACATCTGGTTAGGGGTGGCAGAATGCAAACATGGTCAAAAAGCAGCATCTCCATGCAGCTCAGCAGAGGTAAAAGAGGACTCATGACTTGAGTTCAGCAGCAAAGCTATGATGTCAGAGACAGCACAAAAAAGAAAGGTTTCAGCCTCAAGTTACAAGCCCCTTGGAGAGGCCCATGTATAATCAAAGCTCTCTGTGGCCCTGTGCTCTTTAAGATCCTGACTCTGCAAAAAGAAGATCGTGCACCATGATCGGCAAAAGCCTTACACGAGTGACATAATTCCTGCATGGATCAGGCTACAGAGACACTAAGTCCTCTCACAGTGCCAGGAGCCGTTCACACCACCTGAGTCACCTCCAACTGCACCAAAGCTTGTGTCTACTGACCATGTACCATGTATCTGGGTTGGACCCTTCCAAGCATCAAAGAAGAAAATGCAAGTGACAGGTTGCAGCACGCAGGTGCAGGAAAGCTGCATCACGCCAACACCAGAATGAGATACATACGTCGGATTCAGACGAAGACAGCCAAGGACCACTTACAAGGGAAACTCTTAGGGGACGTGAAGTGCGACCCCCAGTTCATTGTCAGGAGAGTTGAAATAAATGACTGATTGTTTAATCCAGCTGTTTGAAAGAGGGGGTTAGTGTAATACTGGTATTATTTTGCTATTATTTTTCCTATTTCCCATAATATTTTGCACTGAGCATCAGTCATGTTCAGATAATCTGACATGTTGAAATAACCACAGTATTTGTTGCAAAAACGTTACCATGCTACCAGATATACGTAGGTGGTTTGAAGTTTAATTTTCACCTTTGAGCATGTCGTTGTGTTTGCTCACCTGCTCAGGTGTGGAAAGTTTGTCAGCAGTGGAGTTAAAGCGTTCTCCAGACTGTACTACTTTTGCAACTCTTCAGTAAAAGAAGATAATGTGATATTCCTTATCCCGAATAATCCTTCCTCCCGCATGAGTATCCCTTTTTGGGGGTGGCTAACAATACTGTAGTATGTTGTACAAAAATCATTAAAAAAAAATGTTATCGTATAGTATGATATCCAAAATTCATAAAAAAACATCATAGTGTAGTATAATGTCCAAACATCATAAAAACATCATACAACATCTACACGATGTACAAAAATCCTTAAAAAACGTAATGGTATAATATCACATCCAATATACATCAAATCACTATCACTATACTACTCTGTCAAGCTTAAAGGTTCCCTTTTACTCCTAAGTGAGATATGAAGATATCATAAGGTTAATTTTGGTTTAAATATTTATTTTCTGTCAGATAATGAACATGATAAATATACTGTAGAACAGGCATCACCAACTGGCAGGCCTATTCAACTAACATTAAAAAGGTCCAGTTACAAAAAATCCTCCCAGCAAAGGTCCAAACCTCATAACTTAAATCAATATCGCGATTAATTGAACATTTTACCTCAATTACGATTAATTAATGATTATTTTGTTTTCTGCTCTTTTTTCTGATTTGTTTTTTGCCCTCATAGTTCACTGACACAGTTTCATTTGACCATGAGCATGACCATTTGTTGGAGTGTAATAAACATATGATTTATTATTATTTATTAATCTTTCCAGCATTATATAAAAATTAAAAGCTCCATCTTAAACAAACTTCAGGTAAATTTAAGCACATTGTGCTGATAATAGGCCAACCTCTCTTGACCGCAGGACTCTGACTTGGACTATTCTGTGAATCTTCTGTGAAATATCTGTGCTATTAATCATTTTACTCAGGAATTAAAAAACCTTTTGAGTAGGCCTACTTTTCCTATAGCTGCCAACAGCTTGCCCAAATTCCCAGTTAGAGTAAAAGTAAAAATAAGGTAATGTGCTTGTGGCCTCAGGCCCCCAAAATATTACATCTGCCCCTGGTAATAATAATGAGAGTTTAGCACAAGCGGCTGGATGAGACACCGAGCAATGCTTCCTGGTATTTCTAAATAATTCCATCCAAAGTCTGATTAAACGTGAAACTAACACAAAGTAGTCTGTAGAAGTCTAACGAAGTCAGTTTCCACCTCTACAAATTTGGCAAATTCATACACTGCGGTGTTGTGAGGAGAAGCTGTGGTCTGTTTGTCTGTCTCACTGCTCTGCTGTTGGACCATCAGCTGTTTGATCCGCGATAATGAAATGCTGTGGCTGTCAAACACTCAGCTGTTCTAGAGTCGTTCACTGCATTTGGTTCGCCACGGCACTGTTCTTATTATCACTGGCTGTTCCTGTTGTCTGTCAAAACATGGCTGGAATGCATTCTATTGACATTCTATCGACTACGTCTCATATTTCAATCGAGGAAAAGTTATATCGCAATTGATATCATTATCGTTTTATCGCCCAGCCCTATGTACAAAAATCATTTTAAAAAAAGTCATAGTTTCGAATTTTGACCAAACATCATAAAAAACATCATAGTATTGTAGGTCCATCCGAAAATTATACAAAAAGTCATAATATAGTATGTTGTTCAAAAATTATGAAACACATCATAACATATTATGTCAACTGAAAAAATAAAAAACATAAACATAGTATGGTGTGTCGTCCAACAATAAAAAAAATCCATCAAAGTATAATATGTAATACAAAAATCATAAAAAAGCTTCATAGAATAATATGTAATACAAAAATCATAAAAAAGTCATTGTGTAGAATGACGTCATAAAATCTGAAAAAACATAGTACATCATTTTGTCTAAAATAACAAAAAACGTCATAGTATAGTATGTCATCCAAAAATGAAAAAAAAAAAAAAAATTGTACTATACTACTGTCATCCAAAAATCATATAAAATGTCAATCATTACCCATTATATGAAGAAACTAGCCTTAACTGCAGAGCAGGGGTCTTTACTGGGTCTTAATTGGATCTCATAGAGGAGACTGTCTGCAAAACTCCAAACACTTTCTTTTAACCCCTGTCAGCAAGTAAAAAAATCTTGGAGTAATATCTGATGCAGACCTCAGCTTTGAGCCCCATATCAGGGATGTCACCAAAAAGGCTTTCTATCATCTAAAGAATATAGCCAGAGTGCGACAGTTTCTCTCTCAGGTCAATGCAGAGACTCTTATTCATGCTTTTATTACTTGCAGTATTGACTATCGTAACGCCTTTCTTTCTGGCTTCCTAAAAAGAATATTTTTCAGCTGCAGCTGATCCAAAATTCAGCTGCACGCATGCTGACATGCGGATCGGTGCAGCGTCTGCAGTAATGTGGACTCTGCACCTATCTGTCGTGGTGAAGAGGGAGCTGAGCCAAAAGGCAAAGCTCTCGATTTACTGGTTGATCTTCGTTCCTACCCTCACCTATGGTCACGAGCTTTGCTATTGACCGAAAGAACAAGATTGCGCATACAAGCGGCCGAAATGAGCTTCCTCCGTAAGGTGGCTGGGCTCTCCCTTAGAGATAGGGTGAGAAGCTCGGTCATCTGGGAGGAGCTCGGAGTAGAGCCGCTGCTCCTCCACGTTGAGAAGAGCCAGATGAGGTGGCTCGGGCATTTAATTGGGATTCCTCCCGGACACCTCCCTGGTGAGGTGTTCATGGCACGTCCCACCAGTAGGACACCCCGGGGAAGACCCAGGACACGCTGGAGAGACTACGTCTCACAGCTGGCCTGAGAACACCTCGGGATCCCCCGGGAAGAGCTGGACGAAAGTGGCCAGGGAGAGGGAAGTCTGGGCTTCCCTGCTTAGGCTGCTGCCCCCGCGAACCAACCCCGGATAAGCGGAGGAAAATGGATGAATGGATGGATGGCATGCTGACAAAGACCAGAAAGAGAGCCCACATTACACCAGTTTTAAAGTCTCTGCATTGGCTACCAGTATCTTTTAAAATTGATTTTAAGATTCATTATTGGTTTTTAAAGCTCTTCATGGTTTTGCACCTTCTTATTTATCAGATTTGCTTTTAAAATATGAGCCCAGTACAGCCTACAGGTCCTCAGGTAGTGGTCTTTTAATGCCCAAAGTGAGAACCAAAACATACGGTGAAGCAGCTTTTTATCATTACGGCCCCCATCTGTGGAACAGTTTGCCCGAGAACATGAGGGCAGTACATAATGTTCATGTTTTAAAAAGCAATCTCAAGACTTACCTTTTTAGTTTAGCTTTTAATTGAAAAATATTTTACCTCTCGTTACCTTATTTATTTTATTTATTTTTTGTTCCTATTTTACTCCTTGTTAACTTATTTATTGTTTTAATAATATTTTACCTCTTGTTACCTTATTTGCTCGTATTCTTTACACTAGTATAACATTTTATTTATTTATATAGTTATTTATTCACTCATTTATTTATTTATATAGTTATTTATTCACTCATTTATTAATTATTTGTATTTATTTTGTATTTATACACTCTTTTAATTGTTATTCTAATTCTTTCCTCATCTGACCTCATCTGAGATAGCGTTTCCTCAGTTGATAATGCCTGTTGTTACCTAGTTTATTAATGTAGATGTAGATGAATGTTTTAACCTCATGCAGGGTGGGGGTGGATGGTGGGGTGGCAGGTTGTATTTTTCTTTTATCTGACGTTAATCTGTCTGTTTATAAAGCACTTTGTGCTACAAAGCTTCTTTTGTGCTATATAAATAAGGTTTGACTGATTGATTGATTGATTGATTTAACATTGTTCAGGCCAAGGACCCCTTCGCTGAAAGAGACAGAACAAGGACGGATCGGCTCTGTGTAAAACTTTTCTCTAACTTGTTCACCTCACTGTTTTGGATAGGTTTGGCACAGTGATTTAGTGTTAGCTAGCTCACGTGATTGCACAAGGATTCATTGCTATAAATAGCCATAGAATTAATGTTGTAGAATTTTAGATTTTCACTTTTTTTAAAAAAAAATAATACAGTACCTTTTTTTTTTTTTTTTTTAAACTTAATTTGTCAAACAACACCCCTGGTTGAAGACCCAGGCTGGGGAGTGCTTGTTTCATTTTGGGATCAATCAGCATAAGACTTGTCACAAACAGGTTCATCATGTTGTTTCATGTCAAATTGCTCCTCAGTGTGCAACACAGTCCTGTATCGGACAGTTTGACAGTACAGAGTGACAAGAAATGTGAGTAGAAATACAGGGCTGACATCCACAGGTTAAACAGCAGACATAAACCAAGGACAGGATCAGGGTTACAGATCAGGGTTACAGTGTGTGTCTAAGACAAGTCAAGACACTCTCAGTGACACGAGGTAGTGACATTTACCCTCAAATTGCACACTTTAAAATTGCGACTATAAAATATGCCGAATGGAAACACGTCAATTTGAAAAAAAGGTTCCCATATATCACAAAAACGGTTTTATGGTCACATGAGGTGGTATGTCAGGCAATTCAAAAAAGCCATATTTTGCAAAACTGTCATGGGACCACGTTTTTAGGTTTTACACCATGACCAGTATGATTGCAATCTTGAGGGCAACAGGCGATGCAGAATCACACAGATACCCATCAAAACCAGAAATTATCGCAATGGCAAAAAGAATAGTACAGTACTACCCCATGCTGCAGGACCAAGGCATGAAGATTACATGGGTAAGTGAACTGCATCCCGTTGATGACCAAAGTGTGTCATGTTGGACACTTTAAGTAGCAGTTTGAAAAATGTTTTAAATGTGTCTTGTGCAGGTCACTGTGTACGCACAACTATCCAAAAGATTGCAAAATGTGAGGTCCCCCCCCCAAAACACATCCAGATGGGAGACATTTAAAGAGGTAGGGCTGTAAATAACAGTTACTTTCATTAAGGATTCATTAGTTAATCATTTTTTAGATTAAGCAATCAGTTGTTTGGTCCATAAAATGTCAGATTATTGTGAAAATTGTTGAGAACTTTTTCCCAAAGCTCAAGGTTACATTCTCAGAGGTCTTGTTTTGCTCACAATCTTAAGACATTCAGTTCTGAAACGGGGTGTGTATGAACCCAGATGCAGTACGCCAAAACTCAAGGTGAGTTGGTAATAACTTTTATTTAAACCAACACAAACGAAGATCAGCTCACAGATATTCAGTTCGTTCTTCTGGTGATAAACCCAAACAATGTTTCTGGGAATCCCACGAAGCGAAGACACGAAGCTGGAACCTACTGTGGCTGGAGAACAGGAAACCCCGTAGCTCGACGAGCCGACAACACGTGTGGGAATGTTGTCGGGGATAATGCTGAGTCGTGGTCGGGGACAGGCAGAGGATCCGTAGCCGGGGAAGCAGTCCGAAAGAATAACGGTACCGTTGAGGAGCAGGCAGGAGGATCGTCGTGGTCGAGCAGTGAGGTCTTTGCCAGAGGAGCCTCAGATTTCCGTAACGCCGAATCGGAACACGTGGTCGGGGACAGAAGGCAGGTAGGTACACGGGGAGGCAGGCGAAGAGAGCTGGTCGGGAACAGGCTGGGTCGGCAACAGGAAATCAGGCAGAAAAAACGCTGGAGAGTCATGCATAATAGCAGAGGAACAATCTGGCAGTGAGTGAACGTGTTGGAGTGTCTTAAATACTGGACTGATTGATGATGAGGTGCAGCTGTGGGAGAGCAGGCTGCAGCAGTGGGCGTGGCTGGCAGGTAGAGCAGGTCAGAGTGAGGTAAGTGGAAAAATACTGGCAGTGAAGGGGAGGAGAAGAATGCAGGAACCATGACAAGTTCACTGTCATAAAGGACTACAGCAAGAAAAGACTTACATTTGAGAAGCTGAAATCATATTTTGACATTTATGTTAAAAAAAAAGAAAAAGAGATGACTCAAAATAATCAATAGTGTCAAAATAGTTGGTGATTAATTAAACTGTTGCCAAATAATTGATTAATTAACTTATCTTTGCAGTTCTACAAAGAGGTGCCGTCTTGAGCAGTCAGACGACACAGATGAAATTAATTCAAGCGACTCAACAATCATACTGGATCGCTCCACAGAAGGGAGTAGCAGCTCAGACTCAGGCAGTAAAGAAGGAGGTAAGTTTTAACTTTGCTTTGAAAAATTTGCCCATGTGAGGTATTTATATTTCTGACAAACTATTAGATCGACATTATTGGGTTATTTAACAGTCTTTGGTTTCCTTGCACTTGTTAAGATTTGCCAATTGTCAGTCAATGTGGTATTGGCCCATATACTTCAGGCATCAAAACAGAATGAAGCTGAACCTAAAGCACTTAGACTCTAGCAGGCAACCGTTTATTACCATAACTGCTCATTCATATCAACAGTTATGTATTAATGAATGACATTTTTTATTTAGGTTCCAGAATACCAAAATTATCCTAAGTAAAGTGCATTATTCTGACAATGGCATGTCTATGTTATGCTTTTAAGGAAAAAGAAGACCCCGGTGCTCACTTGAAGAAGTGCCCTCTCCTCCCTCCAGTTCTGATTGTGAGTTTGTCCAACTGCTTTTGGCTGTGTTTGTGAGGGTGTGTGAGTTTTATTACTTGTTTTTAAGTGAGGCAGATTGATGACAGTATGTATGCTCTATGCTCTAACAGCTATCCAGCCTGCAGATATTGACAGTCCAGATGCAGACAGTCCAGCAACCTTGGCCAAGCACTACAAGACCCTGCAGACCATGTGTAAAAGAAAAAATCCAAACCACCAGGATGTCGCTCATCTCCTGGATTTGGAATTTGGAGCCAGAAGAGCATTCATTGACTCGAATACTGTTCGTGAGGAAGACAGACACGACGAGATTCTAGCGGCATATCCTTGTTTCAAGGACACTGGACATGTAAGTCATTATTGACTGTGCATAATTAAAAACATCGTACCACACACAATGTTTTATATACCAATTACCTCCTCCTAAGTGATGCATTCATATGTGTGTATTGGTATATTTCATATCTTAAATGTTATATTCAATATTTCATAGGTGATGGATGAGCTTCAACGCATTCTGGACAAGGATAATGGCAACTTCATCGATGAACTGAAAGGAAGATGGCACGACTTCTGCCAGAAGGTGCAGTTTTTCGGTGTATGGAAAAAGATGCTGAAACCTCCAATGGGAATGGACAAAGGTAAACAATTATGTTTTTATTGTTGTTTGTTATAGTGATCACAGTCAGGGCAGACCTTCAGGCATATAACTGTCAAGTTCATGTGCTAGTGTCTTCTCTTGTCATCCTTCTTTTTCCATCTATGATGGCTATGCCATCACTTGCTGAATGTTTCTATTGTTTTTAAAGGAATGTGTTATATACTGTTCATCAGATTTTACTTTGTGCATTTTGTCCAAGTGTTTAAGTAATGAATCTTTTGCCTCAACAGCTGAACAGGCTGTTGAAATCCTACACCAGCTGCCATCACTGTTCCCCTCCACGTCTGCTCCTTCAAAGAGGGTACGAGATGCGAGTGAGGCTCTGGTGCATGTCCTACAGGTGAACTGTGTGAAAAATACAGGACCATTTGAAACTTAAGATTACTGAAGGCGCTTCCTCTGATTGCTCCCAATGCATTTCCTATTCACATACTATATGTTCTTAGCCCTCAAAGAGACATTTGTTTTTGAAAAAAGGATTTTCACTGGTTAGTAGGGTTGGGCAGGCTTCTGATTTTGCCACTCAGGTCTGGTGTACACGCCTACACCGGTTTGATTTTTGCTGGCCGACTAAACCAACATTTGTGTAATGTCCGGTAGAGCGAGCTAGTGACATTTGAATAGTTAGTGGGAGCTTAGGGGTAGCTGATTAGTTCAGTTTTACCCTGTGCTGCTTCCGTCTTGTTATGATGTACTATAGCTAAGAGTTGTGCACACAGAGCGACTACTCAGACTGAAGTCCACAAAAGACGACTCTGCAGAGAGAGGAGGTGCTTCAGCTTGTAGGCACTACACCCTGTTTGTGTAGCCTGCTTTATGAAGCCTCTCATTTTGAGCTGCTGCTCCGATTTGTGTTGATTAAGTTACTGCATGATGCTGTTCATAAAAGTAAACACTTTCTTTATCTGTTTCAAATTTTAATCCCTCTAGTGTTTCAGATTAGTCATACCTTTAATTTCTCAACACGCTTTTATTGTGGAAAACTCATCAGCTTGCAAGGTCTGTGATATGATACGACATGAGACATCATATCTGTAATGTATGGAAATTCCTACAGTGATAGGCGACCTTGAATGCATCATTGTAGATGCCGCGAGGATTCACAGGCACGGGAGTTCGTGAACAAGGGGTTTTTGTTGGTGTTGTATCATGGCGCAGCACGTTACATTAATAAGCGGCAAGGTGTTCCAAGTTACAGAAGCGTTCTTCGTCTTATTAGATGTCCAGCAGACATTACATGGTGTCAGAAGTGACGGAAAGTGACCAGAACCGATCGACATGACGAAGTTTAATCCTCCAGAGGAGTTTAAGTTTGCAAGCCCCGGGGAATGGCCGGAGTGGAAGCAACGGTTTGGCTTCAGGACAGCGGCTAAGCTAAACAGAGAGGACGGAAGTCCAGGTCTGCTCGCTCATTTACGCGATGGGCAGTGAAGCAGAGAAAATATTCAGCTCATTCCAGTTTGAAGAAGAGGATGACAAGAAAGACTACAACGCCGTTTTGAAGAAATTCGACGACTACTTCATTCCTAGACGGAATTTAATACACAAACGGGCATGCTTTTATCAACGGAGCCAGCTACCCGGTGAGAAAGCAGAAGCATACATAAGAGTACTGTATGAGCTAGCAGAAAACTGTGAGTTTGGCGACCAAAGAGATGAACACATCCGAGATAGACTGGTCGTGGGCATTAGAGACAAGGAGTTGTCTCAGAAGTTTCAGCTCACTGCAGACTTGACGCTGCTAAGTTATCCAGCAAGTGCGCCAGCAAGAGGAGGTTGCTAAACAGATTAGCCTCCAGACCAACCCACGAGCTACAGGTGGCTAATGTTAACCTTGACGAACAAGGACAGGAACAACACAGGAGAGGAACCACGGCACGCAGCGGAGCTACAAAGCGGTCCTAGGGCGTACAGAACTGTGGTAGGTGCGGCACCCAGCACTACAATAAAAGAAAATGCCCGGCTTTTAAGAGCACCTGTAAAAAGTGCAACAAGAGAGGACACTGGGGCACGTGTGTGTCGTGCCAAAACACTGAGCGAAGTCACAGAAAGCATGGGACAGTTTCAGTTTCTGGGCGAAGGTTAGTGAAGCAGCTAGCCATGACAAATGGACTGTTACTCTTATCATTGGAAATGCACTAGCCTTTAAAATAGATCTGAGGGCAGATGTGACCGTCATAAGTGAAAAGACATTTAAGACTCTTCCCAAAACCTATAGACTGGGCCCTGCAGAGATACCCTTTGTTGGACCAGGGGTGAGCTCAAATGTATAGGTTGGTTCAGAGCTAATACAGTCTACAAAGGTAAAGAATACACTTTTCCTGTGTATGTGATTAAAGGAAACAGCAGCAGTTTGCTCAGCCGCCCAGAAGCAGTAAATATGGGTTTAGTTAAGAGAGTGGAGCATGTCAGCACTGTGTTGAACCATGCGGCCTGCTAAAGACTGAACCTGTTAAAATCATGCTCAAAGAGGATGCACAGCCATCGCCCGTGCATACTGCCAGACGTGTGCCACTACCACTTATGCCTCTAGTAAAGAAGGTTACTCCGGTTGGAAAATGAGGGCATCATCGAAAAGGTGACACAGCCCACAGAGTGGTGCTGCCATGGTCCCAGTTCTAAAGCCTAACAGGAAAGAGGTCCGGTGCTGTGCAGACCTAAGGAAGCTAAATCGTGCAGTGAAAAGAGAAAAGTATGTGCTACCTACCATAGAGGAAATCATGCCCAGGCTCCAGGGGTGAAAGTGTTCACATCACTGGGCCTTGCCAGTGGATTTTACCAAATTCCCTGCATGAAGAAAGCCGCAAACGACCACCTTCATCACTCCCTTTGGGAGGTATGCTTTCAGACTACCCTTTGGAATAACAAGCGCTCCAGAAATATTCCAGCGGAAAATGGCAGAGACTCTACAAGGGCTGGAAGAACAGAGGTCTACATGGACGACATCCTGGTACACGGAGAAACTGAGGAGATCCACAATAGGCAGCTTGGAGCAGGTACTTGAAGTGATAAAGGCGGCCGCCTCAAACTGAACAAAGAAAATGCAAGTTCAGACAGCGGCAGATTCGCCTTTCCTGGGGCACATCTTTGATGAAAAGCGGTGTGAGACCTGACCGGAGAAAGTGATTGGCATCCAAAAATTCCCACAACCCCAAAATGTGTCAGAGCTCAAGCGGTTTTGGGAATGGTCAACTTCATGGGTAAATTCATCCCAGAGCTCTCTACAGAAGGACAACCACTCTATGCACTGCTGAACTCGAGGGTGGAATGGCTGTGGGGACCAGCGAGACTGCCTTCAGAGACTGAAGACAGCCTTAACATCGGCACCTGTACTCGCTTTCTCTGATGCTAAAAAGCCCACAGTGGTGTCGGCTGGCCGCCAGCAGCTATGGGCTCGGAGGAGTCCTGTTACAGCAGCATGATGAGGACTGGAAACCTGTAGCCTACTGCTCCAGGAGGCTCAGGGATGCTGAGACCAGGTATGCCCAAATAGAAAAGGAATGTTTGGCTAGTGTTTGGGCATGTGAGCACTTTGACAAATATCTGTTAGGACTTGACAGCTTTTAAACTGATTACAGACCACAAGCCCCTAGTACCATAATGAACAGCAAAGACCTTGATAACGTCCCCAAGGTGCCAGAGACTGTTGATGAGACTGATGCGCTTTAACGCATGAGGCTGTGTATGCACCTGGAAAGACATTGGCAGTAGCTGGACGCTCTATCCGGGGCCCTGTGCAGAGTCCGGGTGATGAGAAGTCCAGCGGCGATGTGGATGCACACATAGACTCAGTCTGAGCCATGTTCCAGCATCACCACACAGGATGCAAGAGATCAGAGACCACACAGCCACCGACCCCTTGGCTGCAAGCAGTGAGCCAGTTCATCCAGTTAGGGTGGCCAGATTATGAAAAGTCGAGTACCAGCATCAGTCAGGGATTTCTATAAGGTGAGAGGGGAGTTATCAGTGATAGATGGGTTAGTAATCAGAGGAAAACGTATTGTAATCCCCACCTGCATGAGAACAGAGATAGTGGAGAGGATTCATGATGGTCATCAAGGGCTAGTTAAATGCAGAGAGAGAGCCAATCAGTCAGTATGGTGGCCAAGAATCTCACAGGACATAATAACTAAAGTAACTCAGTGCAAGTTTTGCAGGAGAACAGAAACACACAGAGAAAAGAGCCATTAAAGCCAACCGAGCTACCTTCCAGACCTTGGCAAAGAGTAGGTGTAGATTTGTGCGAGCACAAGAAACAGTCTTATCTGGTAGTGTCAGACTACTATTCCAGGTATTTAGAGCTCCTGCACCTACCTGTGACCACCAGCAGTCAGGTTATAGAAAAGCTAAAAGCCACATTTGCAAGGTATGGTATTCCAGAGGTTCTAGTAAGTGACAACGGACCACAGCTAGTCTCAGAGGAATTTAGGCAGTTCAGCGAGAAATATGACTTTATTCACATAACATCCAGTCCACATTACGCTCAGAGTAATGGACAAGCCGAAGGAGCTGTACAGATAGCGAAAAGGGATTCTTAGGCAGGAAGACCCCCTCCTGGCTCTGATGGTCTACAGAGCCACGCCCGTCATCATCCACTGGAGCCAGTCCTGCCGGAAGGTTTGATGGGTCGCCAAATCCGGACAACTTTACCTACACTGTCTGGAAATCTGGACCCGACCTGGCCTGATAGGGAGGAAATCAGGCAAGCAGATGCTGCAGCCAAGCAGAGACAAGCGTACCACTACGACCGAAGGAACGAAGGTGGAGTCTCCCCTGCTGAACCAGGAGACAGAGTTCTCTTGAAACTGGACAATGAGAAACAATGGTCAACACCAGGTACTGTTCGTGGAGTCAGTTCCACTCCTAGATCTTATGTGGTGGACACAGCTCAAGGAGGACAGTACAGGAGAAATCGACGCCATTTGTTGAGTGTTCCTTCAGTACCAGTGCACGCCACTCCATCCACAGAGCAGACTACTGTTGAGATGACTGAGGATTCTGGGACTGAAATAGACATGGAACACGCAAGCACTGACACCTTGGTGGGAGCAGCAGCCCCACGCTCCCCAGGGACAGTGACTGTGACTCGCTCTGGTAGAGTGAGTAGGCCAGCCCCACGGCTGGATTTGTGAGGACATATCTTAAAAAAAAAAAAAACTGTGATAACAGTAAAACAAATGAAAGAAAGTGACAGAGAAGTGTGTTGTAAATTAAGTAAGATAAGTCAAATGGATAAATCTTATTGTTCATAATTTGTAGTCATGTTCTTATGTAGATTGCAAATTTCATGAGAGATAGAAAAGATTGTTAAGTTGTAAAGAGCCTCTCAGACTAAAGATGTTATTGACTTTGGCAAACATAAGGGAGAGAATATATCCTTGTGGGGGAGATGTAATGTATGGAAATTCCTACAGTGATAGGCGACCTTGAATGCATCATTGTAGATGCCGCGAGGATTCACAGGCACGGGAGTTCGGTGAACAAGGGGGTTTTTGTTGGTGTTGTATCATGGCCGCAGCACGTTAATAAACGGCATGAGTGTTCCAAGTTACAGAAGCGTTCTTCGTCTTATTAGATGTCCAGCAGACATTACAATATCAACCTGGTTTGAAATTCTTAAAATTGGCCCAACCCCACTGGGGTCACATACAGTCTCACAGTATGTACAAAAATAAATGCAGTACATGGCAGCAGGTTTTGTCACTTTATTGAAAATCTAGCCAGACTAGCCTAGCCTTGATTTTTAGGGTTTTGGAGAGCTAGACATATGTGAACAGTAAATGTGCTGGGGATGGTTAAAAACAGCGATTTCAGATATAGCGTTCTCCATACTGCAACTTTCATTACTTTTGCTTTGGAAAGTTATATTTGATTGTTAACAACCCTTTTGCTTTCCAGCTTAGGTTCAAAAGTACCAGAATGATCCCTGAAACAAAAGTGTATTATCCTGATATAGGGATGTCTTTGTTATGTGTTTAAGGAAAAAGAGGACCCTAATGCCTACTTGAAGAAGCGTCCTCTCTCTTGTCCAGTCCTGATCGTGAGTCCGTCCAACTGCCTCCTAGCGGTAGGAGATGTGCCAATAACTACATTTCCAAAAGACAAGGTCACCGAGGGTGCCTTATACCTAATGGCATACTATTACACCCTACACCTTACGTACCCAAAGTGTGTAGCCACTCTGCTTTCAGTCATACAAAAGGGAGTCCTCTTGGACAAAATCCATGAGCAAGATCTCACATCATCTTACAAGAAGAGCATGGCTGAGTGGAAAGCTTTTATTGGCCAATAAGGCAAGTGGTCAGATGTGGACTGTAGGATAGCGCTCGCCTTTGATTCTATATTGAAAGTTACCCCAGTGTTTGTGTGAGAGTGGTCAATGGTGTATTGAAGGACTAGTTGGTCAGATGTTCATGTTAATGTTAGACCAAAACTTTAAATTCTAATGTTACAATTATCAGCACTTTGTATTGAGGATGAATATTACAGACTGAGCAATAATTGGTGTGTCTGTGCTGTGAGTTTGCCTGTGCAAAGCACAGAGTTTGCAGGTTTGTTGTGGGACATGTTGGTCAGATGTTTGGATCCAACCTTAGACCTGTCCAGATATTTAGCAATATTCTGCTATGTTATCACATTACAGTTCCATACACACTGTGAGCCAAAATGTAAAGAAAAAAGATACAAATGCCAAATCTGTGTATCTTTTATACAGACCTGTGTTTATGGGACACTTTATTGTCTGGCAATTAAAGTTTGTTCGATGCAAGACTAGTTTTAATTTTTTCTGTCTTTTTTCAAGTAGGTGAATGTCTTAAATCCAGAACAGTTTTACTATTGTAGAGCTTACAATTGGGTAAATAGACTTGAGAGGATGACAGGCTGGAGCGTTATGGATTAGTATGGCACTAAAAGTATTTCTTAATAATAGTCAGGAATGCAAACTTCAAGACATTTTGTCTCAAAACACCACTTTCTAATCTCATTTCAAGTAGGTGGCGGTCATAAATCTAGATGAATGTCAATATTATTGGACTTACAATGAGTCAAATACACTTGGAATGAATAGGATGACATGGATGGTGCAAAGCAAAAAATGCTACTTTTGAGGGGAAAATACTACTTTCAAGCATTACAAGCTTATTATGAGACACAAAACCTCACAATACGAGCAAAATAGAACTAAGAATGAGTTTCCCTAGCTAATTTCAAGATCTCTCTTACCTTGTAAGGCTTAAATATCATGTCTTATTTTAAGAAATCTTATCAAGAGAATTTTCACTTGATCCATTGGCAGATTTTTTTGCTTATTTCAATTTTAACTTATTTTTAGAGTGGCCTTTTTTCCAGTGAAGGTTAAATGATCATCGTCTGGTCAACATCGTCTGCTGTTTTGGATAAGTTTCCAATCCACTCCAGGCAGCAGGAGAGGATCAATTCATCTGCATTCTTCAGACCTTTCCTTTCATCCAGTGATCCATGGTTTTGCACAGTGATTTAGTGTTAGCTAATGTGTTGAATCTGTTATTCTGCACAGACAAAGCACTCTGCACCATGCATTATATACCATGCACTTTATGCTATACAGTTTACATTGCTACTGCGAATGCACTTTTTTCCTCTGTATGATTTGTTGTTTTGTTTTTCTCTTTCTTTCTTTCTTGCTTTCGAATATCTGTTACTTGCAAAGGGACTACAGATGTAAATTAGCAGTCCTGCTAACTGCAGCATACATTTGTATGCACTGGAAAGAAACAACCTCCAACTCGGAAAAGTGCAATGTTCCATTCAAGTTGAAATTCCAAATATGAAACTCGGGCAATATCCATGTAGACCGAGTCGGTTGAAAAGATGTCACATCAATATGGCAGTGTACACAGTGAATGGTAAGCAGATTTACCTGTTCATCAGTTTTTACTTTTACATGGTGTTTGTGTTGTGAAACATGCTTTGACTACTTTGCAGTGGCATATCAATTTCCATTCAGTTGATGTATGTTTAATAAAAGTCTTTGTGAGCATGTAATACAAGCTACAAGCCTATTCCCTCTGTTTCTGTAAGCTACCTACATCAATGAACCTGCATGTAACCAAATTGGAATTGGAAGTCAGAAAAACCAACAGGGAATTATCAACTTCCGACTTGCAATGGAACACAGCATAAGCACCGAGGAAAAGATGGAGAGGGATGAGCAACAGCTGAACTCGCATCCTGCTAGTCCTTGGACAGGTGCTGGAAATAAGCTGGACAACCTCTGTACTGCATCATTTTTTAACATATCAGGTGCTCTAATGCCTTTTGATTTCCCGACACTGGCAAAATCCTGGACAGCAGCATTCACCCAGGTGACTCCTATTATTTATGCAGATCTGACAGAGGAGAGGACTCTGGGAGAGAAGCAGAGGATGTGTGTGCTTAATGGAGAATAAGGACTGGTGTGACGATGAAAATGTGAGGTGCTGTCCAGTTCCTGTTGTGCATCACTGCTACTGTATATGCCGTGCAGTGGAGGAGCAACTGTGCAGATGTCTTGTTGGGGTCATGATGTGTGGATGTGTGGATAGTTAAATCATTCCACAACTAGATACCAGAACCATCCAGAAATGTGGACAATTATAAAGCAACAGCCAAAGAAATAAGAAGACACAAAAAGGTTTAAATTATAGAGCACAAGTTAGAGGAGCTGATGGGATCAGATATCACTGACGTACCTGGTATAATTTCATACGAAGAACAGATGATGGTTGATTGATTGATTGATTGTAGGTTGGTTCTTTTGTTAGTAGTAATAAAGTAGAGCCAGGGAGTGAATTAAGCAGGGTGTTATTTTTTATTGATTTATTCCACCTGAGTGATGATAGATGACAGGAGGGATGAATGGATCTGCTTTCTATGTTTTAGAAATGTCAGTCAGTTTGTCAGGGTTTGTAGTGCACAAACACTTTATACTTATGCTTTCTTTACATCTTTACATTATCTGCAATTTTTTTTTCATCTAGACTTTTTTCAGACAGAATTGGTGATTTTTTCATAAACAAATGATATTAGTATTGTACTCTGCAGCAACACAACTTTGATAAATGCTTGTATGGTGTCATTAAAAAAATAAGAAATACCTCATCAAAAAATTGCCCAAACTTTGGTACCGAGCATGTGCTCCAGACCTATTTTGCTAATTCTGTGCAAATTAAACAACAAATAAAAGTAATCAGCTTTCTCAGGATTGATTTGTTTGAACTGAAACAAATTTTGCGTGCATTAATGACGACATTTATTGTAGCTCCATAAAGGTTTTGCAAAATACAAAATGTTCTTTGCTGTTCAATCACTCTGATCACCTCAGGCTCCAAATTGACATCAGATATGTGGACCCTGCTATAATTGATAGCAAGTCTGGCATTATATATATATATATATATATATATATATATATATATATATATATAATGCCAGACTAAAATTATATATATATATATATATATATATATATATATATTTTATTTTATTTATTTATTTATTTTATTTTATTTTTTAATTTTTATTTATTTATTATTATTTTTTTCAGGAATGTACCTGTGTAAATAAGTTATATTTATAGAGCCTGTCTCTGTTTGCATATGGCTCATCCTCTCTTTGCTGTAGTGACACTGATAAAATCCCAGGGCTAACATTAATATAATGTTGCTGTACAAATGAAACATTACCCACTATAGCACTGAAGTACAAACATTTACTCTAACTTTGATGAAATGACTGAGCCGCAATGTGAGGCTATAACACCGCCAAATGACCCTCCACTATGCGATCCATCCATTATTTCAAGCATAAATTATTCCTTTATTTCTCACTTTCAACAGTTAATCAATGCAAGAAGATACAGGGACAAGCTGGGACAACATTTTACCACTGATTTCCCTGTGCACGCATTTTCACCTCACTACCAAAGCAGCAGAGAGAGGCAGTCTATCTCAGGTGAAGTGTCATTAAGGTTGGCAGCCATTTTTCATAATCCACTGGAGCTCCAGAGATCAATACTTGTGTGTGTGGAAGAGAATTGTGTGTGTGTGTGTGTGTGTGTGTGTGTGTGTGTGTGTGTAAAGAGGGAATGGACGCTGTTAGTGGATCTCTAATGCAATTTAATGCAAGCTGACCACAGTAATGACCAGGAGAAATGGAAGCCAAACGCTCCTGAGAATCAGAGGGCTATTTAATCCATCCACTATGAATTAAAGAGGAAAAGACACTTGATTCAGTCCACCACTGCTTTGCTTTAAAACCAGTTACATCAGGTTGAATCACTTCACATCCTTTGGGCGAGTACAACACCTTGGTTAAGTTACTATATGTGGTATTTCTTATCGTAGGTAAACTGCTTTACAATCAACTGTGAAACCCAATAATTACCATAAGTAAAGTAGACCATGGTGAATTATTACAAAGGTATTCTGAGATGGTGTTTTCTTCTCCTCTGTTATTCATGTGGTTTAACTGTGTATGGAATTTACTGATGCAACACTGCCGTCAAACAAAATCCAGAGCAGGATCAATATCTGAATTTTTGACTAAGAAACCTTAACACAAGAACATTTTATACAAGCTAGCTTCTCTTCCTCCCACCCACATCTCACGGTCTTTATCAGCAGATGGAGTTTGCAAAGTAGTCATCATGATTCTGGATTTAGATATTATCGGCTGATAGCCAGGCCCAGCCTTCAGGATGTTTTCTGCTAACTTTATTTTGCTAAATGGTAAATGGTCTGATCTTATATAGCACTTTTCTAGTCTTCTGACCACTCAAAGTGCTTTTGTACTGCATATCTCATGCACCCATTCACACACACATTCACACACTGGTGGCTGAGGCTACCGTACAAGGTGCCACCTGCTACTCAGTAAACATTCATACGCACTCACACTACGATGGCGCAGCATTGGGAGCAATTTGGGGTTCAGTATCTTGCCCAAGGATACTTCAACATGTCGACTGGAGGAGCTGGGGTTCAAACCACTGATCTTCCAATTAGAGGACGGCCCGCTCTTCTTCTGAGCGACAGCTGCCTCGCAGTGATTTCCTGTTAGCCTGTACCTTGGGCCATCACAATTTAATAAAGAGCACACCCAACTCAAGACCATTTGGTCTCGGGTGGCCCAAAACACCTTTTTTTGGGACATGTTTCTGGTTAAATGATATAAATGCAAGTATTAGGGTATTACAAAGGCATACATAGTGACAGATGTATAAAATTTGGCAGGAAGTATCCTGAAACAAATGGGAAGGTAGCAAAATAAAATTGTAGGTCTTGTTGGCCCTCTCTTCGAAATTATCATCCATAAAATGCCCAAAAAGACAAAAAACAAAACTGTTTGCTGGACAAATTTTCTTTGAAAAAATAATTCTTTCATCAGCATACAATGAATTTTTCTGCCTTTCTTCTATTCACTTCCAAGTTTACAAGCTTCAGTTTCAGTCAAGCCCTCCAGATAGTCTACTAGCAGGCAATGTGAACCAAGTGTTGAGTTTTATGATAACCTGCCATGAGTTGGGGGTGCCCGTTTTCAGCTTGTGATTGCCCAAGGTATGAGCTAAAAGGGATGTATAGAAAATATAAAGAAGGTAGAAGAAAACATCATGAGGGCTGGACCTGGCTCCCAGCCTATAAAATAATTAAAATATTTATGTCACAAGTGCTTTCAAGGTATTCACATCCTTAAGGTTTTCAGTTGAATATGTTTTGCATTGTACCTAAATCATTTTGACAACAGGGCGATCCTTTTAAAAAGGACCACACAGTGACCAAAAAGACGAGGGTGTAATCTACAAACATAGAACACAGGTTTATAATCATTATCTTTCCTTGGTACTAGCAGTGAACGTCCTACATAGTGCGAGTACCCTCTGGATGGAACAGTAAGCGATGAGAGGTTATATTTCCAATGAGCACCATTACTGCTTGTATTCATTCCTTGTATTTATTTATTTATTTATGTATTTATCTATTTATTGCTCTTATTTAACTAACTAATGATACCTTTAATTTTACCATTTTCCGATGTACGCTGTTTTTTGACAGCTTTGCACCCACCTACGTGATGTGCATAAAACTACTCTCTTTTGACTCATCCAACTTCCTCTCTGTGCAGACATGCTTGCTCCTCATACTACCTATGGGGTCATTACATTAACCACAGCCCACTGTGTGATGCTGTTGACTCAGGATTCATGTGTCCACCACGACAAAGGATCCTTATCGACTTAGCATTAACACTGTCTCCATGTTTCCAGCATGTAATGTCATGTTTATGTTGTGCATGTCTTCCAAGCCCATGGAGTAGTTAACAATGAAAAGAACCAGGAAACACATGCGCTATTTTTATTGTCTCATCTTGTATAATAAGTGTATGTTTTTTGTAGTATACAAGAAATCAATGTATGTTGTTCTACATTCACATGAAATGGGTTTAATGGTAAAAAAAAAAAATCTATCTTTATGACTTGCATACGTTATTGTATGATTCAAGGGGGTTTTATGATTGCACAGCTGGATGTGAGGGTTGAAAAACAAGAATAAGTGCATGACTATATAACTCTATTCGAATCAGTTTGAACTTTGAATGATGAAGCTAAGTATCCCTATAATTTTGCCTTTTCAGGCACTTTACTGTTAGTGAGTCAGATGCATCATAATATGCAGATAAAAGGTATGACTTGGATGTTGAAATGAACAGTATTTATATGAACATTTTTGAACGTTATGTGCAAACAGGAGATAATGCATGCTGGCTGATGTTAAATAAATTGTTACAAAGTAACAATTTAATAAACAGGTGGGAGGGTTGGTGAATGGGTTCAACAAACCCTGGACTCTCAACCATGAGCCTGCTGTTTGCTCCCTGTGTGAATGTAGAGCCAAATCATGATGTTTTTGCATGAATGTCTTTTTTGTAAGAAAAGCAACTTTGAGTTTCCAGAAAAGCTCTATATAAATACAATGTATTACTTTTCATCTATCCACTACATGCTTCTGTTGCCTTAACATAACCACTTCCTTTAATGCATAAGAAAATAAATGTACCTGTTGCGACAATATGATATGACGCCACTTGTCACGTTGACGCCAACCTGTTGCATCAACATGATATTTCATGTGGGAGTCTGGTGTTCTCCTTCTGTGTGATTGTGATGGGGTTTTTCTCTACACTTTGTGCCATTGTTGCCTTACCCTACCCCTACATGCCAGCATGTGAATTTGTTGACATACCCGCTTTGGTTGCCATGTGCTTTTGTTGCCTAAACATAACCACGTGTAGCATAATCCCACCATGTGCTTGTATTAACGTCATGGTGGCGGCATACTGGAGCAGACACAGAAGGATACTTTAAGCAACACACGTAGATGCATAAATCCACTGCAAAGTGGCAACATGTAACAACTTGGGATAAAGACGTGTTGAAATATGTATTTAATTTATGTATCTAATGCATGGAAAATGTACATTAACTGTAAAAATGAGTGTATTTTGAAAAGACTGAATGCAATGCAACAGACGTACATTGACACGCCATCCTAGCATGGCACAGCGTGTTCTCACTCCAAACTCCTCAATTATGTCTGCCCTGTCAGTGCTTTTGGTGTACGGGCATGACATCAAAAGCCACCTTTCATGTCCAACCGGAATGCGTCTGGACGGCATCAGATGAGAATGTCCTCAGACAGAACTGGTGGTGTTGTTATTGTACACCGTCGGACAGCAAGACAGAACCGTGCACGTCCACATGCAACGCACATGGGCTGCATCACTTGAGAATGCAGATGGATTTAACAGGTCCCGCAGACAACTGACTTTCATGCACAAGTCTGGAGTTCACTTCCCATGTGGATGTTAATTTTTTTTTGTTTGTTTCCACACCTTACCATGTGCCTCTGCTGTCTAAACCTAACCATCCGTGACTTTGTTGCCAAATCCCAACAATCGTGACAGTCGCGTTGGTTGCCATGTACCATTGTATAATTGCTGCAGCATCCCACCATGTGCATTTGTTGACATCACAGCAACGGCATCCTGAGGCGTCAACTGATGATGCAGAAGGATATCTAAGACGCCATAAGTACACGCAGAAGGTCACTGACAGAGCGTGAGTGAGAACATGTTTAATGTCAACAACAGACACAGGAGGATTGGATGAGCTGGGATGAGAACGTGTTGAAATTCAAGAATGTTATGTAAAATTTATACCACTTATTTTGATTAAAGAAACAAGTGTGTATTTCTTAACTCAAGTAACTACCAAATAATTAAATTGCAGTTTGACATTCTGAATGTTTTGTCACTGCATATGGCTCAATATGATTTTAATGTCTTTTATATCCAGTGAGTCAAAAGTTCACTGTAGTTACAGTGAGTTTCATGTCCTGTCCTTAGCAGACTTATACTTGCTCGTTTCTACTGCAGCTCGAGGTTCTGGAGAACCAGACTGGAACACGACTCGTTCATTACCAACAGCCACACAGCACAGGCCACATCAGGACCAACACACCTGGCTGCTGGTGTCATTACACTACAACTGTAATTTGCACAGATGGACAGTAAATCTTTTCAGCTGACTAACTTCTACTGATTGCATTGCCTTTCTCGAACTTTACTGCAGGAGTTGAATAACAGCCATCATGAGATGGATCCATCTGAGCCTGTCCACATAACTCTAGTGAAGGAACTGGGCTGAGGCTGTCACAATGCAATCACATATAATGGTGCTCACCAAATCTAAATACATCATATCATGACTGGTGCTATAGCAATATATTTACCAGTGGGGCCGATTTTCAACAAATAAACTTCACTACGGACTTCAGCTAGTGGCTGCTGGTTGGAATGAAGCCTGATTTCCATGAGCAAACAGCAGAGTTGCAATTTAACAGCAGCAAGAGGGCAGCTGCTGTGAAAAGCTTATCTGCCATTTTTAAGACTGAGGTACAGCACCACCCACTTTGGCCACTATTCCTGTTGTTTTTCTGTCAACTGACAATCCACAAGATTGGTAAAGCAATAAAAGAGGCTCATCACATTTTAACAATCTGGCCTTTGAGCAAAAAAGGGTAGTTGAAAATTGCATTTAACACCCAGGGGCTTTAGAAGAGTTGTGGAAGCACAGGCACAAGAATACAATGCTGAATTTGTACATTTTTACAAAATATGGATACGTAGGATCATTGGCATCGCTTGATCTGAGCATTTGGGCTTTAGCAACGAAGAATTTTACTTTTATTCCAGTTATCTGTGACTTAAGACAATGGCAGTGTTGTAAGCCTTTATCTTCAATGAACAGAGATGGCCTTCCAAAGTCGAAGAGCATGCTGCACTCCAACAGTTGTCGGGGTAAAAAAGCTTGGAAACATTTTTATTTGTAGGCAGAAAGGTAACAAACACAAGAATATCTGACATTATTCATAACTTGGATGAAAAGCCATCTTGATTTTGTCGATTGGTGGATCATATCATCTATGGTTTGCAGAAATGTACAATCGCAACATTTTTTTCTTTCTATTGGGTTGTTTGTGGCTTAATGGGGTGCAAGGAACTGTATTAACTTGAACCATGTAGTGCAAATGCAGCCTTAGACTTATCCAAGCAGGTGTCTTTGTAATTTATTCTTTTTGAGTGCAAAACTCCCTCTTTTTGTTCCCACAACAGTTTCACTGCTCTCGATCATTTTCGGTGCCCTCTTTGCTTCTTCTCAGCACCTATTCTTTCTTCCATTTACCTGTCTGAAAATACAGAATCATGTCAATGAGACAAGCACTGATGAAATAGCAGGGGTTAGTAGCAATGTGGTACAAGTGCTAAAAAAAAAAAAAAGTAGTTTCCTTCAGGAACTAGTACTTGTCATGTTCCTTTTTTTTAAGTACTTCTGCTCTTTACTTGAGTATATTTTTGAGAAATCTACTTTTTTACTTCACATATGCAATTTACTTTTATTACATCCAGTCTGCTCTAAATGCGGGGACAAACAACACAAACACAATGGAAGTTTGTTCATGTCAACTCATTCTGGTTATTGCAACAGTGCATGGTTGGAAGTTTGGGTTCTTTGAGTGCATTTAGTTTCCAAAGCACTGAAATAAAAGATTTCCACCTTCTTTGTCTAAGTCAGGCTGCTGATGCCTCACATGAACTACAGCTGAACTGTGCTGGATGCATTTTTGCACAAACAAGAACTGCAGATTTTACAGTGTAGGATGGGATTTACAGCTTTACAGCCGGTATGTGCAGGCAGATCACAATGATCACTAACTATCACGTCATACTGTATACTATATATATATATATATATATATATATATATATATATATATATATATATATATATAGCATGAGAGTGTTGTATTAAGATAAGAGAAAGAAAAGAACCTTATTTTTTTATTCTCCACACAGTAATAGCTGAGTCGATAATTCCAGTTAATTACAACTTGGATCTTGTTTTTGCAGTTTGTATTTCAGGTCTGTCAATTCTGATAATATTCTCCAGAGCCTTGTGGTTGTATGCCTCTGCCAACCAGTCAAGTAGCAGTTTATGTAACCTCTGTCCAGACTCATATGTAGCAATGACAGTAGACAATGTTTCAAATATGGATGTTACTGCAAAGACACAACAAATAAAAAACAAACAAACAAAAAAACATCATGGAGAACAGCCAAGATTAATGTCACCAATGCATAAAGTCAAAAGTTCCTACTGTGATTGTTATATAACAATGACAGAGCAAAGCATCTCCTAGATACATAAAACAATACTAAAGATATACTAATAAATAATGAGTAATAATAATATATATATTTTTTTTTTTTAAAAGTCCCCCAAGGTGTTCTTGAGATGTCACGTTCACAAGAATGAGACAGATGCAAGGTGACAGTGACTTTGACCTTTGACCACCAAAATCAGTTCATTTTGGGTCCAAATAGATGTTTGTGCCAAATTTCAGAACATTCCCACAAGGCCTTGTTGTTTAATTACATTCACCAGCATGAGATGGATTCAAGGTCACAGTGAACACTGAGTGCCAAAATCTTATTGGTTCATATTTGAGCTCCTGTGAATGTTTGTGCCAAATTTGAAGAAATTCCCTAAAGGCGTTCCTAAAATATCACATTCACAAGAATAAGGGGGGACAGACAAACACAATGTCTTCGGCTGCAGGTGCAGAGGTTTATAAATTCTATGGGTCAAGTAACAAGCAGTCTGTCAGGCCAAAACAACAAAAATAAGACCCAAGCTGTAATACACCACTATATCATCCAAAAATGTGGCTCACTGACAACAAAAAAATATGGTTTTGAAGAGAAGCTAGAGTCTTTTTGCAGCCATCTCTGCTGCCTTTTGTTCCTGCGCCACTGTGTAAGATCTAATGTCTGCTTTGCTGGCAAGAAATATGGATCTGTGGTCATCAGTAAGATTAAATACTGTCCAACACAGTTTATACAGAATAAAGAAGTCAGAGTAATAAGAGCCTTATGTCCCCGAGGCAACCAAGGAAGTGCAGTATCCTGTCTCACCACTTATTCATCATTTATACTCTTCCTGTAGTTTTAAAGATACATTTTCAACTCAAATTAGAGAGGATGATCATTCTACACTGGGATGTGGAATCAAGTCTTGAAGCTCATCATCTCCACATGCACATCAGAATAATGCAAAATCAAACTTTATAGAAATCTGGCTGACATTTCAAGATAATTGGAGGATCTAAACTTTAGATCCTCCAATTATACTTTAGATTCTAAAGTATAATGTTAAAAGTAATTTTAACCCTATGAAACCTGAACCACGCTGGTGTGATTTCTTGGGGGCAAAAAATGAGCAAGGCAATGAGCAAAAATTACAAGAAATTAGTACATTTAGAAAAGTATTTATTAAGTAACTAGGGAAGTTTTCTTGATAAATATATTTCAAATTATCATAGTCAATACTTAAAATTATTTTACTAAATAATTTTATTTTTAGCTTTTTTTCATGTAATTTCCCTGTTATTATTGTTATTTTTTTACTTTCTTGTTTGTTACTTGTTAGGTTGATTTTGTTGTAATTTTCAGGCAATTTTCTTGTTTTTCTTTCTTGATTTCTTGTTAATTTCTTCCTCAGTTGCTCATTTCCCACTTCCAATTATTTTTTTTAATGAAATCAAGCCAAGTTCTGTTCTGAATGTGGTACCAGTCTGACTTTCATAACTGAGTCATAGTGTATTTGCACTCTCCACCTTGCATTGTAGAGATCTGAGAAGGGCAATGTCTGGGCAAGCACTACAAGCCTTCTGAAGCCCTTCAAATAAACGAAATTGTACTTCAATGGTTACAAAGTCTTTCTCTAAGTCTGACTGAAGGTAAACACAGAAAATAACCCCCTGAAGTAGTTATTGTCGCTATCAGCATTGGGATGTACTTTTGAGACAGCTTGCCAACTAACTGTATGAGCTCTTAGTGGACCTTGAGTCAAAAATCTTTTGTCCAAAGAGAAGCTGTAGCTAGATACGACAAGTGGCAAGGAAAAAAAAAATCTCTGTAATTTGGCCCTTGAAGGTAGTTACAGAGAAAATTTAGGTTTTTTTAAGGTGGAGTTGTATTAGGTTCTAATCCCAACTCATCGCCCTGTCAGTGAACTTCTGTGTGTACTTATGACATTTTAGGTATCCTTCTGCATCAGCTGTTTACACTGCCGTTATCGTGATGTCAGCAAATGCACATGATGGGATGACAGCATGGTCCTTATGTCTACACAACAGCACATGGCAACCAATGCGACTGTCTATGGTTAGGATTAGGCAACAAAGAGTCATGACTGGTTAGGTTCAGGCAAAAGAGGCACATGGTAAGGCATAGAAAACAAAAACCCACACACATTCACATCCACACATCTACCCGATGCTGTCCTTTAGCATTTGATGTGCATGCGACCAGTTCTCAAGTGTTGCAGCCCGTTCATGTTGCATGTGGACCTGGTGCCTTCCACTGCGTAAAATAGCAATGGCACCTGGAACGCTTTCTCATCTGACACCATCCAGGCATGTCCCAGTTGGACACAGAAGGTGGCTTTTAGCGTCACGCTTGGCTGGAGGTACTTATCAATAGTCAGTCTATAACCTACAGTAAATGGCAGTCAGCATGCTCCCTGTACAGAGAAGCACCACCAAAGCTATGTTATGTACTTCTGTGGAAAGGGTTCTCAGCAAGACAATGTCTTAGCCACTTAAAAAAGGCTTACCTAAAAAATCAATACCAGTCTAAGTGGACGCTGCAGAGTATTTTGCTTTACCTTGCCAAACTACATTGTCTGAACTGTAGAACTTCGTTTTTCATTGTATATGTTATCTCTTCCATAAACTGCTGAAGGTCTTATCTTAACTTACCTCCCCACTTAGATTAATTTTGAATTTTTAGGTGGCTTAAATATGTTTTTCTGCAAACCCTGCCTGCAGTCTACAGCGACACATTGCTGAGCTTCTGTGTTGGTACTCAAGCTTTCATCTTCAAACTGGGGAACGTGCCCACTGCCATCTACCAAAGTTAATACACTGACTATGGATGAGTACCTCAAACAAGCTCACTACAAATAATCTGAACTATTCATTTAAAATCAGAGCAGATCTTTGAAAATACAGATTTAAGACAGTACTTGATACATTGTTATGGAATATAAAATTACATTTTCTACCAAATTTGTGTTGATGCTGTTGTGCTGTTAAAGCAAGAAAAATAATGATAAAATAGATAGATAGATAGATAAAATGCTTTTTGTGCCACTATCCCCGCTGGAAACACAGCAAAGACTCACTAAAAACAAGCAGTTTTGTTGTTTGTTGGTCTCTAACAGTGGTCTACAGTGGTCAGGCATCTGTGTGAAGTTGGTTGCGGCATCCCGGAACGTCAGCAGCAGACACAGAGGGATACCTCGAGCGTAATATGTAGGCACAGAAGTCCTCTGACAAAGCGGTAATATGTGACAATGGATGAGAACATGTTGAAATGTAACATATTTTTGGTTTGCAGAAACATACAATGCCAATATGTTGTTCTGGCAACTGGGCTGTTGTAATGGTTAACAACAGATTTTAAGCTGTAACTTCCAACACTTAACATGTCATTAAAAACGTATTTAGTTTGTCATCCAGGTACAAAATAACCTAATCCGCCACAGATTCAGTCCATTGTTTGAATGCGGCAGTAAGTGGTTCTCATGTGCTCGCCCACAGCTGTGTGCAGTTCAGCAGTGAGGCTGTTGATATGGTTTTGTGTTAAGTAGACTTTAAATGCAATCTATTTGTGACTTTTGAGCTTACACTTGTCATCCTCAGAGGACGGGACCCTCTCCAAACATACCTCTGCTACTATCACTGAGCTCTCCCACACAAGCACACTCTGAACAGACTGAGTCAAACATCATCGTGGAACACATCATGACCAGTAAGTTCATTTTTGGAGATACATTTTTAATTAAATGTGTAATGAGGTAAATAAATAATCAAGAGGTTTCCATAACAACAATTCAATTGAATGTATATACAGTACACCTTTTGTGCAAAAAACATGGATTCAAAAGACATTGTAAGCTGATAACTTCAAGGCACATATATATACCGTGATACCATGACATTATTTTTGCTGAACAAAAGGAAAGAGTCGGTTCTTCAAGGGTTATAGCAGATGTGCTTTTTTGCTGCTCACTCTGTGACACCCACCATCAAACACAGCCTCATTAATAACGTGACCTCTTAACAGTGATGATGTATTAATCTTGAAAAAGCAGGTGAAAGCACTGCGGCCTGCCACTTCCTGTGAATGTTTAATGAGTATGACCTTTAAGTTTCCTTTTGAAGCAGAGAAAAATCACATTTGCATAAAAATATGTCCTTTTCCAAGAGCAGAAATCCAGTCATTTGCATCTCTATTGACTGTAATAGTAATTAGACAAATGTGCCACACAACTGTGATGACTTGATTAAATACACACACGGAAAGTGTGATGGACTGTCTGATTTCTGGGAAACTCTGCCCTCTACTGGTGAGTGTAGCTGCTTTGTGCCTGTCTCTTTTCTCCTCTCACACACAATCCTATGAGACTCTGCTGTGATGCACTGAAACTACAGTGTGGTGGACTCTGTATCTGCTGTGGTTACAGTATACAATGACTTCAAAATCATTCACTATTACTGAAAAACAAAAGGAAACCCAGCCTTAAAGAGGAGATGAAACACTGAACAGTACGACGAGTTTGTTTGATTTTTACCTTTGGTAAGATATGACACTGCAATTCAACTTGATATGCACCTGGATTTGCCAGACAACTATATTTTATTTCACGTTATTTCCATCAGGGTGCAGCCATCTTCCAACAAGCTAGTTGATGACGTCACTCGGTGGGTTCATATCTTTTGTCCGCTTGTTAGTCATTAGAAGTTGTTTGAAGAATGAAGAAGCATGTTTTGATCTTAATGTTTTGTTCTCTTACAATATGTTTTTTTTTTACGGTCAGTGCGGGAGGTGTTTTGAGTAGAGTAATGCATAAGTGAGTCATGCAGCACCCGAAAAGTGGGACACATTGCATCATCATTTTCAAGTGTAGGGTGCAGGTCCACCTTAATTGTTTTGATGGAAGAGTGCAGTTTGGAATTACTTCTATGAATATACAAAACTAGAAGAGGATCCATTAGGACAGTCGTAAGAAGAAAACAGCAAAACTTTTGGTCTATGATCTAGGCCAAGCCAAACATCATCAACCTGCCTGACATAATGAGCCGATTCTGTTGATAAAGACGGAGCTCTTTGTTTCCAAAGTTTTACTGAAGAGCCAGCAATATGTCGATATTGTCCCCTACGTCAGGGATAACATCTATTATGGACACCGAGAGGAGGATCATCACTAAACCTTACAGGCATATAACTAAACACACATGGAAACAGGACAAACTGAAGTATCTCTAAACCCTGACCTTTTTTTCTGATGGCGAATCATTAGGTTAATTTATTTCACCAATACTTTGTGATGCATGCTGTTTCTTAGTGATGTTGACCATGATTTGAGGTGGCTTGTGGATATTTTCACTGGGTTAGACAAACATTAGCTCTGTTTACTAATAATGTTAACATAACGTTATGAGCATCTTGCATTTTTGTTGTGGTCCAACAGCTTGATGGAGACAATGGTAGAGCACATATTTGGTGTTAAGGGTTATGTGTCAGTTTTTCAGTTGCAGCAACCTAACACTGAATGTAAAATTAGTCCTGTTCACTTTTACTTGATCACTATATTTGGTCTTACTGGAAAAGACAAAAAGCACAGGCAGCCAGTTTTAAACTCTCACACTCCATTGTATCAACACTTAAAATGTTAAAAACTAGTTAAAGTTGTCTGAAGTATGGTGTTGTACTTGCCACTTTTAGTGAACAACCAACCCAGTGACATCACCAACTAGCTTGTTGGAAGATGGCTGCACCCTGCTGTCGGAAAAACAAGAATTACAGTCTAGTTGTCTGGCAAATCCAGGTGGATATGCAGTGTCATTTCTTTCCTAAGGTAAAAATCAAATGATCTGCAGTCATATTGTTCAGCGTTTCATCTCCACTTAAATACTTAGAAAGAAATTAATCCTGATTGTACATGTCTGTGTGCACAGAACTCAAACAGCACAACTCCAGAAACCAATAACTTATAAATCCATTATTGTTATATAAAAGATATCATCCAGTTAGTTGTATAAATTACATTTCTTGAAGACACAGGGGTTTCAAATAATATTAACACTGTACAGTGTCCAGTAAAGTGTGGGTAATTGTCAGTAAAAATGCTCTCCAAAACCATCATGTGCCACGAAAGTCTGCTTCCTGAACATTGTTCTTACAGTAGACTGTGCTGTTGTTCTCCAGGGGACAGTCTCGGAAGCCAACGCCCCCATTAGGGGTGTAAATAGGCTGAATACGGAAGTCTCCCTTGAGGAGCTGTTCGTTGTTAAGTGAGACTATCTGGAAGCTAGTCTCAGTCATTTCCAGGATGGAATTATCTTTCTTGGTGCCTGCCTCGCAATAGTCATCTTTTCTCCGACCGCGGTTATATTTCCACTTGGTGGAGGACTTGGAGCGGCTCTTCTTGTGCATGTGCCAGCAGAAAATACTGAGGAGTGCCACCAACACCACGATCACGGCCCCACCAATCAGCCCCGCCAACAAGAAAGGCGAGCTGGGTTCCTGCTGTGTGGCCTGCTCCGGCCCCGACGGTCTTTTGTTGTTGTCAGGGCTGAAATAGGCCGCCGTGGTCACGGCCTCGGTGCACACTGTATCATCTTTGGGGCGGTAATTATTGAATGCATCCAAGGGAATGACACAGATCCGATAAGTGGACTTTGGCTCAAGATTAGCCAGTCGGATCCCTCGGTGATCCCCACCCACTATCCTCTCCCTGACGGTGTCCCCTGTCAGACTGGGCCCCATCCTGGCCCAGGTCACCTTGTAGGCGGTGACTGGAAAGGCAGCCACCCAGCTTACGTGGATAGCCGAGCCATTTAGTATGGCAAACGTGACCTGCAAAGTCTCCCTCCTGGGGTCCACAGGTTGCTTAGTCCTTACCCCCCCCTCTCTGGTTGAATACACAGGATAGAGTGTGGGTAATGTGGGAAAGGGTGGCCTGGAGGAGGAAAGAGACTGAGTGATGAGGGGGGAGTCTGTGGAAGATGACAGGGATGGAACCAGAGCAGGGTCAGCTGGCAAGGTGGGCCTGGGTGCCGTTGATGTGCTCTGCGGGCACTGGACCAGCTCAGCACTCAGTTCTCTGATCACCATGCCCCGGAACTTTTCAGGTTTGTGGCACATGAAGCCACGAACATTGAGCGAGGCTGGCAGAGATTTGAGCCACGACACGACCCATTTGATGCTGCAGTCGCACAGCCAAAGGTTGTTGCGAACAGTGAGCTGTCTGAGACTGACGAGACCATCAAAGACCCCCTCTGTCAGCAACTGCAGCTGGTTGTTAGAAATATCCAGCCTCTCCAGCTTGTGCAACCCTGCAAACGCCCTGGCAGGGATCCTGTTTATCTGATTTTCCTGAAAGTTTAATTTGACAAGCACCTCCCCTGGGAGGAACGGAGGAGGGTAGGTGAGTGAGTTGCGGGCCAGAGACAGCTCCCTCAGGGTGACCAGGTCTTGAAAGGTCCCTGGTGCAATCCCTTCATCTGTCAACAGGTTCCCATCCAACAGGAGGCGCTGCAAGCGGGTGACATTTCTAAATGCTTCCTCTGCAATAACTGCAATCCGGTTCTCATCCAATCGCAACTCTTTTAGATCATCTGGAAGACCAATAGGCACACTGCTCAGGTGGTTTTTGGTGAGAAAGAGCATCTTTAGGCTCACTGCCTCACGGAAGGCCCCTTCCTCCACCCCCACAGTTGAAATGGAGTTATCATCCAAATGCAACTCCTCCAGCCAAAGAAGCTGAGCCAGAGCTGCTCTGGAGATGGTCTGAATGTTGTTCTCCTGCAGATGGAGAACTCTTACATTTTTGGGCAGGTTGATGGGGAACTCGTCCAACTGGTTGCCGTAGAGAAACACAGTTTCCACTGAAGCCACGTGATGGAGCTCCAAGGGAAAACCAGCATTGTTGATTTGGTTGTTGTGGAGGTAAAGAGTCTTGTAACCCTCACCAATTCCCAGAGGCACTGAGGTCAGGCTCCGCTCGTTGCAGTAAACAAAGGTTCGATCACAGCGGCACTCCTCGGGACAATTGGAGGCCCGGGAGAACTGGAGATGAAGGCCTAACAGTATAGGTATCCACGGCCGTATAAAGGAGGCCCAGTCCTTATTCCACAAACGCCACTGTATCTCCATTTCAAACCAAAAAAATACACGAAATCAGAGAAAAACTAAAAGAAATTAGGATTCAAGGTATCCAAAAGAACAGTCATTGTATTTTGTTTGTGTAATAACAGCACCATGCCCAGGCTGCTGCTGAACAAGGTCTTGAGTAATCCCTCGATAATTAGTTGTCCTAAGCTTCCCAACAAAACAGCAATGGTCTCATTAGACAGTATGATTCCTTTGCCAGCCACTGTCCATAATTGAGCTGGGAGACATTAGTTAAGTCCATTACATTTTCACCCTCTTCTGTTTTACCAGCGGGTAGAGCTCTCTGCATGCCACTCAATGCTGACAGAGCTGTGTACAACACATTGGACCGTTATCATCGGACGTCCTCACTTCCCCTTCTCTCACGTCACACACTGCTGGTTCCACAATGATAAAGCTTCTTTGCGACTTGACATTTGGATCCAGAAACCTGTTGCAAAACAGAAAAATGGAAAAATCAGTGTCTTTTTTTCCCTCTCTTCAGAATGCATGCTTTCCACTCAAGACTAAAGGATTTCTTTTCCCTCTCTATCCCACAAATGCAAAGCCTTGTAAATTGGGAGAGCAGAGCAGCTCGCATACAAATGACTTAAGATGTGTTGCATATTCCTCAGACACACAGCTAGTGGCAAAGGATATTTGAAAAGATACTGAGGGCAAAGGTGTGGGAAAATAGTGGGAAAAACAAATTTAAAAGTCTACGTGCAGATTAATAACATGGGCCCTAATCTAAAATGAAAACAGACGCTAAGCGGCTTCAAACTTCTTTTTTTTCCCCTTCCCTAGTTGATAACCATGAACGTGAACATACTGACAAAAAGAGCATTTAAAAAACGTCCAGATCCAAAGGATTAAAACATGACAGCCAAAGTATTTTGTGAGCAATGAGGTGTGAGGTGAGCTGATGAGGGAGACACACTGACTCGATGATGAGCACCGTGAAACTGTCTGGCCCTGTAGGACAGGGCCTTGCTCCTGCACAGGGGAAGACTCATCCGAACTATCAAGAGGTTAAAGAGGGTGTCAGATGATGGGGCAAGTACACTATCCAGTATCATGCTCTGCTTGGGGGGTCATTTTTGCAAAATGACAAGAGGCCCCATACATGTTTTTTAGGATTTTATGACTTTTCTAAGGTTTTAGGTCATCTCTAGGATTTTAAGAAATCTCTAGAAGTTTAGAACATTTCTGAAAATTTAGGACATTTGTAGGGCTTTAGGACAATGAAAAGATTTTAGGACATTTCTCAGATTTTGTGACTTAAAGATGTTTATAACTATTTTGACATTTCTAGGATTATAGGATGCTTCTGGGATTTTAGGACATTTCTAGAATGTTGTGACATTTATAACATTTCTAGGATTTCTGGACATTTCTGGGCTTTGAGGACATCTCTCTGGTTCTTGGACATTTCTTGGATTTTAAGACATTTCCAGGACTTTTGGACATTACTCAGATTTTGAGACGTTTCTAGGATTTGGGGATGTTTCTAGGATTTTTAGACATTTGGGATTTTTAGGACATTAGAGGGATGCATGGAATCTCCCACTCTGTTTCATAAACAAGCTTGATTTTGACGCTGCTTTATGCACTCTGAAACCTACACTAAAAGTACGAAAACAATTCCCAGTGTGAACCAGTTTTTTGGGTTTCTTTTTGTTATTTAGAAAATGATTGGGGGGGCACACTGCACCCTATCGGGGGCCAGATTTGTCCTGCAGGCCATAAGTTGATTATCACTGTACTGGACTTTGCATTCCTCTCTCCTCTTGATTCATTAAGTTGCTGGAGGAGAGGTGGAGTGCAGGATGGTGATGAACGCAGCCTGTCAGCAGAGATAAGATGAGACAAATTTCTTGCACAGGGACAAAACTAAGATCAATGTGGGCCTTGCACAATGAGGAAAGGTGCTGGTGTGCGCACAAGGTCATAGAATTTAAATAAAGTGGAGAGATCTCCTGCAGCATCAGTATTCGGTGGCTCACAAACAAAAGCCTCATTATTCAGGTAAATTCAAGAGGGAAAATATCAATAAAACTCCCCCTGCTACACACTAGTTTATAATCCAATAGAGTCCCAGCAGTGGAAGTGATGATAATGTATTATTAGTGGTTGTTAGCTGGGTGGTAGTGATGATGAATAAAATGGCAGCAGCAGCCAATTGACAGATTGCATTGATTTGTGGCCAAGGCGGTTCAAAGTTATGTAATGTTCCTTGGGGGGGCAAACAAGGTATCAAACTGAGTCTTGTTAGGGTGACCCGACCTCACCGTGGTTTTTATCAGCAGGCTCTTTGGCATCAATCCTGTGACATATATATTGCTCAGGCAGAAAGCAGCCTTTATTGAAGAAGATAGTTGTTTCCCTGCCCTAGTTTGGAGATAAACTGACGGGTGTTTGATTCGCTTTGCGCCTTTAGAGAGAGAGCGCAGTCCATGATAAGAATAATCCGCCAAGAGCTATTTCATTATTTGGTTGTTTTTTGTGCGTTCATACCTAATGAAATTAAAGTGCATGGTGACATTAATGAAAAAAGTGTATGGTTATTACAATGGAGTAAATCTTAAACTGGAGCGATTTTTTTCCGCTTATTTCTGTCTGTAACTGTTTGATCTGATGATTATTTTGAGTTCATGTGAAAACAAAATTTATATATGTGAAAATAACAATAAAAATAAAATTCTAGGTTGAAAATTGCCCCATAACATTTGCACATATTTTCAATTTTCTTACCTTCAGGAGAGCACAAAGTCTCGGTGCTGTACATCCAGGCGCGCACTCAGCTCGTCTCCCCGCACAGCGCTGCGCTCACACCGGGCACAAAGTCCGCATTATGTCCGCTGCGTCCGCTCCCAGCTCCCGCCGCGGCTTCCCACTACTCTCACTTGGTTTGATGCATGTGGAGATCTGGAGCATTTTGCTGAATTGGCAGCAAGGTCCTGACCGAAGCAGCCAGGGAGGAAGGAGGGAAGGAAGTTCAGGTCACCAGCGGTCTGCTTCACATCTTCCCCTCCCGCCTTCCTCGAACACACCCCGGTAGCCTGAGAGTCCCGGCTGGCCGCGCTGCTCCGGAGCTGCCGATGAAGTTCCCCCGATGCTCTCAGAGGAGGAGGAGAGGACATGAAGCAGAGAGGAGAGGAGAGAAAGAGGCTCCCAGCCTGCTGACCCCCGCCGCTCCGCCGAGAGCAACCCGGGATATGAAGTCCATAGTGTGGGTAAAGTGTTCCAGAGACTGCCTATTCTCTCCCCGAGCCCCGCAAGCCACTATCTGTGTGGACCAACCACCCCTCTCTCTCTCTCTCTCTCTCTCTCTCTCTCTGTATACATACACCCCCTTCTCTCTCTCTCTCCTCACAGCCCTCTCCCTCTCTGACATTTCGTAGACGTGTGTTATGTTGTTGTTGTTTTTTTTTCCAAGACTTTTTTTTTTAAAATCCAATTTAAGAAAGTATCATCATAGTATGATGTACATGATGTACATAGTGTGTTTGCTTTCTTTCTTTCTTTCTTTCTTTCTATGTCTGCCTGTCACTCTGTCTGTTTTTCTGACTTTCTTTCTTTCTGTCTCTGTCTGTCTTGTAGAATGACCAAGCTTTGAGTATCTTTTATAACTAGTTTTAATGAATGCTGCAACTTGCTGAGAGCTAACAATATACAAAGTGGTGTTACAGACAAGCACGCTTTCCAGACTGCCGCAAAACATCATGCCTGCTGCCATAAAGTGTCACTTTTGCAAAGCGGCCATAAAAAAGTCATTTTGTAGCTTAACTCTATACATATTTCATACATCTTTGTTTATTCTTCATGTTTATTATTTTAGGAGTTTTTATTTCTACTCTTACTGGATTAGATTTGCTTCTTTGGTCAGCTGACAGCTTTGTTTTGTGCCTGCAACTTGCACCTCGCACTTTGTGCAGCATATTGTGCTTCCACCTGAAATGAAATGTGCTTTATAAATAAAGTTTTTTACTTTGCTTGCTTACTATTTTGGAATCTCAAATTCCATAACAGTCATGAAAATGTACAATTTTTGCTTTACATTCACTCACATGGCTCTAGCTGCATGAAGAGACAAGTTCTAGTGCTGGGGCGGACTAAATGTTCAAAGTTCAGTGTTTCAGCTGCCTTATTCAGACACTTTTAATTTAGCGTTGGGTCTAATTACTTATAAATAAAAAAAGTACAAATCCAGGCTGGCTTACCAATTGTATTGCTGACTGCCATTTCGAAGCCTTCAGTTCTTGATTTTTTGGAACTAAAAGTGACCTCATGGAACTGAGGAGGAGAGAGGGGTGAATCTGACTGAGAAGGCGAGGACACAACAGGCAGACTGCCTATAACTCAAAGTGGCCCACCATTAAATATGCGTACTTTTGGGCTTTAATAATAAAGTATAAATGGGTAAATAACATAAAAATCCATGCCTTGTACAGTAATCACAAATTGTGAAATTAGTTATAGATACTTAAACATTTTTTTTTTGGTACCAGGCTGTAAGTATTTTTTTCTGCTGTAAAACTGAACATTTTAACATGGGGCTTTATGAGGTTTGATGCATTTTTGGAACTAGCCTCAAATGGCCATCGGAGTAACTGCAGATTTTCAGCACTGGCGTCATTTTGCAGCCTCGGAGCTTACTGCTTGGGTACGACAAATGATGGGTGGCTGTTATGTACCTAGCTTCTGCCAAAGTGCAAACACAGCTTGTGTGATGATGCAATTTGTAATGAAGACTTGCATTTTGCTTAAGAGTGTTTTTAAGTGTTTTTTTGGTGTTGTTTTTTTTTGCAATGGCACTCACTCCTATTCTGTTTGCTCCTTGCATCTGCTGCAGTACAACATTTTGTGTAAATATTTAAAAATACATGGAGGCTCAGGGAAAATAATTTGTAGCTTTGGGGAGGGTCAAGATTGCAAAAAAAAAAAAGTTCACACCCCAGCCAACCCCTTCTCTGATAAGAGTAGTCCCTTGACGTTTCCTTTATTGTGTTTCAGTGGTGTATTACAGGGACCACATTTGTGATTGATCAAATCACAAAGCAGCTGCAACAAAGCAGTGGCCCTCAGGGACCTCAGTGATACACATGGCCATGATTGATCCACTGACACTTTGAACAAAGTGTTACACATACTGTGACACATACTTTTCTGATGGGCTTTACCATGATCGATAATGCTACTTTTGTTTAGAGTGGTGAATAGATGAAGTTAGCATTGCACCGGTTCCCTCGTCAAAAACCTTTTGTGATTTTTGAATGGGATTTTCGATTATTGCCAAAAATAAGCTCTGTGACAAAAAAACAAAGCCACGGAATGTTAGGTTTAGGCAAAAGAGGCACATAGTAAGTTGTAGAAAACACACACACACACACACACACACACACACACATATCCATATGGGAAGCAAAGTCTGGAATCTTGACTTGTTTGTGGGACCCATCCACCTCCCTACCCGCCAGTCCTATTAGCACACTGTTGTACCTTACATTATGTGGATACCGGCAGTGTTATTACCTGATGCTGTCTCTAAGCATTTCATGCGACTAGTTACATCTAGCCATGATCTCAAGTGATGTCGCCCGTACAGGTTGCATGTAGACGTGCATGGTGCAGTCCGTCTGGCCGCCACAGTATAGTAACAACCCCACCGGTTCTGTTTGAGCAAGTTCTCATCTGACACAATCCAGCTGCATTCCGTTTGGATGCAGAGGGTGGCCTTTGGCGTCACGCTGCCGAACTCACTGACAGAGCAGACGTATTTGACGAGTTTGGGGTGAGAACTGGCTGGACCTCACCACTGGATGCTACTAAATCCAACAGACCCTTAGATACTGTGGTACTACTGAAATTAATCTGTGCATTGAAGATGCACAGTCAGCCTTTGTAACATTAACAGTGTTTGATAAAACCTGGTTTATTTTAGAGGGCATTATTGCAACTTCAAATTTTTCTTTTTTTTTTCTAATCTTTTTATTTTACCTTTCATTTGATGTATCTGTGTGTGTGTTCTTGAATTGCACCCATCCCCCTACACTCCACCCCAAACCACCACTTCATTTTTTTTGTTTGTTTGACCAATTAGTTGTGTGTAGGGTATATGTATGATTCTATGTATCTGTAGTTGTTATTTTTCCTTCCTGGCTGAAATCTTTAGTCTGTTCTCATTTAGAGTTTGTGAACTGCCCGATGTGCCACCAACTCCTGCAGCTGCCAACTTATCAATACACTTTTTGGTTTGTGTACATTGTATATTTCCTGTGGCAGAGAGACATCTTTACACTTTGAGGCAGCGTATTCCCTTTAATGACGGGCTTGGGCTTGTAGGCGGATTCTTTGCAGCAAATTCAGACTCAAACATCCAGCAGGATGATGAAACAAAACGGAGACGTCTGGACGGCTTCTACACGGCAGCGTTTGATTTAGAGGAATACATTATTTAACATTTCAACTGTCGCTGCCGTGCCCACATGAGAAGGACTTTTCCACCTTCAGACGAAAATCCAGACAGACACAAAAACATTGTCAAAACAGCCTGTATGTTGAGTCTATGTGTGTGTGTGTGTGTGTGTGTGAGTCGTTGCCTCAGTTGCTCTTTACACCAAGCTGAACTCTAAACATAAAGCTTTAGTGTACATCTTTAAAATAATACTGTTAACCCTTTGAAGCGTCTGAAAGCAGCATAAGAAAAGTGATATCATTTCAGGTTTCAAAGGGTTAAACTAACTAACCTTCAACCATGCTTTCTCTCTCTTTCTCTCTTTCTCTCTCTCTCACACACACACACACACACAGAGTCTTTGCTTTATTCATATCCTCTATTCACTCCTCCCTGGGTTCAAACGTGTGCTGCCAAACTGCACATCTGCTGCTGCCTGTTGCTGCTCCAATCTATTAAATTAAAATTCAGGTTAAATCTGTGTGCGGCTCATCATGGTGTGTGTGTGTGTGTGTGTGTCTGTGCTTAGCATGACGTGTTGGTTTAGCTCTGCTTGTTTGTGCCGCGTCACTGTAATCTGGCTGCTTGTGTGTGGAAGCTTGCAGTGACCTGGACAGCTGCTCGCAGGGTTTAGTGCAGGGGCTGGGGAGTAATGGATTACCTGAATATGTGACTGGATTACAGGGATCTGTTTGCTAAACAGAAAAAGAATGGGCAAATCTGCTTGTTTTAGTTAGAATGGTTAAACACACAAAGTTCAATTACTGTTAGCTTTGAAATCAAATGCCTGACAAACCAAACAGCACTGTGAAAATACTTCAACAAGTCCTACAGTCCTATTGTTTAGTCAGACCCTGTGCAGGCGCTGTTCTGACTACGGCATCTGCTCACCAACCAATCCACTGCTGAGCTGATTGACAGGCCCAGAAATGAGAACCCTGACACTTCAAGAGGCCATAATGCTCATAACGCTTTTGTACAAGCGTGTTTTATTGATTTCTTCTTAAGAGATTTGATGAGCAAAACACCAGAGTTCCACAGCAAAACACACTGAAGTGACGCCCTGGACAGGGGGATTGAGACTAGAATTTTCAAACATCTCCATTTAGAAATTAAACCATGAGTTCAAGTGTGACTGTGCTCTTTTATTGGTGCCATATACTACATCTTCATCTGTTTGTAGCACCCATTAAATATTATGTACAGGAAAAACCAATTCATAGTATATTTTAAGAAAACAAAATTTTGGCATATGGGTGAGTTGTGCTTACACAAGGTAAGTTTCCAATAACCCTCAAATTGCGCTAATTGAAATTGCAAATTTAAAATATGCCTAATGGAAACAAAGTTTCATGCTTACATGATGTGGTGTATCAAGCGATTCAACAAAGCCATATTTTGCAAGACCTCAATGGAAACCCTCCTTAAATGATGTCGTTACCAGCCATGTTATTACCTGATACTGTCGGCCAGCACATATGAAAACACCACTGATTCTGTCTGAGTGCGTTCTCAGCTGACACTGTCAAGTCCCATTCTGGTTGAATCCCGAAGGTGGCTTTTGGTGTTGTGCTCGTATGCAGAAAGCACTGACAGAGCAGCACTATTTGACAAGTTTGGAATTAGAACGGGCTAAAGCGGCATGATTTGGTTCTGTGGCATAAAGAAGGGACTTCATACCTCCATAGCGTGACGTCTGTGAAAAGACTTCAAACACATTACCTTACTGTCCCCAACACAGCTACAACCCTGTATGGTGGTTTTACTCTGAACTATAGGGCATAGATTCAGGTCCAGGTCCAGCATACTGTATCAGGGTGGAGGTAGTGCACAGGATTTTCCATTCATCCCTGACAGGCTAAATTCTCAGTGTCAAATTAGAATATTTGCACAGCCTCTGAGGGCTTTGACTCTCCTCTTAACTCTCTCTGAGTGTGGTACTCCTACACAAAGCACTCTGACCCTGGGGCCACACAAAGATGCCTCTGGCTGTCTCTGCTGCACGTTTTCAATTCAGCCCAAATCAGACCTTATTAAGAACACAAATCACAAGAGTTCATAATACAATGCAATACAATAAATTACAGCAATTAAATAAAATACAAATTTCAGGTATTTTAAATGGGGGTTCTTAAAAGCTGTGTGCTAACAGCCCAGAGAGACTGTGTGGACAGTATTGCAATTTATCATGTATTGTTACAGACATCCATCTGAGCCCACACTCCTCCGCTGTGCCTTGACCATCGAGCGTGTAGCGCCACGGCCTTTCTACTGCGTCTTATACTTTTAATAGACGAGCAGATCACCAACAGACAGACAGACAGACAGAGAGCAGGGGAGACAACAATAAAGAGCTTTCTGTCAGGATTTGTGGGGGGGGGCTTGACAGGCAGTTCAATCAGTGTCGGGTTTCTTTAACCCATTAATGTCCTTAGTGAAATTTCAAAATTGGACAAATTTTCAAAAAAGCTTCAGTTTTTAAGCCGATTTACATGTTAAGAGTTGATGCATTTCAAAGACCAAAGATGTTTGTCAACAAACATCTGACATTTCATTTCACACACATCTTTGTGTGTGTGTGTGTGTGTGTGTGTGTGTGTGTGTGCGTGCGCGTGCACGTGTGTGTGTGTGAGTGAGTGAGTGATATTAAGTAGGGTTGGAAGACTGTGCGTCTTAACAGATATTTCAATCCGATTTAAAACCAATGTCACACTGAATTATCATTAATGAATTATCATTTTTCTTTTTAAATCTGTATTATAAGAGTCTGAACAATGTCAGCATGAAAAATTATTAAGCTCTGATACTCCTAACATATTGTTTTGGAAGTGTTTTCAAACAAAGGTCAGTAGTTCCCATGTATTCTTATGGGGACGTAAACCCCATAAGGATACATGGTCATAGAACCATATTTCTCATAATTTCTCCCTAACAACACATTGGAAAATCTATTCCATCATTTATTCTTACTTTGGTTTATCTGGTTATTAAGTGTGTGAATTTTTTTGGACAAGCTATCATGTAAACCTTTATTTCCACCAGGGTTTATAGGAAAAGTGATAAAATGACTAACCCTATGTGAGTAACTACTAAAAATAGTATGTTACAGAAATGGCTGTATCTCAAAAACTATTAGGACCTATATTACATTTTTGGTACCATTGGACTCATAGAAACTGGAATTTCAATAATTTATTTGTTCCAGTGTATGTATAATATTAAGCATATAAAATTAGTGCTAAAGTTATTTTTCTGATTTTTTTTCATGTTTCAACTTTCGATCAATTAAGGCATGATAAATTTCAGATATTGAAAATTTTGATTTTGACATGTGTAGCCACGTCTTGACACTTAAAACAGAAAATTTCATGTTTCTATCTTTGACAGAAAAAAAATATCTGTAGGGCTTTTACTTAACATACTAAATATAGTATAAGGACGTAAATGGGTTAATGAGGGTAAGTCAGGGGTGGCTTATCAAACAAGAAAAAAAAAGCCTATGATCTTCCATCTGTTTGGGTAATTTTCTTTAGGGAGGAGATGGAGAAAACTGTTCCACATTTTAAGTTTTCGCAGGCCGAATTTTAAATTAGCAAATTTGAGACACTGACCAACTGATAACAGTTCATGTGCCTTCAAAAGAAAAAAATTTCTGAATCAAATGTATTCTCTCACAATGCCCTTCAGGTCCTCCCGCAAGTCCTTGAATATTTCTAGTAGATACCTCTGTATATCTTTGCATAATTTTGTGAAGTCCCCTGTAATCATCGGCTGTCTTGTTGACAAAAACAGACTGATTGATTTCATTTTCCTTGATTTTTCATCAGTAAAGCTGTAGGATTTCTGAAATAAAGACTAAGATTTATATTCAAAAAGTCAAAATATTTCAGCAATATTAAGGCCTCAACACACACAAACTGACAACAATGAACTAACAAGAGACTGACTGTTGTCACCTCACTTCACCTTGTCTTGCCCAAAAGTTACATAAGACCACACTGCGGCAGCATGACAAGAAGTAACCTTCAATACCAGTCGACACTAAAATAGAGCCTGGGTCAGTTGAAGGTGGTATTGCTGTTTGGGCTGTGATAGCCAGCCTAGCTAGCTGAGTTAGCTCAGTTTAGCCTCCTGGGGGATAGCCATGTGTTAGCTTAGCTTTGTATCTGTGGTAGCCTGTGGTATCTGTCTGTAGGCTGTGTGCTAGTTGTGTGCTAGGCTTTGTGTAAGTTTCTTGTGCTCAGTTGAAATCCCCATCCGTGTGACAGGGAGGAGGGGTAGGTGGCAGAGCTTTAGTCCATTCAGACCTGCCAGCCTGGCTCTGCTTCACTCTTTCTTTCTTTGTTATCACTGCTCTCTGGCATTCATATTTAAGTCATAATTGCTGATCAGTGACCATAGGATCCTCATTAAGTGCTTATCCTTTTCTGGAGCACAAGTTTCATGTGTTTCAGTTGAATTCTCACTTCAGTTTCTCTTCTTGTGCTGAGCCGAGCAACCAATCAGAGTGGTTTCATTCATCTGGCACCTCTAACTCTGACTCATCATGGTGAATTGGCGGGAAAAAAAGCTGACAAGGGCCAGCAGTGTGGGACACATCACAAAGACTGGCATGACAGTTGCTCATCGTCGGCGAACTGTTGGGTTGGTGTGTCAGGGCCTTTAATTTTAGAATAGTAAAAAAAAATCAATATATATTTCTGAGAGGAGTAATATATTAAGAATAAATTCTCATATCTCCAAAAAGTGACACATATATGAGAGAAAAAAAATTCAAGATAATAACACTTAGTTATTACTCATGTCTTTACTGTCAAAATATTGTGACTATTGCTACTATACTGCTTCTTTTTTGGTCTCCAAATATTTTGCCTTAATTCTCAAAATATCCACTAAAGCAGCAGTAGAAGTCTAAAAATACTGTCTTACAAGTAAGCCCTATACTGTAAATAATTCCACTGTAAAATAACGATTAAGTGCTGGCAGCACAGACACTTGCAATATACCATAATTTTACAGCATTCATACTGTGAAATGACCAATCATTTTGATGTGTCCATACTGTTTGAATTTCTATTGTCTGTGGCTGATCAACATACATACTGCATGCTTTTGTGTTAAGCATTTGGCTAATTGTCTAAGTACTGCAACAAGCTCAGACCTCTTCTCTTGTGTGATAATATCAATACATTATACATCCTTTACACTTCCTGTCACATATGCGCATAGTAACAACCCTTATTTAATAGTTTGTGAAGACAAGATGTCTCCAACAGTGAGACCAGTGTAACTCACGGTGCAAAAAGTGTCACATGACAAAATACCAATGATCAAATAGAAACATGTGCAAAGAACATCAACACAAAACAACACATGAAAGGCAATGCCTGGGTGACTCAGAACATGTCCAAAAATACCTAAAAACACAATGTCTCTAAGCATGCTGGGAAAACCTCACCCACATTTCCCCAACACCCTACAATATTCCAGTAGGCTAATGCTCTGTTTTACTGCTGCCTCCCTCTGCCACGCTGGCCCTTTATGCCCAATTACCAGGTTAGCAAGAATGTCAGTCCACTGATGCAGACCATCATGTCAGTGTTACCAAAATAAGTTGACAAAAATGCCCATTAATAGGCTAATTGTTTGAGCAACTTAAATCTCCTCTTCACTGATAAATGACTGATTAAAAGCTAGACAGCCTGTGGAGCATCAGTTTGATATCCAACATTCTTATGTAAATTAACAAGGCACTGGCAAAAAAACCCTCTTATTACCATTTAATTTGTAGACGAAGACCCATCTGTGTTGATGAAGGAGGACCCTCATGATGTTTTCAGTTCATGTTAAACAATGTTGTGTTCCCAGTCAAAAATGACCGTTCCATTAAGACTTATCATAAAAACTGTAATAATACATATATTATCACTACTTGTGTTAGATTTTTTTTAATCAACTTAAGTTCTTATGAACATTACACATTTTGAACTTCTATATGTTTATTTATGGCTCGTATGCCTCATTGATCTGAGTTGATACATCTTGAATACGAGTTCTAAAAAACATAATTTCTGGATTATTTTGACTATAAGCAATAATCAGGCGAAACATATTATACCGTTTATGACAGACTACTTTGGGTCAAAGTTACCAAGGACATTTGTTTTGAAACCATTTAAAATTTTTATTCAGTCACATAAAGTAACACCTGCTGTGTTCCCGGTCAAAAGTGACCGGGAAGGTTTTATTTGTGTACGAAGGAAATTATCCCAAAACTACACCTGACAATTTCACAATATTCCAAGATCAATGTCTTAATGCATTAAAGAACAACTAACAAGAAAAATAACATTACAATGTTCATCAGTCTATCAGATGTGTATTTGCCTGACAACAGAAAAAAAATGAAAACTGATAACAAAATCAGGCTTCTAAACTTGGTGGAGTGGATTAACTCAAACTTTAATGGTGTTTTTTCTCATGCACATGTTAGATCAATATGTGCAGGTTGTTGCATGTGCCTTGGCGCACACATACTGCTTCCTTCCTTTTGTCACCTCTCTCTTTTGCAGCAAGTCATCTTGCTTCTCGGCCTTGTATCTCTCTCACCTCCTGCAGAGGCTGGTGTTCGGGGAAGGTGTTGGTGTTGTTGAATATGGAAAAGATACTCTACTGTGCATAGGTTCCCGTAGGGTGTGTGTGTGTGTGCGTATGTCCATCTGACAAATGAGAATGCACCTGAGGTCAGTTTTTTACTAATTGTAGTCTCCCCCATTGATTTCTAATGACCCGTCATTTTGGCCGGGAACACAAAGAGTGTACAAAAGTTGAATAAAACACACAAAATTGTATGCAAATGAATACAAATTATTTTGTGTGTTGAAATCCCCTTTGTGGACAAAGTCATGGAATCTTAAGTCAGTCTGATCAAATTAACTACACTTTTTAGAGATAAAACTTTTAAATTGGTTAATGTATAACACGTCCTCCGAATTGTGTGTCCTCCTTAGAATAAACTGCTGTCCAAATGACAGTTTCTGAAGTCCCTTGGGAGTTAATGAGAAATTATTTCTATTTTTCTAAAAGAAAAGTGAAAAAAACAAAAAGCACCAGCCTTATGTTAGAATTACAGAACTAACTTTGAATCAAACTGACCATGCTCCAAATTCTCCATGCAACAACCTGTTTTTCCCAAAAATATTGGAGTGTCCTGCAAAACAATGTTGCAGCTGGTTTGGGAAATGCAAGGTCCTAAATACGATGAAGTAAAAAGTACAAGATTTCCCTCTGATATGTAGCCTAGTGGAGTACTGGGACAGAGTTAAAGTTGCATGACGCAGAAATATTTACAGTAAGTTAAGTACACATACTAATATCTAATATAAAATTGTACTGTACGTGTAGTGCTTGAGAAATATGTGCTTAGGAACATTCACTACTTATTTTTTTTTCACTCAGTGGTTCTAATACTCTGTGAGACCTTCTTTCTCTTTAAAAGTACATTTTAAGTTCTCCGTCTTTATGCCTGTAGGTTTTATTTTCTTCCCCCTTTCAGCTGAACCTGAAGTCTGTAATGACACCATAGGTTCTCACCAAGCCTCGCTGCTCCCTGAATCTTTATTTTAAATCAAATTGCATCATTCCTCACATTTGGGGCTGCCATTCCTTTTCCTTTCCTGTCTTTAGCGACTCCCGGGTTGATATTGTTTTCATCATTTTTCCGTCCTCAGCAGGCATCAAAGGGCCTTCGTAGACGCTCACTGAAGATCACTCGCAGTCAACACTTCCGTTTACGCTCACTGACTTTTTATTCTCTTGTCTATTTATTTATTTTTTGGGTGGAAAATCAGCTCTTTAATCAGTTTAACATCAGGCTCACCTCGGTGCGTGGGGAATTTATTAATACAGCCACCTCATCACACTGTTAGTAACAGTTTAGCATAATGTGAACAGCATTAGCATATTCATCACAGAACACTAATCAGGCCTAGTGGACCAAGTCAGGTGTGTGTGTGTGTGTGTGTGTGTGTGTGTGTAATACCTGTGTGACCCTGATCAGAGAGACAGTCCATCAATTTTTAGACCCAAAACAGAATTTCATTAGATGTTTAAAGTCTGACTGAGCTGCATGCCACATGCAGTACTATAATTTGTACTTTTTTCACACATAGACCACCGTAAGAACTGTCAATCACACTCTGGTGAGGACCAAACAGCTGGACAAAGTCACTTCCGAGTAAACTCTAGTAAGGTTGATGTGTTTGTGTACTGTGTGTAGAGTAAGTGTGCAATATAAGTCTAATTTCAAATGCTAATTTAGTATAAAATGTTATATCTTTGCACTGATTATTGCACCTGGCAAGTCAGTCATCCTCGAAACCATCTCTATATGAAATCTGTGTAATTATTTAAGGTAAATTGTTAACCATGGTAACACACATGCCAGCCCGTTCTTATTCCCATGTTGTTAAATACTGACCCTCACACCCCTCAGCATGTGATACCAGCCTATTCTCATCTCAAGCCATTTTCAGCATCCACCCCGAACGCGGCCAGAAAGAATCAGTGGTGTAGTTATTATAACGAACGGCACCAGGTGCATCCACCTGATATGTACACAGGTGGCGTCAGTTGAGAACGCTGCCAGACGGAACTGAACGTGTGCTAATGAAGGATGGCATCAGGTAGAAATGCTGCCAGTGGCGGCATTATATATAAGAAGTGTGAGAGTGCTTATATGGCGGATGGGAGGGAAGGTGAACGTCAAGGTAATGTTATATATATAAAGTCCATTATCACAAATCACGGTTTGCCTCAGAGGGCTTTAAAGCATACATTCCTCTGTCCAGAAAATCATAAACAACTGATTTTCATGCGGGACTGTGGTGTTCACTTCATATGTTGATGGAAAGGATTTGTTTTGTTTTTTGCTTCATCAGTACCACGTGCCATGTTAGTATAAAAATGTAAGGATTTAAAAAAGAAGAGGTAAAATCTTAAACTGAAAATAGTCCCCTACACATGCACTATTCCCTCCTGTTAGAAGGTAGTTTCCATCAGTAAATAACTGATGGATAGAAATTAAGCTCAGCATTGTTGAGCTGTTTCTGGAGATTCATGTCTTTTGTGAGAAACAATGGGCTTGGGGCTGAGTGACAGGCTAGGAGAGTCAGGCACTGAGACTCCTACTAACACATTGTTGACACAAATTAAAATATATATTACTCAGATTGATGCCTTTAGTTCTGAATTTGAAAATGAAACTGATGAACGCTGCAGCTGGCTGAGAAAAAGCTAAATGTAATTGTATTGTTTAGGAGAGAGCAGCATGGCTAACTATCAGAGGATGAGCCAATTTACTCATAGCTTTAGGCTTAGCCCGGGGTGCAGTGCAGCATACAAAACTCCCTCACCCCAATCTGAGTATCATCTTGTCTGCTGCTGATGTCAACAAGCCAATGACACTATCTGAACCTGGGGAAGCATGATGGATGGTTTTCAGAGGGTGAAATTGGCCACAGAGGGCTGTGTCTTTGAGGGTGGCTCACTCTCCGGCTGCCTTTTTCTACGCAGCCTTGGAAGTGCCTCACAAAACCCACTTGTACCCAGCCTGCTGTGACTCCTTGTTGTTCTAAAGTTTGACCAGTTTTCCATCCAACAAATAACGACAAAACTCTGAGAAAAAGCAGTCGTGACATTTCCCACAGCATTATGTCACAATAGCTTTGGCTTCTGTGATTTGTAAATCCAGCAGCAGATTTCCCATATCAGCTCTACAGGGCTGAGCATTGCACACTGCACAGCACACTGCTATACTCTGAGCTATTTGAATTTGAAAGCTGGTTGCTCCTATGCAACTTACAGTATATCACCATGACAGACTTTATTTTATTGAGAGAAATCACGTTCTACCCTCTTCTTCTCTGTTTTTTTATTTTCTTCCATTGCCTCGCGGTGTGACCTGCTGCATTACAGTGGAGGGATATGACGCCTCAGCACTTGAACCAAAGTGCTGCTTCCCAGCCGACTGAGAGAAAGACAAAAGGCTTCAATGTCTTTGAAACTAATTTGTACAGCACAGTGCTGGAGGAACTACTCAGATTCTTTACTTTAATAAAAGTAGCAATATCACAGTGTAGAAACATTATATTACAAATAAAACCCTGCATTCAAAATTTGACTTCAAGAGTAATTGGCTTGAGTGCTTCCTCTATAAAGTGTGAAAGTTTTTTCTTTTTAATTTTATTGCCATTAACAGCAATAAGCAGACAATTAACATTGCAGAACAAAATCGCCTCCAGAGTGGGTTTAACCTGTCATAAGTGTACATGTGAATGAAGATTTACCATACCACAATAGAAAACACACAGCTACCCATGTATACGCCTTCCATGAACATAATAACACGCATCCATCTACAGTATACATATTCACATGCATCCATGCATATGCATAAACATGACTCACATGCATATATACATATTACATATATGTATACATACATGTAAATACACATATATACACAAGTCCACAAAGTACTGAACCTTTTCTAACCAAGGTCACCATTAACTGATGTCCATCTCTGTTTAAAAATGGGGATTTTAGTTGTAGCTGGGCTGTCATTCGCTCCATCATGTTAACTGACTTTTTGCAACCATTGAACAGTCCTGTGAGGGTTACGCTTCATCCAATTAACAGTAATTGCTTTTCTTGCAGTCATCAGCAAAATAGTATTATAATGTATAACAGTCGTTTGTGGTAAATCAGTGAACAGGCAGTACATCTAATAAAAAAAGTAATAAATAAAAAACATACAAACAAACAAGCAAAAAACAATGGGTCTCTCCATTTCTTCTTTAACATTTTTCCAGAATGTAGTTTTGGATAGTCCCACAATATGTGAATATAGTCACTGACCATACCAGAGTTTTTTCAGCATTGGTGTGTAATATTATTTTTAAACATTCAGGCCTTCAACTGGTCCTAAAGAACCTCAGTTTAACTTTCCAGTCAAATTATTTCTATAGCTGGCTTCCAACCACAACAGCATGGATGGATGGACTTAAACACAATATTTCCACAGGGTCTAAAGGGGCCTTCAGAGTTCAATTTAATGATTTCATGATTTAATGATTGACTTTATAATGCTTTCTGGGAAGGATAGCTGACTTATTGTCTAAAATAAAGACATGGCATACCTGTTTGTTTCTTCCTGTTGGAACACAGCTAATCAAAGTTGTGAACCTTGGCAGGATGAGAAAAACACCTGAAAATGAATTGTTGAGGGAAATGAAGTCCAATCATGCTATTGAAGCAATTGCAATGAAAACAAGACACATTTTGTATTTTATATTAGCCCTGGGTAGAAAACTTTTCCAGGTTTAACATTGTGCGTGTTGTTTATCTGTACATTCCAAAGTGATCTTAAGAGCTCATTTTACTGCCAAATTGAACAGATCCAATCAGTGTTGGGCAGTAACAACAAGTAACAAATTACACTAATATTATTAATTTTCCTTTATTTAGTAGTGTAACAAATTACTAATAAAATTTTAATTATAATATTACAGTTACCCCCAAATCAAATAATTCTTCACAACTTCACTTTTGTTGACATTCCACTACTGACCTGAAATATGACATCACATCAGAGGGGTCATTTTTGTAATTCCTCGTGCTTCACATACACATCATAAAGCAGCAGGCTAGTTTGGAAGATGGAAATGATTACCTTTACCTTGATTTTGTCTGGAGGAAAGATGACTAGAGCATTATTGGTGCAGGCAGTGGTTCTAGTACTCTTTCCATTGCAATAATCAATGTTGAAAACATGCTGATGCTTTGCAATAGACTTCTGCGTCCACATATCACATTTTAGGTTTTGTCCTGCATCTACTTTTGACATTCCAGGATGGTGCTACCGGAATGTCAACACAAGCACATGGTGGGATGATACAATATGTGGTTATCTTTGAGCATCAAAAGCACATTGCAACCAATACATCAATGTCACATCACACATCACATGCTGGCACAGATGGTTAGGATTAGGGGAAGGAGCAGCCTATTCTCTCTGAACTTGTCAAATGGCTCTGCTCTGTCAGAGCTTTCGGTGTATGTGCATGACGCCAAAAGGCCCCTTTTGTATGCACATGGTCCTGGAGGGTGTTAGCTGATGATGCGGCTGCACAGCACACCCACATGGGTAGACCCATCCACCGCCCCTACAGGCAACCTCGTGCTCCTTTTATTGAGTTGTTATTGGCAGCATTTCAACCTGACACTATTCTGTGGTGTATCAAGCGGATGCTACCAGTTCCCTCTGGTTGCATATCATGCTACCGCAGCAGGTGCTGTCTGGCTGTCCAGCAGCATATCATGCGGATGCAAAAGGTGGCTTTTAGCATTGCAATGGTACGCCGAAAGCACTGTCAAAACTGCAGTATTTGATGACTTCAGTGTGACAACAGGTTAAAAATACTGATAACAGGCAACAGAGGATTTCCAAGAAAAAAAAAAAAAGTGCACTTCTCCTGGGAAACAGTTTACAGTGGCCCAGTACCCCAGCTTATTCACTTTCTAACCAGAAGATGCATTCAAATTAGCATGAAAAAAATAATGTTTAATGAGTTGAAAGCAGGAACATCGGTAATGTCTGCATTGACTCTACATTAATGTGAGTGATTTTTCCACTGCCTGTTGTCCACAGCTGCTGTATACTGTACACAAAGATTTCTTCTGCAGTTCATTAAATCTCTGAAGACAACACATATGTTGATTTGAGAAGTGCAGAGCACAGTGCCATTACGCTTGAATGTTCACTGTTTACCTTCACCAAATCATATGCATCGACACCAGGCTGCTGAAAAATAATCACACACACCTCGACACACATCAGACTAGTTGCTTATAACTCTGTGTTCTTATGTTTATGCAGGAAAAGTTGAATTATTGGAGCTCATTAACCGTGTGTGTCACAGCTTTCTTTCCATCTGTTTTATTCTTGAAATGCATATCAAAGCGAACCCTCTGTGTGACATTTAGACGTGATTACATGATTACAGATTGCATTAGGAAATACAGTAGAATTGGGACTGAAATTGCATTGGATTGATGCAATCGGAGAAACTGCCTCACAATTTTTTTTTTTAATTAGTTGTTTGTCCCACTGTAGGATTTAACTATTTAAAAACCCACACAGCCTGACTCAAATTTCTGGTGTTTTGTGTTCACATCATGCTGCTCTGTACCATCCAGACAACATTATGATGTCCTGGAGAGGCAGTTTTTTCAAATGTTGAGCATAGCATAGCTGTTTCAGAGCAGTGAGAACAGCGATGTGACTGGCTGATCACCTAACATGCTCTCATCCCAACTCGTCACATGGTACCACTCAGTTAGTGACCTTCTGCGTCTACTTATGACATTTTAGGTATCCTTCTGTGTCAGCTGTTTACGCTCCAGCATGCCGTTACACTGATTGCAATAAACGCACATGGTGGAATAACATCAAAGTGGAATGACGTCAAAGTGGAATGATGCAGCCCGTTACCTTGATGTCAACAAATGCACATGGTCCTTATGTTCACACAACAGTGTGGACTGTCACAATGGTTGGGATCAGGAAAAAAGTCACTGACGTTTACGTTTAGGAAAATAAGACAAATGGTATGGTGTAAAGAGAAACATGCGTCCACACGTGAAGCAAACCCCAGCCTCCTGCACAAAAGTCGGTTGTTTGTGGGAGCCATCCACCTCCCCACCCGACTGGTTCCATTTAGCTGCATTCTCAAGTGACGCAGCCTGTGTGCGTTGCATGTGGATGCGCGGGGTGCCCTCCAGCTGTCCACCAACATATTATAAAAATGCCAACAGTTCTGTCCGAGCGTGTTCTCATGTGATGCGGTACATTGGACGTAGATGGTGGGTTTTGGTGTCATATTTGTACAGCTAAAGCACTGACAAAGCAGCACTACTTGATGAGTTTGGGGTGAGAATGGTCTGAATCACCACACTCGCTGATCTGTTTCACCTCACCCCTTTCACTCAATTGTGCTGCAGCACCATTCCGAAGTCATTAAATAGACCCAGATGTGAAAAGCCACCTTTCTGGTCAAGTCAAGTAAGTTTTATTTATAGAGCCCATTATCACAAAACATGGTTTGCCTCAGAGGGCTTTACAGTGTACGACATCCCTCTGCCCTTAGACCCTCACATTACCCAAGGAAAAACTCCCGAAAAAGAACCTCTGTAACGGGGGGAAAAAAAAGGAAGAAACCTCAGGAAGAGCGGTAGAGGATAATGAGGGATCCCTCTTCCAGGACGGACAGACGAGCAATAGATGACGTAAATAGCAAATGAAATACAATCATGGCAAAAAAGGAAAGAGAAAGAGAGAGGGGGAGAGAGGGGAAGAGAGGCATGGCAATAGTAGAAACAGATGCATGTCATATTACAATAATGGTAGGTGTGAAATTATTAATTGCACTCTATGATGTTGAGGGTGATGATAACAGTCTCATGCATATGTTGAAAGGGTGGTGTCCAAAGGCAAGATCACAGCATCGGCGCAACCAGGACCAGACCACAATCAGGGCGAGCGGGGGGCACAGTATCAGTGCAGCCACAGCACGAGCACAACCAAAGGCAGGGTCACAGCATCAGCACAGCTATCAACACGGTCAGGCACAGTCAAGGTTACGGCCAGGATCCAGGAAAACTAGGAAACAAGGGAGCAGGAATGCTCCCGAGAGGCAACAAGATTAGCGTAGTGCAATTCAACAGACCCAGGCTCTGTAATTGCGAGCCCCAGGTAGTGCAGGTCTGCATAATACGTAAAAGATGGTATCAGCTGAGAACATGGAGTGTTATGATATGCCACCAGATGGCTAGACGGCACTTGCCACAGCAGCATGATTTGCAAACGGGCAGCATCAATTAAGAATGCGACCAGACTTTTCCTTTTGCATCCACATGAGGTTGAAATGCTGCCAGTAACAATGTAGTACAAGGAGCATGGAGGTCCCTATAGGGCGTGCTGGTGGATGGATCCAAAGAACCCCCTTCCCCTAATCCATAACCATGACAGCATGTGCATTTGTTGACAGCATTTAGGTCTTGGTCGCGTGTGTTTTTGTTGCCTATAGACAAATACGTGCAGTGTAATGGCACCATGTGCTTGTGTAGTGTGTAGTTGCATTCTGGAACGTAAAGCGCAGACACAAAAGGATACCTAAAGCATAATATGTAGATGTGGATGTCCACTGCAAAGTGGCAACATGTGACGACCTGGAATGAGAATGTGTAAATACCTAAGAAAGCTTAGGTATTTAATGCCCTGGGGATGACAATGGGCTGGATACAATCTGAATATTGTAAAGAGCTTCTTTAGGAACCTGCAGTGGATGACCACACACAAACACACACACACACACACACACACACACACACACACACATGCTTGTGAAAATAGCATCAGAAGCAGCATGAGGGGAGAATGGAGTAAATGAAGTAGACTGGCTAATTACACTGTGTAATGAAAATGAGCACAGATGATGGAAGACAACTGTGAATGACCCTCCATCATCACTGAGGAGAACAAGGACTGGCGAGGAAGCAACACAGGAAGAGTCTGAAGGCTGGAGAATGGGAGGAGGCCAGCAGGCTGCGATAAGCTGCTCCTGAGTGAAGGATGTGGCCAGAGGAAAGCCTGAGGGCCGGGGCCCACACTAGGATGATCCAGCATGGATCGCTCCTGCAGGAGGAGAGAAGCAGGAAGAGAGAGGACAGGAAGAAAGTGAAAGCAGAGGCATGGACAGATGGAGACTCTAAGGGAGGAGGGTTGGAGCAACTAGCACCAGTAAACAGGAAGAGGGAGACAACAGAGGAGAGACAACTGTCCCGATAGTGCATTATGTTACTCTCCTCCAAATAACTGTCCTACTTTCTGCTCACATCAGCAACCACAACATACAACTGGAGACAAAGTGAGCTTTCCTTCTGCACTCTGACACATCTTGTTTTGTTATATACTGTATATGTGTGGGTGGAGGCTGCCACTTATTGTGTGGTCCAGCTATGCGACAGAGGAAGTACAGCCATCTCATGCATCATAACTCAATAACTTTAAACCAGGTTTAGCCCAGTATCTGTTCCCACACACAAGTGCCTATAAACTATATCACAGATGGATGGTGCAATAAAGACCATTTTATTTTCTGTTCAAAATATGTTTTAAATAGTAAACAGTGGTCATGAAAGTAGTATCATGATAAATAAAGATCAAGATTGTATATTGACTTGGAGAGAACTGAATCATTTTATCTTATTTCTGTTAGTGACTTGATGTATTACAGACCCTGTGACCCAGTTATGTTTAATGAGATGGATGAAAAAAAACACACATTGCCATATTGTGTGGCCTATGCTATTTGAGAACTATTGTGCATTGTTGTAAAGCAAATACTTTATGTGGTGTGCTAGTTAAAAAATATACTTAAACTTGAACTACAGACTTTTTGTATTTTGATTTTTTGAAATTTTATATGATATATCGTACAGTGTGAGTAGAAATGAGAATTATAGATTGACTCCTTACAGTGTTTTTTTTAAAATACATGTTAACTCTAAAAGAGTTAGATATAGAGTGAACTTTTCCATATTCTATAGTGTTAATATGGCAGCAACTCTATTTAGCATTATAAAAAATAAAACAAAAAAACCCCAAAAAAACAGAGTGCTAACTTTTGACACAACACACTGGTGCCATGAAAACTCAACACTGAGCTGAGGTAACCAGTATTCAATTTCAACTATTAAGGGAGTTGGTGCACTTTTGTCATAGTGTAAAATACTGAACATTTTCATAAGTGTAGTTTTGACTCTGTGTAGTGTGGACCAATATAGACAATTTAAAAGTGTTAAATTTAACTCTCATGGTGCTGAAATAACACTGCTGTTAGTTGCACAGGGATTTTGCTGTGTAGTTTAGTAATTTGACTTACAGCCCTATTATAAAATAAAGTTACAAATGACTTAACACAGCATCACAGAACAAGGACTACAGTACAAAACTAAGCCAGACAAAGAGGAGAGAGTCCTTTGAATAGAGAATAAGAAAAAAAAAAAGAAAAAAAAGCAATAAATAGATAAAAGATGATTAATAGATACTGAGTTACAGCTGAAAGAAAGAGTGGACAGAAATTTGAAATTTGAAATTTTGTTGTAAATGCTGTTGATTTTTAGAGTGAATATAAACAACAAAACATAGTTTGTTTAGGTTGTTAGCTAGTTCCCGATGATTGGATGTCTTTCCAGTCTACACATTTGTAAATGTCAGTAAAAGTTTCATTTATAAACCCTTCCACTCCCGTTCATTCAATGCATTACTGTGATGTCAACAAATACATATGGTGGGTACCCTACAGTCCTTATGTTTATACAGCAGCACACGGCAACCCACATGACTGTAATGATTGGGCAACAAAGTCAGGGATGGTTAGGTTTAGGCAAAAGAAGCACATGGTGAGGAGTAAAAAAAACACATACACACACACACACACACATCCACACAGGAAGCAAACTCCTAACTTGCAAAAAAGTCAGTTGTTTGTTCGATCCATCCACCTTCCCACCCACCCATCGTATTAGTGAACTTGCACAACTTATATGCTGTTTGTTGACTTCAGCTCAGCATTAAACATGAGCTCTCCCATGAAGCTGATTGGAAAACTTAACACTCTGAGCTTTAGTACAACACTCTGAAACTGGATACTGGACTTCCTCACATGTAGACCCCAGAGAGTTCAGATTGGCTGTCAAACCTTCTTTACATTAGTGCTCAACACTGGAGCCCCCCAGGGCTGTGTGCTCAGCCCCCTCCTGTTCACTGTGTACACCCATGACTGCACTCCCAAACATCAGGACAACTCTATTGTGAAGTATGAGGACGACACCACCATCATCAGCCGTATTACAAACAACGATGATCATACCGGGAGGAAATCAATAATCGTGCAGAGTGGTGCACAGAGAACAACCTACTGCTCAACATCAATAAAACCAAGGAGCTGATTTTGATTTTAGAAAGAACGAGGCAGACACACACCCCTGTCTACATCAGTGGAGCTGACGTGGAGCAGATGAACAGCTATAGATTCCTTGGAATTACTATCACTGAGAACCTATCTTGGTCATCACACATCATCACCCAGGTTAAAAAAGCACAGAAAAGGCTCTACTTCCTACGGAAACTTAGGAATTCCAGAGCAAGATCCTGGTTAACTTCTACAGAGGAACAATAGAAAGCATATTGACTGGAAATGTCACTAATTGGCATGGTTTGTGCACGGCCCAGAACAGGAAGGCTCTACAGCGGGTGATTAAAACTGCCAGGAACATCACTGGTTCCCATCTACAGAGCATGGGAAGTGAGGTGTCTGCACAGACCAAAGGATACTGAAGGACAACAGCCATTCCAGCCAAAGTCTGTTCACCCTGCTGCCATCTGAAAAAAGATACAAAAGTATCTGCTGCAGAACCACCAGACTACGGAGCAGCTTCTTTCATTAGGCTGTGAGACTCCTCAACTCCTCCTTCAACGCCAAATAGATGTAGCAGGATTTAGGATCAACTTTAATTTAATTTCTTCTTCAACCATGTTTAAGAAAAATTACAATAAATCTACCTTGTACCTGACGTGGTTACCGTCAGCATTATTACCTGGCGCTTTCATTCAGCATTTCATGTGCGTCATTCATACGTTTCATTTGTTATTTACGACATCTATTGCATTGTCTGTCCGTCCTGGAAGAGGGATCCCTCATCATCCTCTACTGCTCTTCCTGAGGTTTCTTCCTTTTTTTTCCCCGTTACAGGGGTTCTTTTTCGGGAGTTTTTCCTTGGGTGATGTGAGGGTCTAAGGGCAGAGGGATGTCGTACACTGTAAAGGCCTCTGAGGCAAACCATGTTTTGTGATAATGGGCTCTATAAATAAAACTGACTTGACTTGACTACCTGGTTCCGCCCTGCTGCATTCTCAAGTGGCACCAACTGTGTGTATTGCATGTGGACACACCCGGCGCCATCCGGCTGTCCCCCGGAGTATAATAACAGCACCACCAGTTATGTCCGAGCATGTTCTCATCGGACGCCGTCCAGCTGTGTTTCCACTTCTCCTCTGGTGATAACATTCCAAGAAGCATGGTGATGGAAGTTCAAAATGTTGGCAGCTTTATTTCTATTGCAGCCACCACAATAGCCATTATTACTTCCAATCCAAGGTGATGTAGAAGTGTTATGGAGCCATAATTGAAAGGCAAGGCCTTTATATGTGGAAGTGGCCACGTATGAGGGATTTCTGGGAGGTGATAGTCCACAAATTCACAGAGTAATTGTGGATTCAAAACTTCCAGTTGATGCACTCAACTTTTGAAGAGTTATGTGATGTAATAACAGCTCTTGTAGCACCTGCTGCATCATGAGGGAACCAGTTCCCACTGACAAGCACATACCCATAGCATCATGTGACCTAGAAAGGCCGACAAAGGATTTACGTTGCAGTTTTAATTCCATTGAGATACCACCTTATGCGAGCATGTAAACTTTTTTGCAATCAATGGGAGTTTTTTTTTTTTAAATTGACGTGTTTCCATTAGACACATTTTATATTTGCAGTTTCACTTTGTGCAATTTGATGGAAAATGGAAACCCACTTAATGATGGATGCATGTCAAAAAATCATGTAAAAGATTTATAGCTTTCACTTAAGATTTTTTCAAAAATATCCAACTAATGGAATGGATGGTGGATCTTAGTGTCAAAAAAGTCTATTAAGATCGTTATCGTCATTTTTACTATTAGATGATTCTGTGTTAAGATAAATGATAAAGTATCCTAATCAAAAAAAAAAATAGTTGCTAATTTATGGGTCCACTAAGAGAAGGAATACACAATTACCATCTTTTTATATATATATATATATATATATATATATATATATATATATATATATATATATATATATATATATATATAAATATAATTATATATATATATATATATATATATATGTATACAGTATATGTACACTTGAATCTGCGTCAGAGTGCTCACATGTCTGTGTGTACAAAGAACAGAGCCAGGGCGGTTAGCCTAGCTTTGCATAAAGACTGGAAGCATGGGGAGACAACTAGCCTGGCTCTTTTCAAAATCTTTCCAAAACATACCTACCAACCTCAGGGCGACTGAAAGTGGATTTTTATAGGCCAATATGATAACAGCAGATAACAGGAAAAAGCAAATAGTCAAATATTGACCAAACTGTTAGACTGATCAAATTCTACCAATACTTCTAAAGTTATCTTATTAGATGTTGTAGGTAGTTTGTTTAATCTGTACACAACCAGAAATGTAGTAGAATAGTGTGTTGTCACTTCAATTCAATTCAGTTTCAGTTTTATTTATAAAGCCCATTATCACAAAACACAGTTTGCCTCAGAGGGCTTTACAGCAGACAGCATCCCTCTGTCCTTAGACCCTCACATCGACTAAGGAAAAACTCCCCCAAAAAACCCTGTAACGGGGGAAAAAAATGGTAGAAACCTCAGGAAGAGCGACTGAGGAGGGATCCCTCTTCCAGGATGGACAGATGTGCAATAGATGTCGTAAATAACAATTAAATTACAGTAATGTCAAAAAATAAAGAGAAAGAGAGAGAGAAAGAGAGAGGGGGAGAGAAGCACAGCAATAATGGTAACAATAAACACGAACATGGTCAAAGGCAGGGTCACAGCATCAGCACAGCCAAGATCCATGAAAACTATGAAACAAGCGAACACGAATGCTCCAGAGAGGCAACTGTGTTAGTGTAATGCAAGTGTGAATGGATGGAAAGAAACCAAGGCCTGTCAAGCTGCAGACCACTGTTCAAGAGTTTAAGTTTAGTTTATTTAATTTATCAAAAGGATAGCATGCAATGACATTGATCATTTACAAGAAATAAAAACATTGTTGCACCAGATTTAGCAACACACTAATTTCATATGTATTCCTGTATTGAATAAGCTGATATAATACATACAGAATACAAATAAAATACATTACAATATAGAACTCTAGAAAAGCAGATTCCCCTCACAAGAATGGACAGTTCGCACACGCTGGATAGCACAAAAAACAACATGATATAGCAGCCAGTTCTCTTTCCAAACTCATCAAATGGTGCCGCTCTGTCAATGCTTTCAGTGTACAAGCATGATGCCAAAATCCACCTTCTGCATCCACCCGGAATGTGGCTGGACGGCATCAAAAGATAATGCAGCCAGACAGGACCGATGGCGTGTTGGACACAATCACCACATCTTTAAAGTGACCTAGTTTTTAGTGCAAACAATAGGCACAGTGCAAAACACAAGTCTGCACGAAACACACAACAACCACATTTAAAGTGACAGATGCAAATTTCTGAACATGCAACACAATACAATACAAGACACACAACAAACTACATTATAAAATGTCAGAGGTTTGCAGAGCGTGTACACACAAGGGCAACATCAAACATCTATTTACTATTTAAGGTAACCTCTAACGCCTATAAGACCAACAAACAACAAAATAACGGTAGTGTTTTGGTGAGTCATCGCTGTGATTCCAGAAGCTTTTTAGCAACCAAAAGTTTTGTAGCAGCCCACCACCCACGCTGCATTTCCAGCAAGGATTGAGCCCGCAAAGCCAGCTTTTAAGTGTTTTTTTGTGCTTAGGCCTTATCATTTGTCAACCACAGCATTCAAATGTAAAGTTTCAATGTATCCACTATATAATATTGTGCTAATGTAATGTATCCTTGATTACAGAAACATATACCAACATTTATTCTGGTGATTGTGTTGGAGGGTAGAGAGAGTGAATCTGGCATTGCATGCAACAATGGCTCTCAGAGGGAACAGAACCAGGGTTCTTGCACAGTACAATACATTAATTTCAACCAATGGGCAACCAGGAGACCTCATGAACAGTTGAAGTCAAATTGATAGCCAAACTTTCCAAAATCAATCTGAAGTTGTATTAACCTGAATTATCATGTAAAAGCTATCCACGGCCACACAGAAGAGATTATATTTTCCCTTCAGTCAGCTTCCAGTCTGAATAATGTCTCAGACTGTGTGGGTGTGAAAGGGGAAGCTGCTAGAAAAGCTCCATCAGTTTTCCCAAGATGCACAGAGGTGAAATAAAAAAGTTCATAGAACAACTCATATCCAGCCAGGAGGAGACTAAGGAATACATACCCTGTGTGTGTGTGTGTGTGTGTGTGTGTGTGTGTGTAATCAGCAGTTTATGGACTGTGCTGTGGAGAAAGTGTGGGGTAATTCACAGCTGGTTCATCACATGACAGAGTAGATGAATTGATGCGGAGCTGGGAAGCTGTAGAGCCAGCACCTGTCCAGCCATACATCAGTATTAGGAAATCAGCCCCTCTGTGATCATTATTTATCTGCCCCGGCTAAATGCCCCCACAGCATGATGCACAGGAGAGAGGTGAGCTTTTAACATGGCCTTTAAGTCCTGGCCTCGAGGCTAAACAAACATTTAAGGAAATGAAGGTAATCCTTCATATTATTTTAGTGGAGGGGCAGGGACACTTGAGAATGCAGTCAGGGGGAAGCTGTTGTTTCCCAGCCCGATCTCACTATGAATTGTCAAATAGCGCCTCTGGCGGTGATTTTGTTGTATGAGCCAAAAGTGCACTAATTGGACAGGCAGGTGGAGAGTTGGATGGGTTTAACAAACAACTGACTTAATGCAAGGTGCATGGTGATGCACCTTACCATGTGCCTCCTTCCCCTAATCCTAAACATCCATGCCACCATGTGCTTTTGTTGATGTCCCAGCCTTGGTTGCCATGTGCTGTTGTTTGCTTTAACATCACCACCTGCAGCATTAACCCTCCGGGGACCCAGAAGAACGCACACTTAGGACCCTTGGGACCAAAACGGATCCCTGCAGAAAAAGTGTTTTAAAAATTATATAAATAGATATATATATATATATATATATATATATATATATATATATATATATATATATATATATTTTCCACTTTCAAAGCTTAAATCTTTTAATTAGCTTCAGCCCTAATCAGAACTATAAAGTTTTTATTAATTTCTGAAATATTTGTTACATTTTTATGCCATTTTTGTCATAATAGAGCCAACTATTTTAACAAGAGAAACACAAAAGAAAACCAGAAAAAGTGCAAAGTGAAATGTTTGGGGTAAAGTGCCTCATGTATGTCAATAAATTATAATAATTTTGTTGCACTATTATTTTTTGAGCAGTACAGGTTTATATAAAAAATTCCCACTTAGGACCCTTGGGACCCAAATGGGTCCCTGCAGAAAATGTGCCATAATCTGAACTATAAAGCTTTTATTCATTTTTAAAATATTTTGTACTTTTTCCGGCTATTTTTTCATATTGGCACCCCCTATTATAATGAGAAAACCACATAATATAAAACATTTTCCAAAATATGAATTGCAGAGTGGAGTGTTTGAGGTGAAGTTATTAGAGCCTTGTATATGTCAATAAATTATAACAACATGGATTTTGTTGCATGGTTATTTTTTGAGCAGTACAGGTTTATATCAAAAACTCACACATAGGACCCTTAGGACCCAAACGGGTCCCTGCAGAAAAACTGCCATAAAAATAATATCAATTATTTTTTTCTGCACTTTCAAAGCTTAAATCTTTTCATCAGCTTCAGTCCTAATCAGAACTATTACATCACAAACCTTTTGAATAATTCAACTAAAACACAAGAAACTTTTGCTCCAGAAAAGGATATGGGTCACTGATCAGCAATTATGATTTAAATATGAATGCCAGAGAGAGGTCAAAGAGAGTCAGAGAGCAGTGAAGACTAACACATCTTTGGGGTCATCAGGTGGGAACCTCCTTTCATCAGTGTTTCATCTAGTTGGTCCCACAACACCTCCAGGAGGCTAGGCAGTGAACTCTGGCATCCCAAAGCCACTCCCCTAGTGCCTACCATTGTTCCTCCTAATCCAAATCCACTGACTGGCTTTAACTGCCTCATCTGACACGTGTGACTTCCAGGAAGAGGACCAGGGCATTATAGGCCGAGACATCGGTGATATTAAAAAAAAAGTGCCTGTGGCCATTTGTATAAATGCCATGTATAAATTAATACATTTAATTCTTTATATAAATACAAATTCCAAATGAATCAAAAAAAAAAAACATGGCATTTTACTGATGTGTAATGGAACATACCTTATTAAGGTTGTTGATACCCCATTTGGTCATGTTATAGCCCACAATAATTTGCGGCCTCCTTTTATCTCCCGCTTCCACCTCAGGTTCCCTGTGCTTTGTGCTCAGGAGGATCACATTTTTGCCTGTTTTTGACACACACGAAGTCTTGTTGCTGCCGAAAGCAAACAGGGAGGACAAAAGCTCTCTGTGTCGGATGTTGAAGAGTTAGAGAGGGAGCTCCACTTTATTCTTCCTTATTGTCCCCACAAGAGTCATCTTCCTCTTTAGAAGCTCCTCTGCGAGGCCAAAGGAGGTGGAAAAATTGTCATTAGTGACATTGTGGCCCTCGAGGCCTTCGGTCAGCTCAAGGTTCACTCGCATCCCTTGATTGATTTCTCTGGTTTGTGTGGCAAGCTCCCACGTGCACACCTGTGTTCTCAGTGTGAAGGATGTTTTCACGTCACACAGAGTCCATATTTTTAGGCCATATCTGGGTGGTTTGCTGGGAATGTATTGGCGGAATGAGCAGCGGCCCCTAAAAGGAATCAGCTGCTTGTCCACACGGATGTCTCTCCCTGATTTGTACAGGAGGAGAAGTTGGTAGTTCCAGAGATCCCACAACTGGCTGATTGCTGCCAGTTTGTCGCACCGGATTCGTGCTGGTCTTTACAGCAGATCATCAAATTTAATAAAAATGGAACTTATTAGTTTGAATCTTTTCCGGGACATTGTGGTCCAAAAAATGGAGCACCCTGTCTCGTTGTCCCACAAGCTCAGTGTTGACTCATGGTGTGCTTTGAAAACACCAGTCAAAATCAGCAAGCCAATATATGCCCAGAGGTCCGTCTCCTTTCTGTTGCTATGAGAAGGAGGCAACTTTGGACACAAACACTCACACATAAGCACAAAATAATTTCTCAGGCACATTCACAGCACACCTTTATCTCACTACCAACTCATTCACACTATTTTTGTTGCAATAATGTATTTTATTTCTATAAATAACACAATAATACAACAGTGGGGCTCCATTTAGACCCCTATATTAGCTCTGATGCCAACTAGCGGTTAACCCTTAAGAGATCCTAGGGACATTTTGTGCCATGCAGGTTTTTATTTTTAAGCCATTTTGGCTGTGTTGAATGAATATAGCTCAAATTTGCCAGAGGATATTCATTTTTAAAAGATTTTAGAATTGTCATCTCAGTTCCTGAAATTAGCCTAAAATGGCTAAGCTACACAAAAACTGACACATTTGATCCTAACAACAAAAAATGTCCAATGGAAAACCATTAAAAATGTTATTTTTGCATATATATATATATATCCTGCATTTATCTTAACATAAACGACTTTATTCCTTTATGTTAAGATTTCATTTTGGATTACTGGCTTTCAATGTTGAATTTTTTTATTTGTCCACCAGATGGCGCTACTTTTTCCCATTCAAAGCATGCAGCAAAATTTCACACTTTTTACTGTTTTCTGCAAGGGTGCCTTGCTACTGAAATGATAAGTGTGTGTTGCTATTGATGTTAGATAGTGGTGTATGTGTGTGTGTGTGTGTGTGTGTGTGTGTGTGTGTGTGTGTGTAATGTCATAAGTCTTTTCTCTTAGAAGGCCACTCCGCATTATAAATTAATTCCACAATAAAAACTATGAGTAGCACGGAAACCAAAACAAAATTGGAATTCGTTTGGTTCTCGCTTTTGCACTGCCGCCATGGTTATAAGTATGAGCAGTAGTGCAGGAGCAGTCATTTGGAGATGGCAAGACATTACAGCACACAGGAGGCTCTGGAAATGATCATGCAGTCTGAGTGCGAGGATGGCTCCTCATCACTCTGAGGCTGACATGGAGGAGGCCTAAGAGGTAGAAACAGACCAGCTGGAGACCAATTCTGACTCATCTGAAGACTGATCTGAAGATGAGAGTGGCAGGGAGATGGATGAAGCAGTGACAGGATGGACTTCAAAATATAGAAAAATAGTTTGGTCTCCCACAAACACTGCGACGCTCCGCTACGTCCCAGCAACCAGAGGTTTGATGCCGGGACCTACACACGATGCCACCGCCCGAATCAGTGGGAAAATGTGAGTGAGAAATCAGGACGGAGAATTTTCCGAACTACGATGTCCCACAAGAGATTTCACCACATCAGCCAAACACTGCAGTTCAATGACAAGCTATCCTGGCCCCAATGCCATGATGACAAACTGGCTGCCTTCTGCAAAGTATGGGATAAGTGGACACACCGCCTGCCGATGCTGTTCAGCCCAGACAGGGACATCTGTGTGGATGAACAGCTCATCCCATTCAGAGGCAGGTGCAACTTCAGGCAGTACATGCCAAAAAAGCTGGCCAAATATGGAGTAAAGATTTGGGCAACCTGTGATGGCAAAATGTCCTATGCCTGGAGACCACAGGTGTACACAGGCAAAGCAGCTGGCAATCCTGCTGAAGTCAACCAGGGGATGAGGGTGGTCCTGGAGATGACAGAGGGGCTCCAGGGACACATCATTACTTGTGACATTTTTTTTTACCTCCTTTACACTGGCAGAGGAGCTGCTCAGAGGGAGTCAGGCCCTGGTTGGCACAATTCGCCTAAACAAGCCTGAGCTTCCCCCTCATTTGCTCTAGGCAAGAGCGAGAGCCGTCTTCTTCTCCATCTTTGCTTTTACGAAGATGCACACACTGGTCGCTTACATCCCCGGACGGGGCAAGAATGTGCTGCTCCTAAGCACAAAACACCGCAGTCCAGACATAAGCAAACAAAATGAAGAGGAAGCCAATCGTAATCAAAGATTACAACAGATGCAAAGGAGGTGTCGACAACCTTGATAAGGTAGGTGCCATTATGAATCAGTTACGCACCCATTTATTCATTCCTACTCTTATGTTCTTGTCTAAAATATATGTAGGTTTTTTTTTTTCAAATGAGCCTTTTCATATAAAATAAATAATGTGTGTACCATAAGAAAGAATACTTGAATCATTTATTCATATTGTCTTGTTTTGTGTTTTGGGTTTTTTGTTAGGTTGTTGGCACCAACTCCTGCAGAAGGAGAACAAATTGGTGGCCACTGGACCTCTTCCACAACCTGGTTGACATTTCACTTCACAATGCAACGTCCCGTGGACATCAATCGAGCCATCCTGGCAGCAGCAGAAAACATACAGGCGGAGGCTCTACATTGAAGAGGTGGAAGAAATGCTGGTGACCCCACACATCAAGAGGAGAGGGTGCCTTCCCTGCTCATTGGCTGCTGCAGGAATAGTTGCAGATCTGCAGGGTGCTGCTGCAGGCCCCTCTCTCCTCAGTAAATGTAACGGCAGGAGGCAGTGCGACTTTTGCACAGACAGAAAGAGAAGAGTTGGCAGCACCTGCTGCAAATGTGGGAAGTTCACATGCAAGGATCACAGTCTGTCTATTTGCAGCCCCTGCTCCACCTGAGCTGGACTCACACTCAGACACATACGCTCTCTCTTTCTCTGTTTGTCTCTCTCTCTCATCATATCTCTCTTTGATCCTCTCCCCATCTCAGCCTCTCCCCATCCCCAAAAACATACCTAAATGTTTCTCTTTCAATGTTCATCTTTCAGTGTTCATCATTCAGTGTTCATCTTTCTAAAATAAATGTTTTTATGGTTCAAACTGATCTTGTATTTTTAATTTATTTTTAGAACACAACAGAGTAATAAGCATTTAGTGGGAAAAAAAACAAACATTTTACTTGTAGTAGGAGAAGGCCTAGTGAAAATCACTGTATATCATTAAAGACTAAGATTATTAACTTTAATCTGCCACTGCAGAAAAAATAATGATGCATCAAAACGATGTTGCTGCTAATTATTGACCCATCTCAGGCCTTGATAATAATAATAATCAAATACTCATTGAATTGTATTTTATTTGAATTTTGTGATTTTGTTCAATTAAAAACAGTGGAGTTGTGTAAAGATTCTGGCCTTTAAAGAGTTAAAATCCCCAAAATATAATTAATATTTGATATGTATATTAAGGCTGCAGTAGTTTTATAAGACCGACTTGTTTAAAGTTGAAAAATATTGATATATAGTATTTTTAGAGCAGATTTTAGGAGGCTGACATTTTTTTGGTCGTTAGGACCTCAAGTGTTTGGGTTTGTTTTCTAAATCGGACACTGCAAAAAAAAATTACAAAGCATCAAAATCAATGTTGCTGCCAATTATTGACCCATCTCAGGGCCTAATAATAATTATAATCAAATGCTCCTTGAAATGTATTTTATGGAAATTATTTTTGTTTTTTTGATTTTTTTCGAGAACAGTGGATCTATGTAAACATCTGGCCTTTAAAGGGTTAAAATCCCAAAAATATAATTAATATTTAATAAGTATATTTCAGGCTGAAGTAGTTTTAAATATATAATATATAATATTTTCACAGCAATTTTTTGCAAACTGACATTTTTTTTGTCATTAGGGACAAATGCATTAGGATATTAAAGGACCTCTTGAGGGTTTAATATGTAATTTCATGATGTGATGATGAAAATGTAAAAAAAATAATATTTTCAACCCAGAGGCGCAGATTGAAAAGGTAGTCACAGGTATCATCTTATGTGATGGTTAAATGAGAGTATATCCAAAAAACATGGTTTGAATGGCCGTCAATGGTGACCCGTTTGCGCCGAGGGTCCTATGTGTGCAGCGTACGTGTAACTTTTAAATTGTGAAGGTGTGAAGGTGTGAATCAGAAGTGAGGCTGCAATTTTTTACTTTGATCCAAAACATTAACTTTTGGAAAATAGCATGCCAATAGCATTAACACAGGCAAAAATATTGACTATAAAAAATCTAAAAGTGACTAAAAGGATCCAAACGGGTCCCGTGGTCCCCAAAGGGTTATACCAATATGTGCCTATGTTGACATTAGGGCATCCTGGAGTGTAAAGAGAAGACACAGAAGGATACTTAAAACATAATATTTAGATACTTAAGTCCAAAGTGGCAACTTGTGGGGAGTTGGGATGACACGTGTTGTTAAAACCACACACTGGAGCCACATGATGCCACTGTTGAATGGGATCTGTAAAAAAATGCAAAGGAGGCATAAAAAAGGAAGTTAGTAGTGGCGCATTAGGGTGATCTCTGTGTAAATAGAGCTGGTAATGTTTCAGGCAGTTAACCCAAAACAGTGAGCTAAAAGATGCAAAGATGTTTTTTAGAGATGAGGGGAACTGCACAATTGAACCCTAAATTGCTCCTGATGACTGTTCCATCAGTGTGTGAGTGTGTGTGAATGGTTAAAAACTGAGGAGCAGGTGAAACCTTGTACAGTAGCTTTGGCCACAAGTGTGTGAATGTGTGTGTGAAGCGCTTTGAGTGGCTAAAAATGACTAGAAAAGTACTATACAAGTGTAGGCCCATTTACCATTGTTGTTATAAAAACATTCAATTGAGCTGCTTCATGTATATGTTATTAAGGAACTTTAAATCAATGCAAAAGTACAACATCATTCTATACATTTATTTTATGTCAGCACCCTGACTTCAATTACCTTCACATATGTCCCTGTAGGTATACAATAAAATGTAAGTTTCATTTTGAAATATATGCTGTGTGGTGTTGAAGAGGACAATAATAAAACAATGACAGCATTGTGACAGTAGCTCTGAGCTGTCTGTCACTGTATATTACAGTAAGTCTCCTGCACGGCTGTAATTCAAAATAAAGCCCAGTCTGATGATAGCAGGAGCTCAGCTGACATCTGTGAGATATGAACCATCAGGGTTGACACACACACAGATGCACCATCCATCACAATGCACCAGCCTTCACATCCAAAGCGTATATATTACACACAAGTCCAAGAATGCATTAGGTGCTGTATCATGCAGTCCCAGCAGCCAGTGTGGCAGATTTCACTGCACTTTATTTCATCCAGGAAGAGCAGATATAACTATGGCAAATACATACATAACACATAATGTTGATTTATGCAGTTTCACACACTGACACGGGAAACTTTTCAGCATAACGATATTCTGCTGTCAACTTCTGGCAGCTTCAGCTTCAATGACTTTCACAAACGTTGCAGCAAGATTTGAGAAAGTAAACTTGGCAGGTGTAGAAACTATAGGTCCACTGATGGATGATTTTGGGTTGATGCTATTATAGATTATTTGGAGTTTAAAACATATGATAATACATAGGCATACAGTGACATCATTATTTGAGTATAATACCAATACTGTGTTTACACTTCTTGTTTTTAATGGACTTATTTTGGCACCACATATTAAGTCAAATGATGGGCGGCTTTGTTGGACATAAACAGTAGTTTATAGTCTCATACACAGATTCTTTCATTATGAGTCTTCATTATAACTGGTGGATTCTCCAGATTTTATTATTTATTTTTTGTCACTTTGCTTCCTTTGAAGGCAACTGCACACATACACATTTCTGCACACATAAGAAGTGAAAAAAAGACGTATAGAGTTATAGATTAATCTGAATGTAAGCATTGAAATGTCTCCACTCTGTAATTTTGAAATCGAAATAGAAGTTTTCCATCAGTTTGTCAGTGCACCACTTTGGTCTGGACTGATATGTCTCAACAGCTTCTGGATGAATCAGAGGATGAATCCTACAGGTGATTGTCTGGAATCATTTTTATGTAGCACCAACAATAGGTCAAAGCACTCTGTGGGTTGATACTTTTTTTTTCTACAGGCACTCATAGTAAAGTTAGTTTGCAATGTCAACACGTTCTCATCCCAACTTGTCACATGGTGCCACTCTATCAGTCACCTTCTACTTCCACTTATGACGTTTTAGGTATCCTTCTGCGTCAGCTGTTTACGTTCAAGGATGTAATTAGAATGATGTCAACAGATGCACATGGTGGGATGACAAAGCATAGTCCTTATGTTTACATAACAGCACATGGCAACCAACACGGACTGTCACGATGGTGAGGGTCAGGCAACAAAGTCACGGATGGTTAGGGTTTAGGCAAAAGAGGCACATGGTAAGTGTGTTTGTGGGACCCATCCATTTCCCCACCCGCGTGCTCTATAAGTGCCTTGTGCTCCTTATATCCCATCATTACCCGCAGCATTATTACCTAACCCGACCCTTCAGCGTTTTAGGCACATACGATCAGCTCCATCACCAAGTTCTTAAGTGACAACATCTGTGCGCGTTGCATGTGATTGTGCGTGGTGCTCTCTTGCTGTTCATCAGCATTAATAACAACACCAGTGGCTCTGTCCGAGCACGTACTCATCTGATGCCATCCAGCCACGCTTCAGTTGGATGCGGAAGGTGGCTTTTGGCATCACGCTCGTACACCAAAAGCACTGACACAGTGGACGTATTTGATGAGTTCAGAGTGAGAACAGGCTGTTATATCTCCTGATATCAACTAAGATTCATTGGAGAAAGTACTCAAGGGCAGACAGTGCATGCTCTGAAGTAACTCCATTCGTGTGATACATGCTGTTCATCTGTATTACTCGTCATGCAACATGTCGGCACATCCCTGGTAGAGTTCCTGTGTTTTTCCTTGACAGCTCAGTCAGTAGATTAACGTGTTAGTCTGACTAAAAATGGACTTTGAAAATACATGTAAACATGTTAGTCTAACTGAAATGGTAATAAGTGGGATTTCTTGCAGTTGGACTAAGACCTCAGTCTAGACGTGGGGGTCAATTTACTTTTTAATGTATATACCTTATCTGGACCTGAACTGGCTAAGGCATTCTGCGCATGCTCCATCGTCCTCGTGCCGGGCTTTGACCTGATAGTCAAACAGCATAAATTTGTGGAAGAAAGCTGGGGGAAAAAACTGAAGAAGAAGTGGGGGAGAAAACAAAACAAGACGAATGTTCCAAGTAAAGCATAGAGTATATTTGAAATGTACTGCTCCAAAAGGTTATCCACCATTCAAGAAATCAACCAGAAGAAGGTCCCGCAACAACTACCTGAAAGGAGGCATATCTCCTCCTGCTGTGGCTGAGTCGAACATACTCTTGTCAATAAGTTGATTCTCCCCACTGGGACAATGACAGTAGTCTAATTAAATAGCCTAATTGAGCTACAACCTTAGCTCCACTTAACTGTGCATGGAAATGTACTCAGTGCCTGACTGTTCTAGAGAGCTCACCACTGATGAATCATAAATTGAGGTCCTCAGGATGACGGCTTTCACTGAAATTAGCTGAGAACATCAAAAAAGCAAATTCACTATCGTCCACTTCCACTGATATCTTTACTTTAACTCCCTTTCAATAATACCATGGTGATTTGCTTTATGTCCAGAGATAACAACAGGAGGGAGATTTAAAAGCATGAACACCACCAAAGGTCACTTGTTTTCTTTGACCAGCTCCATCCTCATGATAACTTCACCAGGATGATAAATGTGTGCTCCTACGTGTAGGTATGCTGTGTGTGTGTGCACACACATTTACAAACACATAAAACACCTGAATACACATATACAGCATTCCACATTCCAGCGACAAGCGCAGCGCTGGTTGCAGGGTCATGGCTTGGCTGTGCTCCAGAGCCACTGATAGAGCACATAAAAGAAAGACTTGTTGTAATGAATGCCCTCTTTCTTGTGTGTCTGCAGGCAGAGCAAGGGGAACATGCAGCTCTGCCTCCTCCACAGTCAGAGCTGATCTGAGTCCGGGGTTTCTGTGGTGGTGGGGGGGCGCTGCCTCCACAGCTGGCAGACTCCTATTGTTATTACTGTTCTCCCCACAGGAATCCACAGTTGTTAAACAAACCAAGGTATTGTATTTTGAGAAATTGGAGTGTAGTGGCATATGGTGGATGGATGAGGGGTGTGTGTGTGGGTGTGTGTGTGTGTGTGTGTGTGTGTGTGGGTGGGTGGGTGTGGAGGCCAGAAGGGGTGAGGAGGTTGGAGGTAAAAAAGTGAGGTATTTCCCATCTCTGGTGCTATGTGGAGCTATGAGGTTTTGCTGACAGTTGGAGGATCAGTACGTTGTCATTTAAAACTTGTCAAGTAGCACCGCTCTGTCAGTGCTTTTGGTGTAAGTATGCTATACTACTAAAGTCACCTTTGGCATGTGCATGGGATACCATCGGATGACGTCATTGACAGCACAATGGACAGAACTGGGCACAGTGTTATTATACGCCGGTAGATAGCTGGACGGCACCTACCTACCAGATTCATCCGATATACGCAAAGGCAGCGTCACTTGAGAATTCGGCTGGACGAAACCTGTCAGGACAGCATCTGGACCACACAGGTGCCTACAGGGCAGGCAGGAGGGGTGGTGGAAGGGTCCCACAAATTTGGATTTTGATGCAGAAGTCTGGTGTTTACTTCCTGTTTTAATGTGGTTCATTTCCTACATCTTACCATGTGCCTCCACCTCTTAAACCTAGCTATCTGTGTTGCTGTTGCAGCATCATCCCATGCTGTGCATTCGTTGACATGACAGTGCCATAGACATCTGATGCAGAAGGATACCTAACTCGTAAAATGTAGACACAAAAGTCCAGAGACAGAGCTGCAGCATGTTACCAGTTGGATTGAGAACATGTTGGTTTCCAGTAGAGTCACAAGATTTAGTCAGAAGCTGCTTTTAATACTTTTCATTGGTAACATATTTGTAGAACCCACATACCATTTTTTTTATGTGTGTGTGTGTTTGAGAAAAAAATAATTAAATGGTAAAATATAGAGATAACAATGTTTCCACCTGACGGCATGCTGGAGTAATGTTTTATAGTAGTTTCTCAGCCTCTGACACAAATTATCTGCTTTTGTGAACAGTTTTGGTAAACACTGATCCAGGACAGGTTCAAGACTGCTTTGAATGGGGAGCAGTAAAAGATGTTGGTGGGTAATATGAGTTGTTCTTTAGGACTGTCCCTCTCCCCACTGTGACTTTAAGAAGAAAGTCCATTCACACACAGAGTTGTAAAGGAGTAAAATGAATGTCGTGTGCCGTTTTAGTTCCGCTCCAATCTATCTAATCAGTTCAAATGACTGTCAGGACAACTCAGATATATGTTACATGGATATAAAAATATTAATAGACCCATTAATGTCCTGTTCCAATGTGATGTTTGCAGCACTTTCCTGACAGTTTTGCCCCAGGAGTAATATAGTTTTAACCAAAACGAAAAGCTTAAAGATCTTTGATTAAATTAAATTCTTCAAAAAACAAAGCAAAAAAAACCCAAAAAAAACAGACCAGCTCTGGAGATTGTTCTCTTCATGTGGGTTGAAACTCTCTCTTTCAGTGTGGTTTCTAATCCCCTCAGGTTCTTCCAGTGCATGCATGTCGGTGCTTGGTAGAGTACAGTGCTCTCCCTCCTACACCAAGTGCTCTTATCACAGAAAGCCCTGTGGACCCAACAGCTGTCAGCACCTTACACTTCCGTATTTGCTCTCTACTTGGGATCATCTAAACACTGGCAGGGGTTTGGTGGCTCCCTCGCCCCATCAGTTGTATGCTGCATTCCTCTCTTGATTCATAATGATCTCACGGCACAGCAGGTGAGGTTTGATGTAAAGTTCAGACTTCTTCCAAACTTAAATCTCAAGCTACTGGCTGCAGCAGAGAGCAGGATCACATCCTGACTAATTTAGTCTGTACATGCTTTCTATCAGCCCTAATTAAATTCCTGCTCCCTTAAATGATGTCAGGAAATGTTTGAACAAAGGAGATAAAGAATCAAAACTGTAATATGAATAAGAACATTGAGCAGCATGTTCTCATCTCAACTCATCATATTTTGCTGCTTTGCGGTGGACGTCCACTTTTTCTTCTTACTTGCTATGTATCGTCTTCTCTTTATGTTCCAGGATGCCACTGCTGTGATGTGAACAAATGCAATGGTGAGATGATGCTGCATGTGGTTACGTTTAGACAACAAAAGCACATGGCAACCAACACCGGGATGTCAACAAATGTACATACTGGCACGGATGGTTAGGAAAGGAAGTGAATACTATATACTTTATTTACTAATCTGTTATTTTGCTTTGGCAACAATGTAACAAAAACATTCATGCCAATAAAGCTGGATTTGAAAAAAAAGTGCACACTAAGGTGTTTAAAAAAGAAAGAAAGAAATCCATCACACTGCACTACTGCATGAAAGTCCTAGGTTTGTTGGACACATCCATCACCCCTCCCACCTGCTCTTGTGCCCTTGCAGGTGCCCTTGCGCTCCTTATATTACGATGTTATTGGCAGCATTTGACGGCATCGCATGTATCCTCAAATCATTGCTACTTGTTTTGCTTTATTTTGCTATATTTTTCTATTTTTTCAACTGCTTCTGCTGAAGCAAGATTTTTCTATAATAAAGAAGCACTTATCAACAACTGGAAAAGTTGTGTGGGGTTTGGGCTGAATGCAGCAGACCGTGAGAGGACCAGTGGCATACGCTGAGCGGCCAGTCAGACCAGAGGGGAGAAATGAAACCAAAAGCCATGGATGAAGAGAAGGAGAAGAGCCCGTGTCAGGGTGAAGCTTGCCCGACTTGGACCGAGAGCTATTCCTCTACCAAGCCTTCTTCTGGCTAATGTCCGCTCGCAGGAGAATAAAATGGATGAGATGCGATTGAGGCTCGCTAAGCAATAGGAGATTGGGGACTGCCCTGCACACATCTTCACAGAGACACAGATAACCCCTAACATCCCGGATTAAGCTACTGCACGTGATGGGCGGACCTTTTTGGGAGCCATAAGCACACAAGACTTTGATGCTAATTCAAAAAATGCACTACAGGAATTAAATGATGCCAACAGCAGTAACATGCCTGAGCAACCAGAAGGAATCTGCATAGCAGTTGGTGATTTTAATAAACTCATCCTTTAACTTCAGAAACATAGCAGGGTCAAGGACAGATTTTAATTTTGTTTTAATAACTTTGTTTAAAAAATGACTAATAAATCTACCTTCTTCCTTTATCCTAAACCTGACACAGTCCTTCATTTCATGCTGCAGGTGCCATCCGGCCATCCACAGGCATATTATAAGTTTGCAAATGGTTCTGACTGGCTGCATTCTCAGTTGACGCCTTCCAGGGGCGTGCATGCAGAAACGAAAGGTGGCTTATGGTGGTGTGATTTCAGCGCAACTGAAAGCACAGCAAAAGGGTCAGTATTTGATGAATGAGAATTGAATGAAATGTCAACTTTCAACATCACAAAGAGGCTGGAAAACAGGCCAGTAAATAGCAGAAAGCAGCATGGAAGCTGGTATAAATGTTATAGTGGTTACTTCTTTTTCATATCTCTTACTTATTCAGTATCTCTTTAAAATGTGCTGAGGTATTTTGAACGATGTTTCAGCGCTGCCTGGGAGGAGAAGGACTGTATTTTCTAGCCGGCCATCATTGCATCGTGCCAGCAAACTGGCCACAGTCCGTCCACCCAGGTGTCCTGTTCCTTATCCTGCTGATGGACAATCTGAGCCAATGAATACCTGTAGAATGAATGTAGAATGAATAACTACAGTCATTTGATCTGACAGTGAGTGGCGATTGTTACTTTTCTCATTAAATAAGACAGCCAGATGTTATCAGGCTTTATATACAAGTTACTGAGTACATTGTTGTGTTTAATGATAAAAAACAGTTTATATTTGAATGATCCCATTAATTTGGCGCTTTTCCCAAGACAAACTTTACAGTTTTAGTACCACTGCTGGTAAGGCTCAGAAAGCAGCAAACTTTACTGATCTTTATTTTGTAATGTAGGGTGTAACACGCATTTCAGTCAAAGAGCTGCCATTCTCTGTTTTGTCACATGCTTATTGTAACTGATTAGAAGTAGATTCTTTAAAAAAAATAGGTTGAGTTTGTAAGCTATTCATTGGATGGAGTGTATCATGAGGAAAATGTTGTGATTCAGGACTGTGTAACTGCTCAGAAAACCTTTTTTTCCAAAAAAAGAACAACTCCAAACATTTGTGCTCTGTGGTTGAATCTACCCATTGTAAGACTTAACTTGTGCCCAGTGCGGTGAATTTGAAAAAGCATGAAATGAAAATGATTCACATTCAAAAGAATGTGTTGGTTATTTCCTGAGTCTGCACTCCCGGCTGCCCAGGAAGTTCTTAAAAATTATTTATTATTGGCCCGCACTTGTTTTTGCTCTGGCCCTGAGATTGACGACCACATTACCCACTCTAAAGCAAACAGCATGAAGAAAAAAACCCAAACACCCTGCCTGCAGCCTCACACATACATTACAGCACTCTGACTTCCACACTCATTGCACATGCAGACTGTTATAGAGTGAGCCCACTCTTTGGTAAAAGACTGATTATTGTGTTGTTTACTGAGTAAAGCTAGCCGCTGGATTCCTAACTGGAGTCGACCACAACTCACTGATTCTTCAGACTGTTGGAGAGCTCAAGGCCTGACCTTCATCAGTATTCTGAGCGCCGCCACAGACAGACTGTTTTCATCTGAATGCTCAGAATGAGATATGGGATTTGGGAGAGGAAGTGTATTTTTTAAATGCCTATTTCTTTTCAGAGCTGGGGCGACAGTGATCTTTCCATAGAGGAAACAGGACATTTGGGGAATACCAATAAAGTTTGTAATGCTGTAGAATTTATTTCTTATTTTGGATTACAGCGATTTGAATCAAATAAAACACACGTCCAAAACTGTATCTGCCTTGAGAGAACACTAAAAGGGGCCATATTTTCAAGCTGAGTGTTGTGCTTCTGCATGGTAACTGTAGTAGTGGGTGTGGTTATGCTCAGCTGCAGAGAAGGGATGTGGGAATGGTTCAGGGGAGCAGTGCGAGAGTTGATTGACACAGGTGTTTTCTGTTGGTTGATTGCTCTCCTTTGTCTCTCTGCAGTAGTATGCTGGAGCCAGCTGACACACACACACACACACACACACACACACAGACAGAGCACAGCAGGGAGGCTGTGCTCCTTGCTCGAGAAACTTTAGTTGGACTTTGGTGAAAACTAATCCTTTGGACAAGCTCTTCAAGCGCCGGGCAAATTGTGGTGAAGACCATTTATTTATGGTATTTCGAGTGTGTGTGTCAGAATTAAAGCTCCTGTGCACTAAACGCCAGAGCCTTGTTTGTGTGTTGGTTGTGCTGAACTGAACCTGGTAACACAGTCACATGTTACAGTAACATAGGTTACTTAACATACTTAAAAAGGTATTTCAAGACTGGAAAGATGGTCTTTCAATAAAACTAGTCTGTCTCTGCAATACAAATATACAAATACTTTTGGAATTGGTGCTTCATGATCACAGAAAACAGAGAAAGAGGACTGTGCCATTAGCTTTTGCCAGAAAATCTACAACTACCAGAATACACTGCGCTGCACCAGACCAAAAAATGCTTCACTGTTTGACAAAATGGCGGCCAGTAATAAACAGTCTTGTCTTACAGATAAACAGGGCACTAAAACATTTTTCTGAAACATCTGAGGTGAGAAATCGGCAGCTCAGTAGCAGAATCTTGCTGTCTTTTGATCAGCATTGTTTAGTTTTACTGTGCACTGTGCAGGAAAAACATGTTGGCAACTTCCTATTTAACCTCTCACAATTACTGTTAAACAGGACACTAAAACATGTTTCTGAAACATTTATGTGAGAAATAATATGCTGTGACATTATTGTCTATATTATCTTTATTTCTTTCTATTGCTGGATTATTTAATTTATGTACATATATATTTTTAGGTTTTTTTTCTCTTTATTTTTCTTTTCTCTTGTGTCCTTTTACTATTTGAACCATGGGCATGGAGAGAAATTTAATTTTCTGTATGTCTAACAAACATGTCAGAATTGACAATAAAGATGACTTTGACTTTTACTTTATTTGAATTTATATTCAATCAGCACTGTCCATTTTTAACTGTTTGATCTGAGTTTGAGAGAGATACAAAGAGAGGGGAAGGGTGTCGGGCACTACGAAAAAGCGGAAGCACAGGTTGTATTTCAAACAACAGCCTGAGAGCAAGCGATACTCTGCTGGATGAGAAGGAGGAGAGGTTACCACAGGTTATTTGCATATACTGACCACACTGTTATGATACAACAGCCTATTCTCATTCTCGTCAAATAACACTGCTTTTACAGTGCTCCGGCAGTAAAATCGCGATCCCAAAAGCTTTGTGTATTGCATAAAACACCCCTAGACGCCGTCAGCTTAGAACAGGGACAGATAGGACAGGGACAGATAGAACTTGTTGATGTAGCATAAAAATGCAAACAGTTGTCATCAGTTGAGAACACAGCCAGACTGCACTTGTTGTGTCTGCATGATACGCTGCTGGAAGGTGTCAAGTTAAAACGCTGCTGCTAACAACATAATATAAGGAGTAAGAAAGTCTGCGGCGGGCGGGGAGGTGGGTGGATCCAAAAAAGAACTTTCTTTCAGACTTTCATGGGGGTTCCAGAGTTTGCTTCAGATGTGAATGTAATATATATATATATATATATATATATATATATATATATATATATATATATATATATACATATATATATATATTTTTTCTATACTTTACCATGTGCCTCCTTCCCATAATACTAAATATCCAGCATTTGCGTTTGTTAACATTCTGCCGTTGGTTGCCATGTGCTTTTGATGTCAAAACATAACCATGTGTAGCATCATCACACCATGTGCATTTGTTCACATCATCGTAGCAGCATCCTGAAACGTCAACAGCAGATGCAGAAGGATACCTATGTCTGTGTATCATACTATACTATCTCTGTGTACATACCTACGTGTATGTAGACGGCAAAGCGGCAACAGTTAATGATTCGGTATGAGAATGTGTTGGATACAAAGCTGGTTGAAAATCATATTAGTATCCCTTTAATGCACTGTCTCTGAAGGATGGCATTGGTAAATGAACCAATATGTTTATGAGATACCAGTTCATTAATCTATCTAATACCAACCCTGTCTGGGATTATCTCATCCAGCTGGAGAGAGTCCAGGATGCTCTCTACACAGCAAGCTACTTCTTAAGGTTATGTAGCCAGTAAGGCTTGGTTAATGGGAGACGCCTTCTTTCAATGACACCTATACATCATTCTTTTGGTGTACAGTGCTTTACTTACACACACACACACACACACACACACACACACACACACACACACACACACACCAGAGCCACACACTCCCAGCTGTCATTAACAGCAGCACTTTCCTTCAGTGTGTAAATGTGGGTTGGCGTATTTCCCCCGCGGGTTTCTTCTGAACTCTCCAGACTTTTACTGAACCTGGACATGACTGACAGCAGCTTGTAACTTGGAATTTGTAGCTTCCAGGCCAGAGGCCAGCTCCCCCACCACCTCCAGCCAAAACATGCAACTCTAGCCTTCAGCTGTGTACTAAAGTTACACTAAAAGGTTTAAAGACCATTACAAATGGAAAATTGGAAAAACTTGACAAAATAATGTCAAAAAGTTAAAGTTAGAGTTCATCTCATTCTGCCATGCTGGGAGTAATGACTCTGTTCCACTGGGAGCTATCAGACGCAGGTAAACACACTGCTGACTCCGGTTCAGTCCAGGCCCAGGCAAGTTTTAAAATGTGGACGACAGAGTTTCTATAAATTCCACACAGCTCTTTACTGGGCCTACAGCAGCAGCAGCAACACTTCAGCTCTGATATACCCGCTTCTGTATACTTCATTACTCTTATCAGAACTACATGCTGATGAAACTCTACATTTGAGTTTCAAAGTGAGTTAAGAGGAAATTTTGACATTTTTAGGACAAAAACTACAACATTTGGCCATCACTGCTATCATTAACCCATTAACGTCCTTATACTATATTTAGTATGTTAAGTAAAAGCCCGATATATATTTGTCTGTTAGAGATAGAAACATGAAATTTTCTGTGTTAAGTGTCAAGACATGTAGCTATACATGTCAAAATCCAGATTTTCAATATCTTAAATGTATCATGCCTTAACTGATAGACAAATTTGAAGGACAAAAAAAATCACAAAAATAACTTTAGCAATAATTTTATATGCTTTATATTATACATACCCTGGAACAAATAACAAATTATTGAAATTCAAGTTGTTCTGAGTCCAATGGTACCAAAAATGTGAGTCCTTATAGTTTTTGAGATACAGCCATTTCTGTAACATACTATTTTTAGTAGTTAGTCACATAGGGTTTTCTTACTTTTCCAATAAACGCTGGTGGAAATAAAGGCTCACATGATAGCATGTTCAGTAAAACTTATGCACTGAATAACCAGATAGACTGAAGTAAGAATGAATTGTAAAATAGATTTTCCAATGTGTTGTTAGGGAGAAATTATGAGAAATATGGTTCTATGACCATGTATTTCCATGTATTTCTGTGGGGTTTACTACCCCATAAGAATGCAAGGGAACTACTGACCTTTGTTTGAAAACAATAGGTTAGGAGTATCAGATCTTAACTCATTTAGTTCCAACCCTGTTACATAATGGAAAGTGACTTGTGCCAGCTTTTCTGGCCATTTTGAGTCATCTTTCAAGACCCACAGAATATTTTGTACAAAGACTCTGAAAACACTGAATAGCTCAAATGAAAGAAGAAACTCTCTTTTTCGTCATGGAAAAAAAAAAACAAAAAAAAAAAACGTTTGTTTGCACCTTGTTCCATTCTTGATTTATCTGAAGTTGAACAGAGGCTAGTTTCATCAAAAAGACAACTTTTTTTTCTAGAAAGCTGAGAAAAATGCATTTTTGTGAAAGGGAGTCTGTCAAGCAAAACAGTAATTTGAATGTGATAATTTTGCCTTCAATGACATAAAAGACATCTGAAAATTGTATTACAAATGTTATTACTGTAAAATAAATACGCAAAGGGACGCAAAGGGACCATTTCGGCCACTTGCGGGTACAAGTGGCCGAAATGAGCTTCCTCCGTAGGGTGGCTGTTCTCTCCCTTAGAGATAGGGTGAGAAGCTCGGTCATCCGGGAGGAGCTCGGAGTAGAGCCGCTGCTCCTCCGTGTTGAGAAGAGTATATATATATATATATATATATATATATATATATATATATATATATATATGGCTTGAGTGCCATTGACATATATATATACATATATATATACGTCAATGGCACTCAAGCGTTGGCTTTTGAATGATGTATATACAGTATATGTCAATGGCACACATTGAGTTAATAATTTTTCTTTCTTTTTCTTATAATACAGATTTAAAAAGAAAATGATAATTCATTAATGATAATTCAATGTGACATTGTGCACAGTATAGAGGCCTTTTTGTATTGTATTTCTATGGGGTTTTAAATGGGAATAAAATATTTGTTTAGACTCTTCATCTTCCACCCCTACTTAATATCACTCACTCACTCTCTCTCTCTCACACACACACAAATTCCCATTTAAAACCCCATAGAAATACATTATAAAATCCCTCTATACTGTGCACAATGTCACATTGGAGCAAAAAAATCAAGGAATTCTCATTTTTCTTTTTAAATACGTATTATAAGAGTCTGGACTATGTGTGTATGAAAGATTATGTTGTTTGGGTGTGTTTTCATGGAAAATCAAAAAAACAGAAACCCCTTGTGACTAAATTCTAAAAAAAGTATGTTACAAAAAACGGGCGCTGTAGCCTCATACTTTGACTGATTTGAAAAATTCCTACTGATATGTTCTTAAGTCAGCTAGTACTTTAAATGCTGTGAAGGAAATGTTGAACTTCCACTAAGGACATTAATGGGTTAATGATAACACTGCAGTGGCTGAGTTTACACGCATTCACAGTGTGACACGCTTCAAGAAAGTCCAACTGGTCAAGAAACATCAGACAGTCAGAAAGGTGGAAACAAACTAGTTGGAAGGAAAAAAAATACAAATATTGAAATTATTAGCTAAAATACCATCACTGTTCAGAGCTTGGACCTTCTGTAGTCTGCTGTGGCTGAATATGTGAATTCAAGAGTTTTCTAATGCTACGGGATATTATCACCAACATTTTCCGTTTCATTCGAAGTTTTACCTTCAAGTGTTATAAAACTCTTTCTTGATAAACCGACCAGATATTACTGCCTGTATCGTGCCCCATAGCACTTCAGTGTTGTGATATCGGCATGTTCCCAGATCTCAGCTATTACAATGGTGATTCCAATGTCAACCCTACTGATATAATTGATGGCCAAGACCAAGAACGTAAGACCCAAGTGTTTGTATACCTGTATTTTCTAACAACTGGATGAATTCTGTAGGTACAGCTAGGATCAGCGTTGCAGCACTGGTTTCTCGTCCCCATGATAGCCATCAAAATGCCAAAACGATCTGATTGTTCAGGTATTATTTTGATAAAGGCAGGCTGGTGATTGTTTACTTGAATTTGGGTGGCTGCGTGATGGAGTGAAAGATAGAAGAAAATGTGAATAGGAGTCAAAACATGCCAGTAAACCCATACTGCAGCTTTCTGGCAGCAGTCCAGACAATACTAAATCAAACCATAAAGCTAAGGCAAGGTTGCTCTCACTTAGAAAAATCAACACAAACACACTCACACTGAATTTAGCAAATAAGAATGCACACACATATACAATTGCACACACAGACACCCACAGTCTAGTGTTTCAGCAGATTGGCTTCTTTCTGCTCTCTGCTCTGATTTATTGTGGTAAACTGAGAGATTCCAAGAAGTGAGTCAGTTTGTGTTGGCAAGACTCTGCTACAGCCTCCAGGTCAGTGCCCCAGCCCCCAACACACACACACACACACAAACACACGCTTCCTCATGAGAAGCTCATATAAGCCTTCCTAAGCAAATATACCACTAAAACAATAACCATTAAAGCTGTAGGTGGTTGTCATAAGTCAGGAGGCTGCAGCCTACGCTAAGAGAGCTGCTGCAACACTCTGGCAGCATCACAGTGATGAGCTGTCATCAGTCAAACACCACTTTTGACTTGTCTGACATTCCACAATCTGACTTCCACCACAGAGGAACGTTATTTACATTCAATACGTTATTGCCATTTCAACATAGCTAATAGGAATTTGGTCTGGTGAGTTAACACAAAACAACAGCAAGACCCCTGCACTGTAAAGTCTGACAATAATAATCTTGGAAACTGGTTGCCTTAAAAAAGGACAGTAAATATAACTATAAATGTTTATTTATGTTTACTTTATAATGAAGTGTAAAGTTTACTTTAAATTTGACTGCATTAACTTAATGTTGCAATTTAAAAAAAGACAAGTGAAATGACCTTGTTCTTTATAAGTGTAAGCAACTTCAGTAAACCAAGTTTGTCTGACTTGGCATGATCATGATGAACATGATTTAGTCAGTGATGAAGTTGGGAGATCTGTGAGTTTGGTTTCGTTTACATGACGAAGAATACACAAATATAACTGACTAATTTGCAGTCAGCAGAGTACAGATATATAGCACAGTAAACTTGGTTTACTGAAGTTGCTAAAACATATAAAGACAAGTTTAATTAAACTCCTCATTTTTAAGTTGCAACAACAAATTTTGAGCAAACTTAAAAATTAGATAGAGTTAGCATAACTTAAAATTGATAGTTATATATACTTTCATTTTTCAAGGCAATCAGCTTGTCAGATTTTATAATGTACTCAGTGACCACTCTTGAACATAAATATTAGAGAGAGAAATAATAATAAAAAAATTAAAACAAACAATGGGAATCAGTACCACAAAACAGCTGATCAGCTATTTATACAATTATATTCAATATAATATCCTGTGTGCATATTTAATATTGAATTGTGAAAACAGAGCTAAGGGAACGTATACCCCTTTTCCATCAAATGAGCTCTGCTTCCTCAACTGTTCAGAATTCTTGGAACCATCCATGTTTCCACCAGTTTTGCACAGAACCATTGTAAGGAAGGATGTGTCATCAACAAAGAGCGTTGCACAATACACAATCCAAGTTCACAGTTGTGAATCACGGATTACATTGATTACCTGCAATCTTTTGTTCCAGTATTACGGATATTTCCCCCCATGGTAAAATGCCCAACTTTACAGCAGAAATAAACATGTTTACAGCATGCTACAACAAAGGGATTTGCTCTCTATAGCTAATTTCAACATCCATGACAATTGTACAGGTTTAGAATTTATTTTATAACTCACCTGTTTACATTTGATAAAGGCTTTTATTTAAAAAAAAAAAAACATATTTAAGGGTGGGGCCGCTTGAGTCAGATCCACCCCTCACTCCTTCACACTTTTGTCCAAATATGGTCACATCTGGCTCCAAAAAATCCAAGATAGAAGGTAGGTTTCCATGACAGATTTGCACAATATTTTTAAAATGTCAATAAAATAAAATTGTGAGATGACTGTGTTTCTACTAAGTGATGTTCTGCGACTTCTCCTCTGTTGATAACATTCCAAGAAGTATGGTGATAGACGTTCAAAACATTAGCAGCTTTATTTCTATTGCAGCCACCACACTAGCCATCATTATCTCCAATCCAAGGCAATATAGATGTGTTATGCGAGCAATAATGTAAAGCCCCTTATATGTGGGAACAGCGACACATGAGGGATTTCTGAAAGGAAATAGTCCACAATTTCACAGAGGAATAGTGGATTCTAAACTTTCAGATAATCTGCTTAACTTTTTAAGAGTTATGCAATGCAATAACATCTCTTGTAGCGCCTGCTGCAGCATGCCATCATCTTGTATAAGACTTAAGAAGATCTTAGTTTCTTCCACACATACTGCGCCATGTTTTTATGAATGTCATATGACTCCTTGTTGTACATCATGTAACCTATAAAAATTATAAAAAAATTTTTTTGGAATAAATGTTTTTTTTTTTTTTTTTTAATGTACATGTTTCCATTTGGCATATTTTATCTGCAATTTCAATGTGTGCAATTTGAGGATTAATGTAAACCCACCTAGTAATGGCCTAAATGCCGAACTTTATGCTTCAAATGGGCAGTCCACAAGCCAGTCAGTGACATCACAATAGCTACGGCCTTTATTGATACAGTCTCTAGTATCCGTCCTGTGATTCCCACGCTTTACCCCTCCAGTTTCATGCTGCATGGTGTATCCCACTGGCTAGCTCATTTATGGTTGTGCATGTGTGTGTGTGTGTGTGTGTGTGTGTGTGTGTGTGTGTGAGAGAGAGAGCTTCTTATCTAAGCCACTTCTTGGTGTGTGAGCAGCTGAACAAATGAAGACTGATGTGCCTTCTCCTCTGCTCTTGTGCTTTTGACTCTCTCCCACATGCAGCCATGACCGACTCCAACACATGTCACATGTATGTCACAAGCTATATGAGCTGCTGTTGCTATTAACTGTAAACTCACTGGCAAGGCCGCCCTGCAGAGGAGTGGAAGACGTTAAGGCCAGGACTGACTCTATGACAGATGACTGTTGACACTTTATACTGTACGTAGTACCTTCAATATAATGCCTGCAGTGCTGCCAGGGTAAAGAAAGACATTCAGTTCAGGTCCTTGTGTTGTTATTTTTATCACTTCAATGATGCATGCACATGTTCTTTACATCACAGCACAGGGTTGACACTGTTCCACACTCAGACTAAACTCAGACAACTGTGGCCCTCCAAAGTACCACCAATCATCCCAGAGTTGCAGTTTTCTGGGGTTGCTGTTTATTTAAAACTGTAGTTACAAGGTTCATTTATTTATTGTTCTATATATAACAAAATGCCACAGTTGTTGTCTCTTTCTGTTATTCACAGATTGACAATATGAGAATAAACTAACCCTTTGAAACTCAAATATATTGGTTTGGTTTCTTTCAAAAACAGAGAAAGAAGTTACAGGTTATAAGTTACTAGAAATTTACCAGAAATTTACCCCTTGAAATGTGAAATAAAAGATTATATGACATAAAAAAGGGTAAAAGTCAAAATTATAAAAATATGTAGAAAAAAGTTGTCAATAATTACAATATTAATGATAAATTTATATATCATTATTAATCACTTATTATATTTTTTTTCAATTTCTCTCTTTCTTTTTCTCTTGCTCTCTCTCTCTCTCTCAAAACTAATTTTCTTCTCTAAATTCTTGCAATTTGTGGGACATCTCTTGCCAAGTTGCTTGTTGCCTTCTCAGTCATGTTTTCAAAAGGAATTAAACTCGGGTTTCAAAGGTTTATATGTATGTAAAAGGCATCTGAACACACCACAAGGAAAGATGTCATTCCAGGTTTTAAAGAGTTCATATAATAACACACTTGCATTGAAAAAGTCTAATGCCTGATGTATGTACATCCATTAATCTAATCTCTACTCAATATCTGAAGGTCAGCTTGTGGTTTTTGACACCACTCTACTATACACAGTGGTGGACAAAAGGCTCTGCCACAGCAACATAGAACACTTACTACTTTCTCTATTTAGAAATAAGGTCTTTACTCATATAAGAGCATGTAACATCCCAACAAATAGTAGAAATATGCTACCTTTAAATATTTCAATGAGCCGCTGTATTTGGAATAGTATTCAAACAGAATATGGCATTTGGTCTGAAATGTTGGAATACGTGAACGCTTCACTTTGTTAATAATACACTTTTTGTGATAGGAGTTATTACGTATGCATATATTAACATGTTTCATTTTAACCACAGCAGTGATCCAGCCCTGGTTCTATGGTGGATGTGTTGTGTTGAAGGTCTTGTGTTCTCTGTATCAGAGTAATCTCCACATGGCTGTACGACTGTGTAGCGTAACTGCAGAGCTGCGTCTCGCCCTCAGCCACAAATCACAATCAGCAGCAGCACTATTCATAGCTTGACAACAATAGCAGTTGCTCTCATGCTTAGATTATGTGAACAGTCTCAGATGTACATACACACGGTAAAGAAACAAACTGTCTCTGTATACATAATGTCTTGCTGGCCTTTGGGAACAGAACAAAAAATGAGGTGGAGAATAATTTCCTACATACTTGAATGAGGTCTGATGAAGTGATGTTAGTTAAAAGAATTTAAACAGTTGAAGCACGTGGTCATGAGAAGCTGCTCTCTTCTCAACCCACTCACTGGCTGTGCCTTCATCGACACCCACCAATGAAGCTTGTTTAACTCAACTCTTGTTAGTCCAAACCGAGCTTGTTGGTCATCCCTTTTCCTGTCTTTCTCTTTCAGTGTCTCTCTGCACTTCTCCTGTCTTCCCGCTGGTCTGCAAATAGCCAAATATTTTAGATAAAGCTACATGAGGCATACTGGCATGTGATTGGCCCCCAACTTTGGAGGGCTAACACTCTTTGAGTTTTGGGGATGCGACATAATTTAGAATGCAAGGAACAAAACTGTCATGTCCAGGAAATTATGTTGAATTGTTTTTTGTCTTGTGTCTATGTTGTCTTGTGTCTTCCTTTTTTATTTTGAAATTCTAACTCTCCTCTCTTTCCAGGTGACTTGCTTCCTAACTTTGTGTGTTTTTGGCCCCGCCCTGATTGTCTCTACTTACCTTGTGTGTATGTATAGTTAGCGTTTCCCTTTGTCCTGTGCCAGTTCGTCTTGTCCGTCGAGTCAGTGAACCATTTCCATGTCAAGAGTCATAGTCAAGTCAAGTTTTGTTTGTTGTTGCTCCAGCTTCTTTGTCAGGTCAAGTACCGTGTTTTGTTTGTTACTTTGTTAGCTCTTTGTTTTCTAGTGATAGTAGTTATTTCCTTATTTGAGTGATTTTCTGTTTTTTAGTGTTTAAAGTTTTTGCTCCCTCTTTCGAGTGATTTTTAGTTTTTTCCATTCCTCTGTGAGAGAGTATTTTTGTTGCACTTTGTGTAATAAATCGTTTTGTTTGATACTTTTGTCTCTCCAGTCGTGCATTTGGGTTCTTGTCCAAGTTCAGTCTTGTCAAAGACTTAACTGAAGTTTACATAGAGTTGTTTTGTTCAGTGACCTTTATCATGCTTTACACCTGCAGATACCAAAGACAAAAAAAGGGACAATAAAACAACTGGAGAGTCCCAAAAGCATGATCTCATCCCAAGTTGTCACAAGTTGCCGCTTTGCAGTTGACATCTACATACTATGCTCTAGGTATCCTCCGCTCTGGGATGCAGCTGCCGTGATGTCAACACAAGGACATGGTCAGATCACGCTGCATGTGGTTATGTTTGGGTAACATGAGCAACAAACGCTGGGAAGTCAACAAATGCACACACTGTAAAAAGCATTTGTTTTAACCTTAAAAAAAGTGTCCAGGCTGGCTTAAAACTTTAGGTTGACTGAATCTGAGAGGACAAGTAGGAGTATTTTTGTGATGATTCTTTTTGTCTTCTCAAATTCAATCAATTAAAAAAATTATGGCAGCCTGGACACTAACTTTAAAAGTTAAAAAAAAAAAAATACAGTGAATGCTGGCACAGATGGTTAGGATAAGGGGAAGGAGGCATGAGTTAAGGTGTAGAAAACAAACATTACATCAAGATGGGAAGCTGACACTGGACCCCCCCATGAAGGGTTTGTTGGACACATCCACTGCCCCTCCCAACCACCCTATAGGGACCCTTGTACCCCTTATTTTACGTTGTATTCTCTGTTTCAACCTGACACTGCCCAGTGACTTTTCATGCAGACATGAGAGGTGTTTTTTGCCAATACAATATTTCGCCAAAAGCACTCTCAAGGTGGCAGTATTTCAAAAGTTCATAATGAGAACGTGTTGGTCCTAACATACACCTCTACTTGTGCTGTTAAAATCTCAACACTGAGTTATTTAAGTTTGTGTACATACATAATAAATGACGTGAAACATACAGTGTAAGTAAAACACTCTAGGCCTATATCAATGTGTATTTCCTTGTCCAACAAAAGGCGGTGGTTAGGTTTATGTTATAAGGTTTAGTCAACAAAAGAATGTGATTAGGTTTTGGCAACAAAAAGTGGGTTGTTAAGTTTAGGTTACAAAAACGATTGGCTAGGTTTAGGCAACAATTGCATGTAATTAGGTTTAGAAAAAAATCATCATGGTCTGGCTCAATATTCATACAGTAAGCAAACAGAGGGCTCTGTAGTGAAAGCCTAAGGTTAAAAAAATCACTGGTCTTTCACGAATTAGGAGCAAGAACAGGCTGGAATCTATAGCTTTTCTGATATAGATTATTCCATATAAAAAAATTTAAAAAACGTTGTGCAGCGCAGCTTTTAAGAGGCATCAGATGGACTTTGTAAACAGCAGTGAGTCTGACCAGCTAATCAACAAACATCTGTGTGTTCCCCTCTCTCCACCAGAATGTCAGCATGTTCATGCAGGAGGATAATTAAACTTTCCTAACTTTGATTTTATGTAAATTATGATACAATTAAAGCTATTTATCTCCATCGCCGATTAGAATGAGCAAATGGAAGAGTTGTTTACGAGCCATTGCAATATTTTGTTTATTTCACAGATGAGCAATAAAGGAGCATTTTGGCGACAACATCTAAGGTGGCGGCTGACTGTGGGCCTGCTAATAGAGGGAAAATAATTTAGCTGGCACAAGCAAAGCCTCACTGATTGGAACTTAAGCTTTCATTAAGGATTCGATGCAGTCCAGCCGTTGGCAGACCTCTCTGCTGCCACTGTTTTAGCGTTGGTTCTTGGCAGCATCATTTCAAACACAACCCACCAATTGCCTACCATACTCTTCCAGACACACATGGGGGAAAAAAATGGCAATTAGACGGAGTTCAGTCTTGTTCCTATTTCCACCTCATCCCACTCTCTCTTGGTGCTAATATGTTTTCTCCAGCCAACTGCCACAGCAGCACAAAACATTCTGTAGAACACCTAATGTCTCCAGCTTGTACTTTAACAAAATACAACACACACTGCTGCTCACACACAGGGAAATACTTGCAAAGTGCAACAGTATAACTATGCTCATTATGAAGTAAATTCTTTAGCTTCTCTCTTCCCTATTATCCTCTTCTTTAACAGCATTTCTTAAGACAGACTCTCATGGCAACACAGTTGCCAGGAAAAAAAAATGTTTGCTTTGCAAGTTTCTGCAAACCATGGATACGGTACATTTGCACATTATTTGTACCAGATACTAGGAGTGAGCAAGTTCACATTATCTGTATCTGTTCAGTTAAATTATCAACACATTCTCATTCCAAGTCATCTGATATTGTTGCTAAGTCAGTGGACTTTCGCATCTACATACTAAAGCCCGTTCTCATTCAGAGGTCATCAAATATGGCAGCTTTTGCATAAAAGCTTTTGCTTTTAGAATAAAATCCTAATGCTAAAAGCCATTTTTGTGTCCACATGATACACTGCTGCAAAGTGTCAGCTGAGAATGTGGCTGGACAGAACCAGTTGCGCTGTCATGATATGCCACCAGACGACCAGACAGCATCAGCTGTGGCAGCATGATCTGCAGATGGGCAGTGTCACTCGAGAACACTGCCGGACAGAACTTTTCATGTCTACATGATACACTGCTGGATGGCGTCAGATTGAAATGCTGCCGGTAACAATGTAATATAAGGCGCAAAAAGGTTGCTAAAGGATGGGTGGATGGGTGCAGCAAACCCTAGACTTTTCTGTCTATTTTTGGGGGCTTTTGTTGCCTTTATTGGATGGGACAGACGTAGCGTGAAAGGGAGAGAGAGGCAGGGAATGACATGCAACAAAGGGCTGAGGCCGAACTCGAACCCACAAAGGACACAGCCCCTGCACATGGGATGCCAGTTCCACCAACCAAGCCACCAGGCACCCCGCAAACCCTTGACTTTTATGCAGGAGTTTGGTGTTCGCTTCCCCTCTGAAAATGTGATGAATGTTTTTTTATTTCTTACAACGTGCCCTTTTACTTAAACCTAACCATCTGAGCCAACACGTGCTTTTACTGATGTCTCGGCGTTGGTTGTGCTGTTGTTGCCTAAACAAAATCATGTGCAGTGTACAGCGTAATATGTAGACACGGAAGTCTGCTGACAAAGCAGCAATATGTGACAATTTGGGATGAAAACTTGTTGGTATCCTCCTGCATCTCCTGTCGATATTCTGGGATGCCACCTCTAATAAAGCACATGGTTAGGATTAGGTAACAATAGCACTTGGTTAGGTTGAGAATAAACATCATGGTGTGGCTCAATCATTCATATAGAAAGAGAACACCGGGCTGCCAGTTGAGAGTCTTGGGTTTGTTTGACCCATTAACCACCCCTCCCATCCACCCTATAGTTACTGGCAAAGTTTCAAACTGATATTGTCCAGAGGTGTATTACACAGCTGAAACACAATCCATCCAACTGCGTTATCAACTGACGCCGTCCATCTGCATATCATTCTGTAACGCCAGGTGCCGATTGATGGCGTATCATAACACCTCAGAAGGATATGGAAAATGGGTGGGACCTAACAGGAAGTTGTTCCTATAGAGCTGATATTGATATGGTTTGATCAAAAGTTGTTATATTTAATATTTATTAGATAACCATTCATAGATTGATTCCAGGATTGAACTTCAGATCATTTTTTTTAATTGCAAGAGTAAGAGATTGAACATAACTATACAACTAAGAATTGACTTTCAGTAAGAGTACAGTTACTGAAACATTTTACGTCAATGATAGTTGCTACATAGTTGATAGCTGTTTCAAATAAGTGCTCAACCCTAGCGGACATGTGGAAACTTAATGTTTTTCACCTGTGCTATGGTTAATGGGTGGTTAGGTTTAGGCACAGAAATCCCTTGGATATTGATAGAAAAAGACCATGTGTAGGATTCAAAAAAACACAATTGGTGGGTAAAAAGCAGTTGGAAAAACAGGGACCTTTCTGTGAAAAACATCCAGGTTTGGTAGGGGAAAAAAAAGGTTTGGTACCACAGACACTGGTGGAGGTGACACAAAGTCACCAAAAAGTGTTCGTTGGTTTTTAACAATTGTCTGCAGTAAGCTTGGGTGGTATCACCGTATAATGGAATACCAGGGTATTTAGATATCCCAAAATAATGTTTTTCAACAACTTCATAAATACACGTGCTCGTCTTTCTATTAAACTCATTGTATGTAGTGCACAGCACGCACCACCAGAGCTCAGTCTCCGGTCTCTACTGGTGGAACAGGCAGCTGTGCTGAAAGACACTGCAACACCTAGTGGTAGAAGGAGAAGTTAGCCGGCGGCCAATGACAGCAGAAAGAGAATGCAGGAAATAATGGCATGTTTTCTACATTTAACTCGGTGAATTAATTTATTTCAACCTGGCTGCAGCTGGTGATTGATGGAACAGAGGACTTATTAACTAGATTACTAGCAGGAGTAGCCAAGATGGTTTGGGTGTTTGAATGAAGTGTGTTTTATCATGAATTCAAAAGGTGTACAGTTGCATTTCTCTGTTTAACATGGGGAAAATAGGTTTGGGAAAATAACTTTTCTTAATATTTTGTGACTTTCTGTATTTTTTTGTGTGAAGCTCTGAAATTAAGTAGCAAACATGCTGTCAGCACCACACATTTATACCACATAAACCGTATACCCTCTGTCAGCACCATCATATACCGTACATCCCAGTGAAAGTTTAGAAAGTTATGAAGGTATGAAACATTAGATAGTGCCCAAGCCTAGTCTGCAGATTGATAGGGATCTCACCCAGGTGTCACAACATCCACTATCCCCTCCACCTCCAGATGACAAAGTCTGCTCATACAATACAATGCTTTAGAAATGTTGTTGTAATTCATATAAAGCAAAGGTAATATATTTAAATGGTGTGCAGAAATGTACAATGCCATCATTTTCTTCTGGCGACTGAGCTGCTACGCTGCTGGCGTAGAAATATTCTGAATGGTTGAAGACTGTGGAGAAATAGGGATGAGTTGTACAACAATGGCCAGACATCCTGCAGTCAGTTCTGTTCTCTGTTGGTTGTTGGAGTATTTCCAAGACATGGATTGGCATGAAATTTCCCTGTTTGGGAGGTTGCCATGAACATGGTAGAAATGAATAGTGAAACATTGTTCCAGCTTGTGCTGTGGTAGAAATCCATTCCTCTTAGAACATAGATTATTAACCCAAAGACCATGTATTTGTATTTGCAGAGTGATACACTAACATGATTAAAGAAATTCTCAATGAGATATTCACTGATGAGTTGAGCTCACTATGAACCTGTCAATGACTATCTGGGTAAGGTGAGACATTTGTCTGGGCTTTTAGGGTTGTAAACTTTTTGTTGCTCCATGTGACTGTCACACTACTTACCGAATTTACACTAAATATTCTCAATGATTGTATACCTGCTGAAATGTGCATCTCTAACATGCATTTTTCCTCCCAATGGAGAAGGATGAGCAGGGAGAAAAGGCCAAAGTGAAACAGTGGAGGGTGTATTGAGTATAGCTTACGTGAATGTAAAAAAAGAAGGATTTCCTCTGCCCCGTATTGTTCACAGTTTGCAACTTTCAAAAGGGAAAGTTACAGCTTAGCCTCAATACGTCTCGCCTCATTTATGTAAGAGAATACCCCTGAAACTAGCTAGAACTTGCTCTCCACTTCATTTTCCTACAGTGTGTTCCTCCTGCATGTTTCAGCTCTGCCCTGGGGCTGGAACCCACTTTAAACGGCCTCCCTAGCCAAGACAAGTGGCCCACCGAGAGCAAAGCTGCTCACATACGTATCTTGTGCTCATTAGGTGCCCAGTCAGTGTACTATCAAGAGTAGGTAGAGTGTGGGCGTCCCACAGAATCATGTCACACTGCAACAACAATCCAGTCTGACATGATGACTGACATGAGAAAAGTCACATTTATGGTGGCCCTGAGAGCTCAACACACTGCAGTTTAAGAAAACCCAAACAGACAAAACACATGCAAATTGTTATAGCCCAGCCTCTTACATTCATGCGCTGCTTTTTCCTGTTTCCCTCATGTACTTTTTCCACCAAAATTAGCATTTATACATTCATATTTTTAACACAGGAAAAACAGCTTAAAATAAGAGATTGGCTCCTGTCAGTTTCTATCTGTTTTGTTTTTTTTCCACATTTGACAGCACGAATGGTACAATATTCTACAATTTAGTACCCCATGAATAACATTACATGGAGGTTATGGAGATGGATAGATAGATAGACTGCACTGAGCAGAATATACCAAACTCTGCTCTTCATTTCTATACTGATGATGACACTGTCCTTTGCTCTGCAGCCACTTCTGCTAAGGGTCATGTTCATCAATAGAGTACAAGAACTTGTCCTAAATGCAGAAAAAAAAACCTTGCTGTGAGGCAACAGTGCTTTCAACTACACCACAATCTATCTATCTCTCTCTCTCTCTCTATATATATATATATATATACATATATATACATATATATACATATATACAAATGGATAGGTAGATGCCGGCCACTTTATTAGGTACACCTTTCTTGCTAGTACCAGGTTGGGCCCCCTTTTGAATTTCCATGTTTGCCCTCGTCAACAAAATTCATTTTCATCACAAACTCCACTCTGAAACCAATGAAACCAATCAGTTGTAACTGTCTTCACAAGTCTTGACGAACTTCACAAGTTTTGACTAACTTCCTGTTGTTTGGTGAAAAAAGGCTCTCATATTGCACTTCTATGGATGAATATGTGTGTTTTCAACAAACCCAGACAGACATTTTTGTAGCTCAGTTAGACACACTTGGACACATTGAACACACTTAACTGCCTTTCCTGATTTACTAAATACAACTTGCATCTCCAAATGTTTGAGTTATTTCTAGCCAAAACTGTAGTGAAAGGAGGTGATTTACAAGCAGAGACCGAGAACACTTTGGTTAAATAATCAATGTCTGTGAACACAACCATCAGGCTCAGGCTTAAAAGAAGCAATGCCAGATTGATACAGGATTGAGCCATAACTGTGATGTCACCTACAGCTGATTCTCCTTTTCAACAGAAGTGAGTCCTCAGACACCTTTCTCAAAAATCTTTGCATGTCTGAAAGCTCAAGACACTCGATGACAAGCTGACAGGGTGCAACAATTGGAGGCTACTGTCTGTTCTGTCAGCAGCGAGCAGGAGGCTCTGATGTTTTGGTGTTGATGTTTGATATCTGTTATTCCAGGCATTCCTCCCTGGAAGCGGCTAAATTTAAACACATCTTTACCTTAATGGACAGTAGCAAACACACCCTGAATTCAAAGTGTGAATAAACATGCCGGTACTTTTGATCAACACAAGGCTTTTTTCCAACTATTGGCCAACTTGCTCATAAAATAGACAAAACAAAACAAAACAAAACAAACTGCAGAATCAGAATTAGCTTTAATGGGTAACAATGTGTACACATACAAGGAAATGACTCAGTTTGTTTCATTGCTGTCAATGCACACTGACAGAAATAGCAACATATGTAGTATTTTTTTCTCTTGCTTCTCTCCTCTTTTTGAGTTTTACTTCTGTGACTTCTAATCTTTCTTTCTGCTCACATGAATGCACACACATTCATACTGTGTGAAACTGTGTGTAGATAATGTATGTGTATGTGTAATACATATATATATATATATATATATATATATATATATATATGCAAAAACCCATCTGCAAATGCATTGTTTTTTTTCTTATTGCCTCTTATCCTGCATACTCATCAGACTGAACCCTTGTTTTAGCCCCCTTTTTTGGTTGTTTCTTTTGTTTTTGTTTTATTCTGTTTTCTCAATGTCTGTCTCTGTCCTCACTTTTATTGTATGTCTTTGTGTCACTTCAATTCAAATTTATATTTAAAGCCCATTATCACAAAACATAGTTTGCCTCAGATGGCTTTACAGCATATGACATCGCTCAGTCCTTAGACCCTCACATCACGTCTAAGGAAAAACTCTCCCAAAAACCCCTGTAATGGGGAGGAAAAATGGTAGAAACTTCAGGAAGAGTGAGGAGGGATTCCTCTTCCAGGATGGACAGACATGCAATAGATGTTGTAAATAACAGCTAAATTACAGTAATGTGAAAATTTCACTTTACTTCACTTTTTCATTGATAAAGTCTCTTTTACCAGAGCACTTATTTCACCTCCTGCCATTGACCCTTCAGTCTCTGTCCCCTGCTATACTAAATTGGACACATTTGAACCTCTGACCCCGCCCTTCGTTTAGAAGATTGTTGACCAAAATCTGACCAGTTGACCAGCCCTCAGGTTCTCCTAATGATACTATCCCTCCCCAACTTTTTAAGGAGGTTTTCCAGACTGTTGGTCCATTTTTTCTTGCAGTTTTTAATAGTAATTAATAATCTGTCCTCTGGAGTGGTCCCTATTAATTTCAAACATGCCGTTGTGCAACCTTTGTCAAAGAAACCTGGGCTGGATCCTACTCTTATGACAAATTTCAGGCCTATCTCTAAATTGCCTTTCCTTTCTAAAGTCTTAGAAAAAAAAATTCTCAGCTCATGGACTTTTTAAATGAACAAAATATTCTTGAGATTCTTTTCCAATCCGGTTTTAAAACATTGCACAGCACCGAATCAGCACTTTTAAGAGTTTTTAATGACATCTTTTTAGCCACTGACTCTGGTCACTTTGTTGTCCTTGTACTTCTACGTAGATTTGACTGCAGCGTTTAATACTGTGGACCATGAAATCCTGATTGCTCGTTTGGAGCAGTGGGTGGGCATCAGTGGCACAGCACTTGAATGGTTCAGCTCCTACCTGTCACATCAAACCTTCTGTGTCAGCCTTGATGACTGTGTCCTCCACTGCTCCCCTCTCATGTGGGGTACCGCAGGGCTCTGTGCTTGGCCCTCTTTTATTTTCCCTCTATCTACTCCCACTTGGTTCAGTTCTCAGGAAACATGGCATCTCTTTTCATTGCTATGCGGATGACAGTCAGATCTATGTCCCCCTTAAAAAGTCCGACTCCTGTGTCAAGCCACTCCTAGAGTGTCTACATGACATTAAAGGCTGGGTGTCTCTAAATTTTTTGAAATTTAATGAAAAAAAAGACAGAAGTCATGGTCTTTGGTGGCACTTCTGTCCTTGGCACAGTATCACAAGCCAATTGTGAACAATCTTGGGGTTAAAGTGGCGCAGAACTTAAATTTGACAGCCAAATTAAAGCTGTGGTGAAGTCAAGCTTTTTCTAGTTGAGGCAGCTGGAAAAAAATTAAATCAGTCCTTCAGAGACAGCAGTTTGAGACAGTGATCCACGCTTTTGTGACCACTCGCCTGGATTACCGCAACGCTATTTATATGGGAGTTAGTGGGTCCTCCATTGCTTGTCTTCAACTAGTTCAAAATGCTGCTGCACATCTTTTAACTGGTATGAGCACATTTCATCTATCTTAGCTTCACTCCACTGGCTGCCCGTCCATTTTAGGATTCATTCTAAAATTCTTTTATTTGCTTTTAAAGCCTTGAATGGCTTTGCTCCACTCTACCTCTCTGAGCTGCTGCACCCCTACATTCCTAGCCGCTCTCTCAGGTCAGCTGACCGGCTGCTCTTGACAGTGCCTAAAGCTAGGCTTAAGCTCAGGAGGGAGCGAGCATTTGCTGTTGCAGCTCCAAAACTGTGGAACGTATTGCCACTGCACATTAGACAGGCCTCCTCACTGTCACATTTTAAATCTCTTCTTAAGACCCACCTCTTTTCTTTGGTGTTTGACACCATGTAGTGTGTTGATTTTATGACTTTATGTGTATGTGCATACTTTTATATTTTTATTTTTATCTTGTGCGGGCAGTGCACTTTATTTATTTTATTTGATTTTATTTATTTTCTGTGATTTTATTTGTGTTTTTATCTTATTTTATTTGATTTTATCTTATTTGATTTTATAATATTGTGTATTGTGTATTTACTGTGCTTTTACCTTGCTGTGCAGCACTTTGGAAACCGTGTTCGTTAAAATTGTGCAATATAAATAAAGTGGATTTGATTGGATTGGATAATGACAAAGAGGAAAGAGAGAGAGAGAGAGAGAGAGAGAAAGATAGGGGGAGAGAAGAACAGCAATAATGGCAACATTATCATTATCATAGAACAATAGCGATAGACGTAAAATTACTAAATGCACTCTATGATAGCATGACATGTTATGTGCAAATGCCTCAGACAGGACCACAGCAACAGCACAACCAAGACCACGATCAAGGCGAGTTGGTGGTACAGCATCAGCACGAGCACAGCCAAAGGCAGGGTCACAGCATCAGCACAGCCATCACCAAGATCCAGGTGCAGCCAAGGTTGCAGCCAAGATCTGGGAAAATTACGAAACAAGGGAGCACAAATCCTCCAGAGAGGAAAACTAGTCAGTGTAATGCAATAAAGAGAGAGAGAGAGAAGTGTTTGCAGATGGAGGGAGCAAGAGACGGAAAAAGGAGCTTAGTGTATCCTAGAAAGTCCCCCGTCAGACTAAACCTATGTCAGCCTAACTAGGGGCTGGTCCAGACAACCTGAGCCAGCCCTAATTATAAGCTTTATCAAATAGGAAGGTCTTAAGTCTACCCTTAAAAGTGGAAACAGTGTCTGCTCCCTGACCGAACCTGGAAGATGGGTCCATAAAATAGCAGCATGGTAACTGAGGGCTCTGGCTCCCATCCTACATTTGGAGACTTTTGGAACCCTGCATTTTCAGAGCGCAGTGCTCTTGAGGGTTGATAGGGAACTATGAGCTGTGACAGATAGGATGGAGCCTGTCCATTCAGAACTTTAGATAATATCTTGTCTAAAAAAGTAGCATATTCTCATCCAAAGTCGTCATGTTGTTGCAGTGGACTTCTACATCTATATATTACACTCTAGGTATCCTTCTAATGCTCTCTGCTTTGTCCTGTAGTAGCGCTTCACATTATTTTAATACTCTCAACGATCATGGAACATATGCCAAGTCATACTGGGACAGCTGTGACACAGGTTGCCCATTGATTGGAAAGTCACCGGTCCGATTCTTGAAAACTTTTGTCAAATTATCCTTGGGCATGATACTGAACCCCATATTGCTGATAACTGTGCTTTCAGTGTGTGCGTGTTTTTGAATGTTTAAAAACTGGATAGCAGGTGGTACCTTGTGCGGTAGCCTCGGCCACCAATGTGTGGTTGTGTGTGAATGTGACAATAAGTATGAAAGCATTTTGAGAGGTTGGACTACTTGAAAGGCACTCCAAAAGTGCAGGTCCATTTTCTATTTACCATCCTGGTTTTGAACAGCCCGTGGAACTTTTTTTTTGTTTCACTGTCTACTTTTCTCTCTTTTGAGCACACCATCCAAAATGACTTTTGGATGGTGTGCTCATGGTGCTTGAAACCTGATTCTCTTCCAGTTGTCTTTGTGTCTCGTCTCTCATCTATGTGTGTGCGTGTGTGTGTGTGTGTGTGTGTGTGTGTGTGTGTGTGTGTGTGCGCGTATGTAAGTAAGCCTATTCACCTCACTTGGGTTGCAATACTTCCCAGACAGCAGATGTGATTGGTCTAAGAAACATCTGGTGAGATGATTTGATGCATCCACTTGGTCTGTGAGTTTCCTTTCAACGAATGCTACACCAGTTAAAATAGAAGCACTACTTCATAACAATTTTATCAATAATTTATGGGTTACAGGTCTTGCAATGTCTGGTCCGACAACCGAAAACAAAAAAGTTGAAAAACTATTGTAATGCTTCTGTTAGTTATAAACATTACAAACAATGCAAATAAATCAATTCTGAATACACAGACTAGATGGTTATGCATGTGCAGAATTTTTTTTATACAGTATATATAGTATGCTGGATTTATATTGACAGAGTAGAGTTCTCAATCTCAACCCAAGCCTGAGAGGTCCAAACGGTTCTGGAAAATCCTGACGGGCTGAGAATGTGCACTGTTTGGTCGGGTTGGGTAGGGCCAGTGGGACATGACCTCTTTCCATTGCATTCAGAACTTGGGGTGGGGGGATAAAACCTTGGGTTGACGAGCCCTTCTGTGTGGGGTTTGCACATTCTCCTCATGTCAGTGTGGGTTTTCTGTAGGTTCTCCAGTTTCCTCCCACAGCCCAAATACATGCAGGCAGCCGGTGACTCCAAATTGGTCGTAGGGTGAAAATGTGCATGAATCGCTCTCTGTCAGCCCTGTGATAGTCTGGCGACCTTTCCAGGGTGTACCCTGCCTCTTGCCCAATGTCAATTGTCCAGCAGCCTCTTCAGAGGTTACCTACTTAAGAGTCATTTGACCTGCAACTGAAAACTCATTGTAAACTTGACCATTAAATGCAACAGCAAGACACTGGTGGATTTTTTTGCTAAGTGGAAAAAGGGTTTAAGTGGGCACAGCATCAAATTAAAAAGAAAAGGTTTTTCAAAGTCCAGTGTGTAGGATTTAAGGGGACATATTGGCAAAAATGAAATATATATAATGATATATATATATATATATATATATATATATATATATATATATATATATATATATATATGTTTTCTTTAGTGTTTAAACACCTGAAAACAAGAATTGTTTTGTATTTGTTACATTAGAATGAGCTGTTTATATCTATACAGCGAACAAAGATTGCCAAGTTGCACCACTATGTTTCTACAGTAGCCCAGAATGGACAAACCAAATACTGGCTCTAAATAGGGCTTTTTGTGTTGGCTGCTCTGATTTAAATCACTAGGTCTGTTTGTTTTGTAGAGTAAGAGACCACAGTGGATAATTCAGCTCCTGCTAAAAACCTCCTGAGCATCTGAATGTGAAGTTACTAAGCAGTTATGGCTATTGATTGAATCTCTGACAGGCTGGGTTCAGGCTTCACATGGGTTGGTTAGGTCCAAGTTGTAGTTTTTTCAGCCCATTGAGAACTTCAATTAACAGTGATCGTGCAGGATGATGATGTACATGTTAAAGAATGGTGCATGCAGGCTGCGTAACAACAACGACAAAAAACCCAGCAATATTTTACAGACTAAGGATTAGATTCATCAGACCAGAGTTTGTGGAGTTCAGAAGTAAATGTAAATAAATCAATACTTACAATCATGTTTCATTACAAATGCTCTGCATGTGTTATTGACTTAAGTAATTTAAGCTGCATCATTTTTTGGGCCACTGGGGGGCAGCAGAACCATTTGAAGTAGTTAGGAATAACATGTTAGACACAGAAAGACATTACTCTTAATTTAGAGTCATGTTTTTGGAGTTATGTTTCTGGGCACTCAATGTTCCTCTCCTTTTAGCTGTTTTTGGTCTCCTCTAACTCCTGACAAGAGTATCTGTCTCTTAAGCTGCTAAATGTGAAACTGCTTATACTGCAGTCTTCACCAGAACCCCAAAGACCTCGGTCCTTTCTAGCTAAATAAATAACTTAATAAATAAATAAATTGCTCCACTATATTCACATGTATTGAAGTTTTATCAAAGCTTGTTATTGGTGATGGCAGGAAGAATTGTGTTAAACTGACTCAATAAAGAATAAATCTGACAAAGTTGGCAAATGTTGTTCTAAATCTGATTTAAAAGTGACTTTGAAATATTCACACCTCTTTTTAATAATGTTTTAGAGCTAAATTTGGAGAAATGTTGCTGTTTCTTTAAGAGTGCACAGCTTTACAATGGTGCCTCATGCATTTAAAGATATTTGGTTTTCTTTAGCAGACAGAGATAGAAACAAATCACTCTGACCTAAGAAGCTGCCTATCCTTCAACAGCTTAATGAGTCCACAATTGAGTGTAATTTGAGTGCTCTATATGCAGTTTCAGTCCTTTTCACTTACAGCATGCAGTCATGTTGAATCTCAGAACACAACACTGACTTTGAGCTCCATTACAACAAATACAGTGTCAGCATATGACGTTAAAACCTCCTACTGGTCAGATCCTGCTGTGTATGTCTGGCTGTAAACATGAAGACATCAGCTCTGTGTATTATTAAGCACAGTCAGATCATAAGGGCCTCCAGGTGGAACGCCATCTTCATTACCTCATTGGAGGAGGTTTATGTTACAAGGAGGAGAGCCAGAAATAAAACATCCCCCTGCTAAACAGCACGGTAACACACGTATATCAGCCTGCAGCTATTATAAGCTGTGAGGAGAGTGATGAATCGGTTTGCCTGAGAAAGACTTCAAACTTTTTTTTAAATTTCACCGTATGATAAATAATGTATAGGAGAGGCTGGCGGTGTTTTTTTTTTTTTTTTTTTTTTTTTAAGGACATGAAACAGAGTGCTTTGATTAGGTGAGTTCTGTTAGCCATGAAATCCAAAACCTTGGCATGATTTGGGTGAATAAAAGTGGTAATTATTTAGTATACTCTTTTGATTAAGGTTGGATAGAACCATTTCAGAAAAGGGTTGGCATTTTTGAGAGCAGTTACTTAAAGCCAAACTTTCTTGTTTTACAGTCAAAGTGATTTTATATATACTGTTGTTATTATCATTATTTGTATTTTTGGCAGCTATGAAACTGCTTCATGTGCACCAACCTCTGCTGGATTTGTTCTCTCCAAAGCCAAGGTTTGTCATCAAGCTAACACACGTGTGTAAATAAAAGGTATTAAATGTATCTAGATTTTATTCTGCCTTCCTATGACAGTGAGGCTTCTTTCTACTTGAACTTAAACCAACAGCATTCTGACAGCTATATGCAAAGACAGGAGTCACCATCATAAAACCAAACTAATGTAACACTCAAAGGAGGACGCAGGACATGTCATCCACAGACCAGGAGGCGTATTGACAAACGCTCAGAGAGCTCCTAACTTATCCTAAAAAAATCTTGCTGGTTTAGGAGTTATTAAGAAAATTCTCAGAGCAACTGAGACAGGAGGTGGTTAATGGTTGCTAGGTATGATGCATTCTTTTACACATGTGATTGGTTGTCACAGACACGTCCTTTTGTAAGCTTGCAAGGCGTGGACACATAGTGGAAATAAAATGAACTGCATCACAATATTAGACAGTCGAAGTGCTGCACCATCTAATCTATAGCATGTGGAAAAAACGCAACTTTGGTTACACAAATGCAAAATATCTACTGATGCCTAAGGGGCTGATCACATAGAGACGCGTCACTAGAGAAGCGTTGCCAGCCCTATGGTACAGTGCACCTGTCTGGCGCTCCTCTCTGGCTGCTGTGCGATGCGTTTTTAAAATCCAGACACACAGTTGCAGTTTACCCTAACTGGTTGCTTGAGTTGTCTATATGCTGCCTAAATGGGTCATCTGAAAAAAAAATGTTGGTTCAGGAACACAGTTTTCCAAATATATATATATCTTTTTTTTTTTTTTTGTAAATGTAATTTCTTAATGTGCCTGTTAAAGAGATAAAGTGTTGATTATCACCATTGCCATATATATCAAGACATGTACTGCAGATCATTACAGCACACATTGATTAAATGGCAAAACATGGAATATATATTAACAGTCTTCCATAATACAGAATTAAATTCCAAATCCCACAGATCTCTTCATTGAGCCAACTCACCACTTACAAGCTGTGCAACATGGCTGTCAGAAAAAGCAGCATTATTTACACCACCCTAAACTTTCCCTAACACACTGACATCTTTCTTATCGATATCTGTGCAGCCAGTGAATGAGGTACCGGCAGCTGACTTTGAGCAGGTACTTAGACTATCAATGAAGTCCTTGTCAATGTCTGGAAACATCTCGAGAGTCTACAGGAACAAAACTTGTCCCGGCATCTATTTAAGCTCTCACACATCTGATATGTCAGAGGATACAGGCTGAAACATTGCTCTCAAGAGCGAGACGTTCTCTGAATAAATAGCTGAAGTAGCGCCCACACTTCAAACAGCTCAGGAATCCCCCTCTGTCTGTCACTGAGTTGCTCTGAGAGCAGTATTCAATACAACACCTGCTCAGATCTGGCTCCGAGGCGCGCATTATGTTACGAACGACACTACCTCACCAGATTAGAGGAAAGTGAGCAGGAGCGACGTCAGCGGCCCACAGCGTCGGCAGCCTGGTATGTGATGTGATTGTTTGTGTCAACTGGAGTCACACCCCGTCCATTCCAGCCCACATGGGGATCTGATAACAGCCCCGCAGCTTGTTCCTGATGCCGTTTTCTCAACTCCACCAACACCCCTGGGTCCTCTCTTGGTTGCTCTGAAGAAGAAACAGTCTCTTAAGTGGAAGTGTGGATTAGGAGTCAACTGACATGGGTTTTTCAAAGCCAGGATGTGGCCCTCATCTTTAAAACAAGCCTTAGACTTGTTCTACAGCTCAATACACAGATAGAACAGAGCCTCAATACTGTGCTTTCCTCCAGTCTTCCAGTAAAGAAATTGAGCTTCATTTGTTTTTGGAGAGCTTATGAGTTAAGGTTTTCTTTATCGCCATTTGTGGAGCATATTTTTGGCCATAACTCATATTAAAAGTCCAAAAAGAAAATTAATACAGATAAAATAAAATAAATAAAAAAAGATTATTAATTTCAGGCCTAGTTTCATATTTGATTCCTCTCTTTTCTTATCTCTTTTGAAATTTTGAATTTCATCTCTTTAATTTAATATTTCACTTGGATAATTTCCATTTAAGCTATTGCATTTTGAAATTCACAGTTTCAAATGATCACTTCACATTTTCAATTCGCTTTTTCAATTTCCTTTTTCAAATGTAATTATGGCATGATTATTCTTAGTAGTATAGTTAATTAATATTTATTTTTTTAATTTTCTATTTGAATTTTTAATTTTAATTATGACCAAAAACATCCTCCATACACATCTAATCAATCAACGCACCTGCCTGCAATCAAGCTGGCTACCTACAGAGTCAGTGTAACACAGTGAAAAAGGTACTTTAATATTTAGTTGTAATTTTGTTTTTATTATTATTATTTAAGTATTTTGTTAAGTATTTGAAAAGTTTTTATTTGCTATTATTATTTTTATGTTCCTGTGGAAAGAATCCTTTTTGTACGGCATGGCTTCTGTACCTCTTGGGGTTCCGTATCTCCTCCTCTCAATCCCTCACACTGCTGCTCCGTGTCACTGAAGGTAAGTTGTGTGGGAAAACGTTCTTGCATTATTTGATTTTTTATGTTTATAACAGAGTCACTTAAGATGTAAAATCTTGGTTTACATTGTTTAGTGTAGTTAATACAACGGTACACCGTGGTTCTGTGCTGTTCTGGACAGTAAAATATTACTTTTGATTACGTTTTCATGTAACTTTTTGGGCGTGATTTGTAATTAGTTGCACTGCCAGCTGTCACATGATGAATGTAGAGCCGAGGAGATTTTCCACTTGATTTATCTGTAAAATCTGGTGTGTAGAATCTGAGGTGCAGAAGCTGAACCCAGCGGGCAATTTATGTCATTTTTGTCTTCTGCAGATATAATTAAATGCTGGAAACCAGTCTTTGTGTCTGCCTCCTTTTATGCTGTAACACCAACATCAGTTAAACCACCTCGACAATCATTTCCTTGCTGTGCACAGTTTGTTGCGTGACACATCTAGATCGATTCAGATCTTGTCCATTTTTTTTCCTCCCTGTTCACACCTCCAGCCAAAAAAACCCTCAGGAACACGGATCCCCCCCTCACCTCAGCCAGTCACCTTGTTAACCATTCACCTGCATAGTTCACTTAATGGAATAAAAGAACTCCTTTTTATCTAATTTTCTCTGTCTGATTTTGGGTCTTTAGTCCTAAGTGTGACAGTGAGATCCTTTACATGACTGTAAAGCCCTCAGAGGCAAACTATGATCTGTGATGATAGGCTTTATAAATGTAATTGAATTTTAAGAAGTGTAAATAATCAACAATAATGAAGAATGGTCAAATTCCATTTAGCTGGGAGCCACTAGGAAGGTTTCCATTACAGATTTGCGCAAAACTTAAGCAATATTTTCAAAATGTTGATAAAACACAATGTGGAGATGACTGTGTTTCCATTGCGTGATGTTCTCTGACTTCTCCTTTGGCGAATACATTCCAAGAAGCATGGTGATGGATGTTCAAAACATTAGCAGCTTTAGCCATCATTATTCACAATCCAAGGCCACGTAGGCGTGTTATGGAGCGATAATTGAAAGGCAAGCCTCTTATATGTGGGAGCAACCATGTATGAGGGATTTATGGGAGCTGATAGTCCAGTATTTCATAGAGAAATTGTGGATTCAAAACCTTTAGATGATCTGCTCAACTTTTGAGTTACGTGATACAATAACAGCTCTTGTAGCTCCTGCTGCATCATGAGGGAGCCAGTTCTTACTGACAAGCACATAGCCATAGCATCAAGTGACCTAGAAAAGCCAAAAAAAAGTGTTTCCATTGCAGTTTTGTGAAATATGGCTTTTTCAAATCACCTGAAATACCACCTCATGTGAGCCTAAAAAATGTTTTGCGATAAATGGGAGGCCTCTTTCAAAATTGACGTGTTCCATTAGGGATATTTTATATTCGTAATTTGAATTTGGGCAGTTTCTACTGTTTATGGTAATAGTTAAATAAAAAGGCCTAAACTTGCTCCATCGATAACTTAAAGACCCGCCACACATCTGGTCCACCCACACATCTGGTTTCACCTATCGTGTCTGATTAGAGCTCCTCTCAGGAGAGCAGGGGGCGTGTGTAGTCTCTGTTTATCTGACATCTCCCTCATTCCCTTGTTAGCTTAATTTGTTACACCTGCTACAGTGCTTTCTTATAATAATTATGATAATTATATAACCTTACCAGCACCATGTTGTGCTGATTCGCACGTTGTTTCAAAAATGGTGTACGGCTTTGGCAGACTTGTGCTGACCACCATGTTATCAGACATTACTTCATGAAGGTTCATTTAATCTTCACTTTTTTGTTATAAAGTGTGATTACCTATGAAGCATTCACACAGACTCTGCTGTCCATCCTCACTGTTCTCAGTACATTCTTGATGCTTTGAAAAACCGAATCAGAGCTCTCCACAAATAACCGTCTGTCACTTCCCTGAGAGGAGAGCAGACATTTATGAGCCTCTTAATCAGGTGCAGTATTGACATGGATCATTTCTCATTTAATATTTGGGTGAAACAAAACAATGCCCTTGCACTCATGCTGTAATATCACCCGAGTGGATAATAAGTGATTAAGCACCAGTTGTCTCCAAATGTTCCTACCAGGCCTGGCTGAACTGTTAGGTCCAAATGTTGGAAGGTCCAAAGGATAAGGATGAAGTTTGTAAGTAGTCTGCTTCATTATAGTAGTTAAAAACCCAGCCAATGTATGTTAAAACTTAAATTAAGACACATCCACCACTATTGCCTCAATCACAGGATTACACATCCCTCAAATTCCTATAATTCTTCTGGGTCAGTTACTTTGTAGCTGCATTAAAGGTCCAATGTGTAGAATTTCATTTTCAGCAAAAACGGAATATAATGTTTTAAAAATGTTTTCTTTACCTAAAAATAAGCATAGTTTTTTTTTTTTTTTTTTACTGCCTTGATAAGCCTGTTTCACACAACATGCATCAACAGTGCATGAGCAGCGCCAAACCTGTTTTTTTTTTTTCTTGGCACCCATGTTAACAAGTTAGAGCATGCACACTGCCCTCCTGAGCAGTGCTTGTCAGGTGCGTCTCAGCTGCGTCTCAACTGCGTCTCAACTGCATCATATTGAAAATTAAACGAAAAAAAAACGAAATTACAATTATTCTTGTTCCTGCTCCATCTTTGGATTTGAAGGCTGAGTTGATTAAAATCAGCAGTTACTATGAAGATTCCATCTGGTTGCTTGGTGATGTTGCTGCTGATGGCATCATTCAATTCCTGCAGTGAATTTTTGAATTTACATCAGAGTCTTGTGTCCAAATGGTCCCCTCAAGGTCTCAGTCCATCCAGTGCAACAGCTTGATCCGTTATGTCAGGTGTTAACCACGTCTCTGTGAAGATGTGCGCAGAGCAGTCCCAGATCTCCCATTGCTGAGTGAGCCAAAATCACATCTCATCCACTTCACTGTCCTGCGATCAGACACCAGACAGAAGAAGGCTTGGTAGAGGAACAGCTCCCGCTCTAAGTCAGGCCAGCCTCATTGCGACATCAACTCTTCGGTGTGACTGACTTGTTGGCGTATGCTGTCGGTCCGACCGGCTTGTTGGCGTATGCCGCCGGTGGGGACACTTTCGCAGTCTGCTGCATTTAGTCCAAGCCCCACAAAACTTTTCCCGATGCTGATAAGTGTCACTCTATCGTAGAAAAGTAGTGCTTCAGCAGAAGTGGCCATGGTGTTGAAAAACTGTTGCTGAATGAGCCTTAATCACATCTCATCCACTTTTTTCTCCTGCGAGAGGACATTAGACAGAGGAAGGCTTGGAAGAAGAACAGCTCTTGGTCCAAGTCAGGTCTGCCTCGCCCTGATACCGGCTCTCCTCCCTGTCTTCATCTGGTGCCTTCGGTTTCGAAAAAAGCCCTCGGACAACATCTCTGTGAACAGAATCCCATCAGTTTTTGACACAAGCAATTTTATTTTTAAGTATTTGCAGGACAGTGTTGGCAATGCAGGAGCTGCACGACTTCATAAATGAGTGAAATTTGTGCTTATAAATGCATTAAAAACAGTGCTCGATGCAGCAGGCACCACTCAGCAGGCACCACACAGCAGGCAATGACGCAGCGTTGGTGATGCTGCTGATGCATGCTGTGTGAAATGGGCCTTAAAGCAGTGGTTCTCAACCTTTTTCATGTTAAGACCTAAATTGATACACATTAGGTCTCGGACCCACATTTGATAAGACTTTGCTTCAGGGACCTTCATCTGACAGATGTTGGTTGTTAGATATGATTAAGACCTGAATTCTATAGTTTCTGACTACATTTGGGGCAGCCGGTTTCTGATCTGAATTCGTCAAATATGTCTGCTCTGTCAGTACTTTTTGTGTGTGAGCATGATGCCAAAAGCATATTCCAGGTCCAACCGGAAAAAGGCTGGATGGATTGCTAACTGGATTAGTGTGTGTTGGACTCACGTTGACCCTAGGAGCTCTAGGAAAAAGGAATTCTGTTGATACAATCAAGACTTAGAGGCCAAAACTTGAATTAAACTTTTATTGATTTCTGCCTAAAAAGCAAAGAGAAGCAGCCCAGTTTACATGGTATCATAAAATGTTAATGAAAATAAATAATGGCCCCTTGTGAAATTTTATGAGCCTGCAGCTCCAGGCCCCTGGAGAGCCCTTACTAATGAGTGTTTGCATATTGTAACTGCTAGAATAGCAGGCCTATAACATCATTATGTTCTAATGTACCAAGAGTTTACAGGCAGTGAAAAGAGCCGCAGTAGACTGACCATGAAACACAAAGCCCAATAATGGAAGAGCTGCTGAATGTCTGCCGCTACGATCCAAGGTAACCCTGGCCCTGACCCCCTGTCTGCAGCTTTAAAACTGCCAACTTTTTTCTACAACCAACACTGAATAAACATTTGGACATATCTTTTTCCAAAACACTCTGATGTTTCACAAGGTGACTAACATACTGTAGCAAAATTTAGATAAAGAAATAAATAGATATAAGTCACAAGTCAGATGAAAGTCTAGATTTGTATAGATATTAATGTTTAATGTTTTATGTTTGTTTTTCTTGTTTTTTTTTGAAATTGAAAAAAACATTTTGAGTCACAAAAGAAAAAACAATTAAAAGAAAAAATGCAAGAAAATTACCTGAAAATTAACAGTTGAAAAAATGAATAGAACAGGAAAATGTCTTGGAAAAAGTGCTTAAAAATTATTATCATTCCGTAACATAATTTTAAATCTGTAATTATGATAATTAGAGTTTTTCATTAGGTTTTTTTTTTTTATTTACCTAGAATTTCCCCCAGCTTCTCAAAAATAATTTTCTAAATCTATTAATTTCTTGCAATTTGTGGAACATTTCTTACCAAGTTTCTCATTTTCTTTTTTAAATGTTTTTGACATAAATGGCTACAAATTAGTTCAGGGTTCAAATGTTTAAATAGTTGTTCAAGGCATCTGGAGGCAGCACAAGAAAAGTGATGTTGCTTTACATTCCAAAGATTTGCGAACCCTAATCTGAGGAGTTTTGGGGGTTTTTTTTGTTTTTTTTTCAATCTTTAGTAGCGCAGTTCTTCTTCGTGTGGGTCCCCCTTTTGTTTTTCTTGTGCACATCTGTTCACATAACAGTGATGTGGTGCACAGTCCTGACATTTTCATTTATCAGTGGTGTGAATACACCAAGAAATGCTGGAAGAAGACTGCAAGATTGTCAACATGCATGTAGACAATGCTGGAATGAAAACACTTTAAAACTCAGCTATACATACTGTATGTATCATGAGGGAGAAAATGTTCCATTTGGTTTGTTAGATTTCAAGGATTTGCAGGATGTGTTTCTGCATTTCTGAATGTAAACAGAACTTTTTATTTACAAGCTTGCTCCACAGGTTACCTTAGGGCACAAGTTCGACCATCTCTGGATAAAGCGTCTGTTTATCACTGCAACACGTACACATACTATGTATGACACGTTAGGTATCCTCCTGTGTCTCTTGATGTTCTGGGACAACATGTCATTTTTCCTTCTGTTTAAAGCATTGTGTTTTTTTCAAAATACACTTTTGTTTTCACAGGAAATGTACAGTTTCTGCTTGTTAGATGAATCCAGTGTTTTTCAAAATAAACTTAAAAAGTTAATAAAACCCCTCATTTAATTTCGCAACAGAAGCATGTTTTCAGGTTTAGATAAAACATTCATATGGGGAGAGAACAGCAGGCTTCTGAGTGAAAGTCCAGGGTTTTTTGGGGCCATCCACCTCCACTCAGCCCTCCGGGGGACTTTCCAGCTTCTTAAATTAGCTTGTTACTGTCAGTGTTTCAAACTGTCTGACACTGACATCACTGACCAAGCAATGGTATTTGATGAGTTCGGAATGAGGACTGGCTGTTTTGTTTTAAATTCAGTGCACAAACACACTGACAGACGACTCGTGTTGCATATGGTCGGTGTGCAAATGCAGCAAATATTTAAGTACTTAAAATTAAGCAGTTAAACAGATTTATGGATACATATACGCTGCAATAAAGAGCTGAACCTATGTGTTTGGAAAGCAAAGAAATCACTGGTTGTGTGTGAGAGCTCTGTCTACAGTCAGACCTGGCGCAATAAAATTAAAAGAATATGAGGAGTTTTTTATTCTTTTATTTAACTGTCTTGTTTTTCATTCAGAAGTTTATGGCCCATTGTAATGAGGACTTATTTTGATTTTGGAGATGCTCGCAGTGCTTAAAACCAGGAGATAAATCCTCCAGCTTCTGATAATCTTAACAGTTGTATGTCCTTATATAAAATTGATGTATTTGTACAAAATAACTAATACAAATAGCACAGTGGAATAAGACAGGATGAAGATCATTTGAGTGGATGTGCAAATATTTACCTTTGAGTCCAGTGAGCAGCATTCAGTGTAGCCCAGTGGTGGAGGGAGACTCTCTAAGGCTCAGTGGTAAAAGTGACATGAGGACACCTATTCTGTTAAGATTCATTTTAGCCTCACTGTGGCACCTGAGCCAACTTGAGTTCTCCACTTAACAACAAGGCAGAAATGATGCATGGAAGTTTCCAGGGTTATTGATATAAGTTTTTTTTTCTTTTGTTTGTTTGTTTGTTTGTTTTTTACTATGATGCCACCACAGCATATAATAATAATAATAATAATAATAATAATAGGAATAATAATAATAATAATAATAGCAGTATATGATATTATATGTTATATGTCTATATAAATATATTATAGTATATGTATGTAATAATAATGATATGTGTATAAAAATAGTGGAAGTATGACTAATGATAATAGCAGTAGTATTCTGCATCAGGCAGGACCACAGCATCAGAGCAATCACGACCCATGATCCAGAAGAAACCGAGATCTGTGGGTTTTCATGAAATGAAGGATCACTAACGCTCCAGAGAAGAAGCCAAGTTAGAGAGAGAGAGCGAGAGATGAGAGAGGAGCCCAGTCAATCATAAAAAGACTAAGACTAAGGTTATGTCAGCCTTTTCGGGGGCTGGTTCAAGGCAAGCCTGAGCCAGCCTAACTACAAGCTTTAGCAAAGAGGAAAGTCTTAAGTCTACTCTGAAATGTATAATGCTAAAGGCACAGTCTTTCACTGCCTGTAGGAATGTAACATGGTCAAATTTTTTTGGAAGGGAGTTCTTGACATAGTTAACCAGACAAAAAAAACTGAAAATCCTTTGTTGACCAAAGTTGTGAATATTGGGTATTTATCCAGGTGATTTTATTAACAGGAAGAGCAACCATGCGCCAATGGACTTGTGTCTCTTACAAGCTAAGAGAGCAACAGCTAAAGGACAGAAAAGTGTGAACAAACAAACAAGAAAAAGCAATATATTACGGATTTATCAACACGTGTTGTTTTGGAAAAAGTAACAAAACAAAAGGAAAGCTGGCAATTTTTGAAAGTATTTAGGGGAGCTTCATGGTCTTTTTGAAACAAAATGTTGATAAAGACTAATAAAACCAAAGAATTAGTGTCAGGACAATCGGAGAAATATTAGGTGTTTTAGCCCATGTAAAGAAAAGATATCTGTACATTGTAACCGCTGTAGCAACATGTTTTTTCACCTCTGCTTTGTTATTATTATTTTCTTTTTATTGTGCTGTTCTTTTTCTTTGTTTTGTTTTTGTTTTGTTCTGTTGTTGGTTCGCCTTTTCATTTTATGGTATACCATATTTGCTGCCAAGACTTTTATTTACATGCAGTATCTGCTATTATTAAAAAACCCAATAAACATATGTTTAAAAACATATCTATATCTATATCTATAGATATAGATATAGATATAGATATACTGTATGTATATTCTACTCTTCAATGTGGAGACAGTATCTCCCATGAATATAGTAAGCAAATTGTTGGTTTTGTTGATATAAAAGCCTTTTAAACAAAAATAAATATAATAATACACTATAACAGCCACTTAAATACATTTACTACATACAAGTAGCATTTTCAAAAAAAAAAAAAAAAAAAAGCTTTACTGTACACAAGTAATCCCTCTCAAATGTGGCAGAGTATCTATCTGCAGAGTCTCTCTCGAGTTTGTGTATTTGATTTTATATTTATTTTGCTGCTTTTGGGACTTCCTGGGTGCAGGTGATGTTGGGACTGAATTAGAAGGTAGTGACCAGGTGCCAGAATATAACCACCATGCATCCAAAACAAAGCTCAGTCTTAAATGGGCTTAGCTTTCATTTTCATTTTGACTGTTAAGACTCTTTACAAACAGTAACTGACAATCCCTAAATCCATCAGTATTTTTGTCATGTAAAAACCTGAAGACATGCTGCTTCAGTCTGTAACTTATTCAGTAAGAATGATAAGATTATTTAAGATTTACTTAAACATCAGATTATATCAGAGCAGCTCTGCATCATAAAAATGTTTTTACAACTACAATACCAAACTCTAAAGTGTGATTGAGAGCAGTGAGTTAGCATTTAAGTATTAACAGTTCCATGGTTGCACAGAAAAGGCCTCAGGCTCAGTTCCTAAAGGAAAATTAGCATTTAAATGAACTTTGAACGCAGTTTTTAAGGGAACAAAGATGCTGTTAGAGTGAATGGATGTATCTGTGAAGCAAACTTATGTGTACGGCTGCAGAGTACCCTCATGTGAAAGAGCACAGCGGCACACGCACTCCAACACAGCAGCTCGCCTGGTTGCTCACGTCCCGCTCATCTCTCTCACCCGCCGTCAGATAAAAGAGCCTCAGTGGTGGCTGCTATCTGTGCTGACAGCTCAGGCCATGGCAGCGGCGTGTGGTGCTGCTGGATCTGGTGCAGCTGCCCTGACCTGCGTGCCTGCTCCAGAATGTCCCGCACCACCACCTCTCTGCTCACCTCCCTGCTTGCATGTCTAGCATGTCTGCACGGGCAGTTATCAACCCCGCCTCGTTTGTTCCTCGCTCAGGCAGAGATAGCGCAAAGCTGTGTGGTGATGACTGTCCAGGCAACCCCCCCAAAACACAATCACATTTTCTTACTCCAGATTGCGTGTGTGTGCATGTGTGTGTGTGATGAGACAGGAGCCTCCCCGCTGCGATAAGGAGGAACCAAAGGTTTTTCAGGAGTGATGACTGCAGCCAGTTTGTGTTTTCAAGTGAGAGACGATTCATTGTGTTCACTTCACTCCTGGCAGGCTCCTCGGTGCTTTCTGCCAGCTGCTGCTTCTGGTTTGAATTCAGTCACATAGGATAGTATATTCATGTGTTGTCAGTGTAAGCATGTACTTACAGCTGCTTAACAAAGCAAAGACTAGGAATACTGCCACATTGTATGCCTCCGAGCAGTAGTTAAGTTGCACTTACAGTTTACATCCATGTCTGTGAAAACATGGACGCTTCACACACATATCCCCTCGACAGCAAAGATCTCTACAATCAGCACAGTTTAAAGATTAGCGTCACCAATTCAGCATCTGACCAAATGTCTCCCCTTCTGTTCCTGACTTATGACGTTAAGTCATGACCAAAAAAGTGTTTTTGCAGAAATTATGTCACAGTTGATCTCTGATGTCTTGGATATGAAATGTCAGAACTTTCATTTTATCGTGTCAAACATTCAATAAAAAATTAAATGTATGAATTCTGAGTTTTGGCCAAAAAAGTGTTTTAGGAGGTAACCATGACCTTGACCTTTGACCCTTAACCATCAAATCCGAATCAGTTCATTCCTGAGTTCAAGTGGACATTTGTGTCAAATTTTAAGGAAACTCCCTCGACACCATCTTCAGAAACTTCAGTTTTGGCTGAAAGCATGTTTAATAAGGTCACCATAATGTTGACATTTGACCCTCAACTACCAGATTCATATTAGTTCATTCTTGAGTCTAAGTAGACGGTTGTAGCAAATTTGACGAAACTCCCTGAAGGCCATCTTCAGATATTGCATTCATGACAATGAGGCAAGATAACAGTGACCTTGACCTTTGGACACCAAATTCTAATCAGCTGTTCATCAAGTCCAAGGGAACATTTGCATCAAATCTGAAATAATTCCCTGAAAGAGTTCTTGAGATATCTCTTTCACAAGAATGAGACAAATCGACATAGCCTTGACCATTCGTCCTTGAGTGAACATTTTTGCCAAATCTGAAGAAATTACTTTTAGGTGCTCATGAGATGGATGTAAGGTCACTGTGACCTTGACCTTTGACCTATCACCATTAAAATTGAATAAGTTCATTTCTGACTCAAAGTTAATTTTTGTGCTAAATTTGAAAACACAATTCTAAAGGTGTTCTTGAGATATTGCTTTTGCAAGAATGAGACCACCAAAATCTTATCACTTCCAGTCCAAGTGGATTTTGTGCTAAATTTGATGAAATTCTCTCAAGGTGTTCTTGAGATATCGTGTTCATGAGAATGGGCCGGACAGACAGACAAACCAAAAACATAACACAAGAACCTGCCTCCTCCTTTTATACTCTTGCACACTTTTGTGAACATAATGTAGATAAAATTTCCTCCATACACACATCCACCACCCCGTACCCTCCAAGCCTGCAAAATTCATGCACTTCAGCATATTATTTCAAAGTGCTCAAAAAACCTGGGAAGTGACTCCATGCTTCAGGGTGAAAGATGCTGTAGAGCTATGCAGGGTACAGTTTGCAGAACTACTCTACAAAATGGTTTCCTCTCTGCTCCCTGGTGTACCTGTAAAAGAAGAAAGGAAAGAAAGAGGAAAATGTGTGAGAAAAGCAGTTTTTATAGCAGAATGCACTGAAGCCAAAGGTATTAAAGAAGCCTGTCCAACTGTGGTGTCCATATTGCTTCCTTGGTACAATCCAGTATCCTGTAGAATATTTAAGCTCCATATTGACTGTGGTCTTTATCTATAATGTATATGGTAAATAAATATTCATCCAGCTCACTGGCTGGCAGTGAGATTGTCCTGAGGGGGCACACTGTTGAGTCCATAGAAAAATAACACTCCTGCAAACACCACTCAGACCTGCATGTATCTTCTGTCTTTGTCTGAGAACAATGTCAGAGCACAGACACACACAGAATATCATAATGGTGGATTTCTACTCTAAATGCACTCATTACTGATTAGCAAACTTTTTGTATAAGGATTATAATTATTATTTTTTATTTTTTTATATTTTTTTAATTCTCTGTCCATTCCAGTGGATAGAGAATCTTATCCCATTGAAACCTGGATCATTGCTTTTATTATGCTTGGGAATTTGTTTAATTTATTTGAATACTTTTAGAATTATATTGTTAATTTGTATCACTGTTTGGGGGTCATTTTCTCCTATTATGTTATTTTTAAAAATGTATTTATTTATTTATTTATTTATTTTACTTTTCTTTGTTTGCTCATTTTCAGGTAGTTTTCCTTTTCTATTTCTTGCTCATTTTTGGGCCATATCTTGTTGAATAAAGTTGCATTCTCATCATGTTTTTGAAAGAAATAAAACTTATTTTCTCAGGTTTCAAAGGGTTAATGCAGAAATCACCTAATAGTATTGGTTACAATGAATGGTCTTAACAGACCTTTTTTTTCTTAATTATTTCTTAATACGCACCCCCATTAAAAAAAAAAAAAAAAAAAATCTAATAATCCCTCCAGCTAATTTTCAGATCATTTCCTTGTTAACTTTTACCTCTTTTTTAGTAAAAGTTTAGTTTACGAGATATTTCTTGCCAAGTTGCTCATTATGTTATTCTGTTATGTTATGTTATGTTATGTTATGTTATGTTATGTTTTGATATGTTTTTTTTGTTTTGTTATTTTTTTTGTTTAGAAAACAACCAGTGTTTGTAGGTTTCAGAGGTTTAAATGCTGGTGAAACACATCAGAATGCAGCACAAGAAAATGGATGTCAATCAAGTCTATCCAGTTAACTGAGTAGCAAATGGCTCCTTGTATGGTAGCCTTGGCCACCAATGCATGAATTTGTGTCACACACACAAGACAGAGATGTGCAAACAATATAAACTCCACAGAGGCTGCAGCCACACACACACACACACACACGTATTAAAGCAGCAGAGAGTCTGCACACCTTTTGCACAATTTGCAGTGCACACACACACACACACACACTGTCATGTCTAGGAAATTATGTTAAGTTGTTTTTTTGTCTTGTGTCCATGTTGTCTTGTGATTTCCTGTTTTATTTTGAAATCCTAACTCTCCTTTCGTTTCAGGTCACCTTACTTCCTCCCTTTGTGTGTTTTCCCGCCAATGTGATTGTCGGCCCTGCCCTGATTGTCTCCACCTGTTTCCCCTTACCTTGTGTATATATAGTCTGCGTCTCGCTTTGTCTTGTGCTAGTTCGTCTTGTCTCTTCTGCCAGTGAACTAGTACCTTGTTCATGCCCAAGTGAAGTTTTTGTTGTTCCTTGCTCAATTGCTTTGTTCAGGTTTGAAACCTATTTTCATTTGATACTCTCTTGAACTCTAGGTTTTTCATGCACCTCATTCGAGTGATTTTTTTGTTGATACTTTGTTACCTCTTCTGAGAGATTTTTTTGTTGTTACTTTTCCTCTTCGGAGTGATTTAGAATTTTGCTTCTGCTTTTGTTAAAGACTGTATTGCTGCCTTTAAAAATAAAGTGATTTTGACTTTTGATACCTGGTGGCATGCATTTGCATGATTCCAGTTCAGTCTTGTCACACACACACATGCATGCAATGTTGACAATCTCACCTGGAGGGAGTTACAGCTATTAACAACCCTCACAGCCAGTCTGAACACAGGTGTGTCCTCCTTCATCTGCTCCATGCTTAACTTCTCTGTTAATTCTCATAGCCAAATCTAACCAGGCCACTCAGCCTCTCTGTCGCACACAAGTCTCAAAGTTTCCAAACATGTTGAAGGACACTCCTCAGTCATTGTGACAAACACAGAAGCATTAAGCATGTTAACCTGACTTAGCTAGCACTTGTGTGCTGTGTTTAATTAGATCTTTTGGCGTAGTCTTCTCCTCAGGTGGTGCATCAAAGTAAGTTAATAAGAGTAGAGTAGAATAGAGGTGGATTTAAGGTACCATCATACTTAACCTATAGAGACTTTATTATTTGTAATATTGTATATTTGTACTGTTCAGAAACTGCTAACCTCAGCAAAGGTAGTACACACCCTACACTCCATGACACCTAGCCAATGAAGGTATTCAACAGTGTGGGCTGCAGATATGTCTTTTCACACATTTACCAGGACTTTTGTTATGTAGATTTCTGTCTTACTTTGTAGTCAATAAAGCCCTTTTTCACTACACAAAAAAACTGTTAACACCTGCTAACATCTGTCTTTTTGATGTAGAAGGTAAAAGAAGGTAGAAGATAGATTTATTAACAAGTTTAAAAAAACGAAATTACATTTGTCCTTGATCTTGCTACATGGGAAAGGTTATAATCGGCATTAACACCTGTTCAAATGACTCTGCAGATCACAAGTATTACCTCCAGCTCCAATGGGCTGCAATGGGAACACAACACCAGAATGAAAAGTTTAATTTTAGCCTCCTTACCTGCAAGTTGCAATGACACGCCACCACAAATACCATCCATATCCATCCAAGCAGCACTATAACTCCAAATTAGTCTTTAGTCATTAGTTAATTAGTCTGCACCAAGTTTGAAAGCGAGACTGAACAAGTAAGAGATATATAAAGAGAAGTAACCACTGTAACAGTTTCTCTTGACTCATGTTTACTAACCTGTTTTTGGGCCCATTTGTGGTGTTGAATGTGGTATGGAAAAAAAAAAAAAAAAAAAAAGTGTCAAGTGTACAACTACACTATCACCACTAAACATAACTCCACGTTTGAATATGATGTTTAAAATAACCAGAAATGTCATTTAAGTAGCCTAGCAGTAGTAAAATAGCTGTTTTAATTTATTTGTTTAATATTTTAATTTAAAAATTGGGTGCACTCACTTCATTGTTGTATTTTTCATTCATTCTATAGTGTAATTGAACACAAACAAAGTTCAAGGAAAGTACTAGTCCTACTAGGAAAGGGCCATAGAATTCCCTCACAAACTATTGCAGCTCTTTACTTTAATTATCCTGTTCACAGGTTCTGTGTAAACATTTAACAAATGATTCATAAAACTCTGATGTAGCAACACACTGGTTTGAGGACATTTTAAGTGTTTATTAATGTACAGTATTTTTTCAATAATTATGATGTCTTCTATGAGGAAATATTTTGTATTATTGAACCTAAGATTGACTTTATTTTCATCCAAAATGTTTAAACTCCAGCTTCCATGGATGCTGTAGCACCCCAATAATGTAATAATTTGCTGAAAATGTTATAAAATACACTCTTAACCTCAATGAAGATATGATCATATCCATGATGTAGCATCCTTACCAATAATGTAATAAAATGACCTGACTGATATTGTAATAACATTTTTACTCATAATATCATCCCTTTCAGGTGGTGGTTTTTTTTTTTTTTTATATATATTTTTGTCTTTATAATTAGTGATGTAATAAAAATCATGGAGTTTTAAAGGGGAGGCCTGGCCATGTATGTTTAACCCCTTTTTTTCTGGGTAGTTCCTACAACCTCCTGGTGATTTATTTCTTGACAAGGTAAAGCTAGCCTCACTTTGCATTGAGTAAAATTGTTATTACAATATCAGGACATTTCATTGCATTTTTTTTTTGCAATGAAGTTTTTTAATTATTTTATTTCATTTTATTTTTGATCAGTTTAAGTGCAAATTTTATGACAATTTACATACAGGAGTAGTGTATGTGGATAAAATAATATATGCCGTTCTTAACAAAACGTGTTGAGATAATGCCGTCAGGATGTAAATATAGAGAGGAGAAAGTGATTCAGAGAAGTTACTGTGTCGATGTGTTTGACCAGGGAGGAAGGCCTCAGCTGAGGAAGTTGCAACATCACAAAATATGCAAAGCTCAGGAGCAGTCCATGAGGAAGTCCATTATCTCCAGGTCTTATGGGATTAATTAATTAGAGTTGTGCATGTTTTGCTCCTGACAGAGACAGAGGACGATGGAGGGGAACGCTGGGAGAGAGAAACAGAAGGAAAGCAGAGAGGGATGGAAGGCCGTCTCAGGAGAATCCTGCCTGCATAATGACACCCGTGCCTCTCTCTGAGCATCCCCTCAGGGGTGTATGGCACCAGGCAAAGGGAATTATTGATAAAGACCTGGCCTGTATTGAGTTGTTGTTTTGCCAGAAAATGAACACAGCTCATACCCAGACCTCCTGCTGCCTCCCACACTGCCGCCATGAGCACGCTCATTATTAGCACAACGGTGTTACAAATGAGTGGACACCGGAGCCGCAGTCGGGAAGGGATTTCTAGAAACATTACTTACCCAGGGATCAATTTTGCATGTGATTAAACACAGTTAACTAATTATGGCGACAGCATGAGTTATGATTATGGGAAAATGATATGAATTACAGCGCGGCAGTGTAAAAACCACGGCTATGATTTATCTGGAGCGAGATCTTTGGGGCCCAGAAGAGAAAAATGACATTAGTAGATGCAAAACATATTCATGCACGGCTGATGAACATCCTACTAAAAGGCATCAGTCATAATCATGTTAAAGATGCATGACATGAAACAGGAAACCAGTATTACCGCTGGTCACTTCTTTGAAACAAATGAAGCTATGAATTTTTATCTGAAAAATACATAAATATTCTTTTATAGAAATGAAGACCATTAACTGTGGCGGGACACTAATTTCAGGGTGAATGATCACTGGCTTAAAGTTTAGCTTTCTCTTTAGCCACCCTCAGTCAAACACATACAGAATGTACAGAATCACAGAGGGCTTCACAATTATGGCTTATATGATAATCAGTGAGGAGAAATTGTAATAATTACTCATCATTCTTAAGAATCTTGGTATTTCTATGACATTCCAACATTTGAAACAGATTAAATTTTCTTTTTTCTTCAATATTCAGGGACAGAAAAAAAATTAATTCCAGGGTATTGTTGTCATATTTGGTGCTTTAAGTGTTTCAACAAGTCCTTTAAAAGAAATCTCTAATATGGTTTATGGTTAGTGTTCGAGCAATGTCTACATAGATTGTGTAACTGAAGCAGAAAATAGATTTAAAGTACAAATTTAGACAGAACATGTCCAGTGAAACACTAACCATTACGCAGCATATGTAGATGGATGTACTGACTGCAATATATCAAGATGTCTGTCCACATCGCATTTTTCCTTGGCAGAAAAGCAGCACCAGGGTGCTAAGACTTTTTATGAAGTCTTACATGTGGGTTATTGTTTCCATTACAACAATAACTTGACATTAATGTTAGCATTCAGTGTCCAGTCAATACAGTCGAGTTTCTAACTGACATGTCATACAGATCTGGAAAGACAGAAAAACAGCAACAGTGATGACATTGGCATCTTTCTCAAAAGTTTAGAGATTTTCAAGTGCATGGAGCAGGCATAAAGAAAAGTTGGAGAGCTCCAAAAAAAAAAAAAATAGAGAGACAAAGATTGCAGCACCTTTTAACTGGGTGGCCGCATGCTACACTCTCTCCTCAGTGAATAAGACGCTGGAGCTCAGAAATAGCACTATAGACGTGTCTGAGAGGAGTGACTGAATAACTAGCCTGAACTCGTCAAATTGCTCTGCTCTTTAACTGCTTTCATTGTACAAGCGCAGCGCCAAAATAAAATTTCCACATCCAACCAGAAAGCAGCTGGAAGGCCTCAGATGAGAACCAGCTTTGACAAAACTGGTGGCATTGTTAAATACAGTCAGATGGCCGGATGGCACCATATCCAACATGTAGGGGTGGCGGCACTTGAGAACACGGCCGGACAGAATCCATCGCGTGTGTATGAAATGCAGAAGAACAGCATCATGTAATAGCGCTGCTGGTAACCATGTGATATAAGGAGCACGGGTGCACTTATAGGGTGGGCGGTTGGGAGATGGATGGGTCCCACCAACAACAGACTTTAGTGCAGAAGTCTGGAGTTCCCTCCCTGTATGGATGTGTGTGTGTGTGTGTTTTCTCCACCTTACCATGTGCCCCGTTTTCCTAAACCTAACCATCCATGATTTTGATGCTTAAACCTAACAATCCTGATAGTCTGTGCTGTTGTGTAAAAATAAGTTTTGTTGACATCATGGTAACAGCATTCCAAAGCGGAAACAACGGACACAGAAGGATACCTAAAACGTCGTAATGAGCCACAGGAGGTCACTGACAGAGCGGTACCATGTGATGAGTTGGGATGACAACATGTGACTATGGTGTGATGTCCATGTCCTGCCTCCTGCATGCTCGACCCCTCTCGCCTGAACCAAACACAGTATTAGCTGAGAGCACATCTGACACAATCACCTATTGTGTGCTACATGTGTGAAAAGGGAAACAACTAAGTGCATGAAATATAACCAAGCCGACTGGTTTAGAGATGGTATATTGGGACTGATAATTTTAACATTCTCCTCATCACTGCTCTCCTTTTACCCAGCCAGATTATATTGAAGATTTGGCTAAAAAAGCAACAATCTATCAGCTTGTTGGTGGTGTTTGGCTGTTTTCTATGCAGTATTCTCTCTGTGCTGCTGCTGCTTTGCCGCTCATGGTGCATGCCTGAAAGTACAGTGTCAGTGGCAGCGTCCTCCTGCAGGATCATACTTAGAGGTTAGGCCTTAAGCAAGTTAAAAGTTTAGCATTCTCACATGGAGCAGAGGCTGAGTGGCTGTGTGGCCTGTTTGTGTCTTCAGAAGCCTTTGAATGCCATTGTTCTTCTTTGCAAATAATATTTAATGAATGCCTTTGCTCTTGACTGTAATGAATAATTCAGTTTCTGTTGCTATAGTTCTCTTTGGCTGAGTGGCAGAATAGTCGCTGTCAGAGGAAGTAAACAAGTTGAAACACAGGCCCTAAAAGCTTCTCCCGAGAGGCGCACCAATGTTTCGTTAGAGGGGTGGCCGCCTAAGTGTTTACATTGTTCAGAGTTGGAATCAGAGATGTGAAATCTGTAGGACATATCAAAGACACACTCAAAGTATATGTTTCCCTCTGAAGTCAGTGCATGTGATGCAAGCTGGAATCTAATAAATAAAGTATTTGCTTTCTATTCATATCAGCACATAGACACAAAACTGCAAGGACCTTAAGAGCCATTGAGCACAAAAAAATTGTTTTAGCTAAGAGTTTTTATATTAACATCTATTGATTTGATTCATATAGTTCGTTCAGTCAGATCCTTCCTGCAAATGATCTTACACTACATTTAGGAATTTGTTTATTTGCTCCATGGCACTGAAAGGGGATTCTGGTTCCACAACACGTTTTCATCCCAATTTGTCACATGTAGCTGCTTTGCAGTACGCTTCTGCATCAGCATATTACACTCCGGGTATCCCTCTGCATCTGTTATTTACATTCTGGGATGCCGCTACTGTGATGTCAACACAAGCACATGGTGGGATGATGCTGCACATGATTATGTTTAGGCAACAACAACACATGGCAACCAATGCTGACATGTCAACAAACACACATGCTGGCAGGAATAGTTAGGATTAGGGGCAGGAGGCACACCCTAAGGTGTAGAAAAAAAACATCACATTCAGATGGGAAGTGAACACTGGTTTCCCACATGAAAGTCCAGGGTTTGTTGGACCCATCTGTCCCAGAGGCGCCCTAGGCTACTTATATTATGTTGTTACTGGCAGTGTCTTATCCTGATTAATTGATTTTATGTTAGATTTATTTTGTTTGTCCTTACAGTTAAGCACTGTTTTTTTTTTCCTTTTGTTTTTTTGTTTTCTCAATGCTTTGTATGTGTGCGATTCTGATGATTTCCTCTAATAAACAACGTTATCTGTTTTTGGATCTGTTTAACCAACAAAATGATCAGTGTCTGTATGCAGAAAGTGCAGAGTTTAAATTAAAAATGGGTGTGTCCTGACCTAATCAGAAGTGGATATTTTAAACTTAAGACTGAAACAGGTTGCTATACTCATCATTTATTAGAAAACTCTTTACAGAACAGCCTCGGGAATGAGCTTCATGTCATTTTTAATCACAGCTATGGCAGAAAACCCCTAGTAGCGTTCAAAAAAAAGATTCTGGAGTGGAGTCTCCAGATAAAGACAGTAGCATTTAAGGGGACAGGGGACATGGATTAAGCTCACCTGCAGGCAAACATTAAGAGTGCTCGTCACCAGTGTTTGTGTAAGAACTGTAACTGCCAAAGGGGGACACAATAGTTCCACAACTCCACCTTTAATATTCAAAGCCTATTTGCAGTCAGTGCAAGCACATAAGGTCAACCTTAAATATTAGAGAAAGACCAGAATCATTACCAGTTTGAATTATGTATTTCTTACACCTGTGTGTCTTCTTTTCCTTGTCCTTTGTATGTCCTACAGTCCATTCAGCTCTGGATTCAGCAGACTATCCCACTAAGTGGCTCACTCAGAGACAAACACCGCAATAAAATGATTGGAGATTACATCAAATTTAAGTTATTCATTACCTCCAAAAACATATTTTCTTCCAAGATGTTGTGTCTCTGCCTCAACAGGTTTTAGGGTTATGGCTTCAATGATTTTACCAGACACACTATCAACATCATTTATGTTGAACTCACAGGTCAGGTAGCAGCATTTGCCTGCCTTTTTAAAAGAACTACATGGGAGGCAAAGGAATTTTTTGACCACCTTCAAACACAAAGGGACTACTGCGTTCCTGCAGTGACATCATGATACAGCACACATGGTGACATTCAAAATGAAAACAGAAGATATGATATTTTACCATTTAACAATGAACATCCCACAAACAACAAAAGATTGTTGTTTGCATGATCTTGTTTTAATATATTTTAAATAAGAACCATACGAGCAAAAGCACTCATTCGTTTTGCAGCAGAAAGGGAAGGCTTCTGTCATCCCTGGCATCAAGTCAGGACCCGTTTTGCCATGCTTGTGACGTTCGGTACCGTTGTGGAAACATAAGGACCGTGCTGTTTCATCCCACCATGTGCATTTGTTGACATCACTGTCACAGCATCAAGGAGTGTAAACAGGTGACACAGAAGGATATCTAAAACATCATAAGTAGATGTAGAAGGTCACTGACAGAGCGGCACTATGTGACAAGTTTGGAGTAAGAATGTATTGGTATATCTTTCTATGTGTGTGTGTGTGTGTGTGTGTGTGTGTGTGTGTGTGTGTGTGTCTTTCCATAAATGTTAGTGCTTAGTGTTTCCTCCTGTCTTTATTCTTGTTTTTTTTTTTTCTCTCTTCCTCATGTGAGTGTGTCTGTCCATTGTCTTCTCTTCCCCTTACTGTCGGTGTGTGTGTTGTTTGTCTGGAGCTGGGTGGAGTCTGATCATGCAATCAAGTCAGCTCACTGCTGCAGGATAAAAGGAGCGGCTCATTCCGCCTCTCTCCTCCAGATCGTCTGTTACAGAGGAGTGGAACACTGTCAGGTTCTCTTGTTGTTCTCATGCTCCTGTTGTGCTGGTTTAATTCTAAACACGTCTCCGTGTGCAGAATCCTTGAATCATGTCACCAGCTCACCTCCAGAACTTACCTGTTTGCCATCTGCTCCGTCCAGCTCTTCCTGTTTTCGGCTCCGCCATCCTCCATCTTCCTGGAAATCTACATTAAATAAAAACCCAGAAACCCCAGAACCACTTACCTGGATTTCCCCCTCCTCCTGCAAAGAACTTCCAGCCCCACCTGAACTCAGTCCTAGAAATCTGTCGCCTCACAAGGAAACCCAGAACCCAGCCACCCACCCAACCCTGTCCCCCTTCAGAAAGTCAGACTAAGTCAGTTCTTATTTTAATGAATAAAAAACTTCTGGCTGCCACTTGCCTGTTGTTTCTGTGTCTCTGTCTGCACTGTGTACAGGCTAAAATAACTAACTCTTTATAATAATAATAACACGTGACCAACCGACACTTTTGGTAGCAGCGAATAAAGTCTGTGGAACATATCTGAATTATGCAAATCTTAATGCAAGTTTTTTTTTTCTTTTCTGTTTTTTTTCTTTTCAGGAGCTTTCAACCACATCTCCTTGTCTGTGGACATCTGTGGATTCAAATGGACTCAGTTGTCATGGTGATACATCAGTTGTCTTTCATACTCGGATTCACAACAATGGCGGTGGTAGTGGTTACTATTAGAAACTGATATTCATCAATGTCAATATCTATTTGTTAAAATGCAAAGAAATTTGACTCCTGTTGTTTTCAGTTTATCAAACCTGTATTCCATAGAGCCTGTTTACACCTGCTATCAACATGTGATTTGGTGATGCAAACACAAGAGGACAGCTGAGACACATCGCCATTCACATGTGTCTATCATGTGTCTCCAGCTGACCACGTGTTCAGATTTTGTTACTGTCTCTGTCACTCGGGGGTCAAAAGGTTCCACGCACATCAACTCTCACTAGCTGCTCACTAGTCACGTTATTGGTTGTTTCTGTGCAGCTGGAGATATCGCTGTCAGCAAAATCCAAACATGTCTCCTTCCACATGGCAAAACAACGGACTGACATGCAACACTTCATTCAGCTTGTTATAAAATGGGTGCATTATAGAGCATTGGCGCACTAACACCGAAACACCCACCACGTCCTGCACTGATAACACAGTCCTTGCGGAAGACGCATCAGGATGCGTTCACATTTACATGACAGAAGACGTGCTCAAATTCTTCTCAGACCATTGCGCCAAGTGGTTTGACTGATCGGATCACAATGCGTGTTGATGGTGGTTTACACTTGTATTTAGCACTGTCTATTTTGATTGCATCATCCAAGCATCAAGCAGCGCTCAGAAAAACCTTGTGAAATAGACAGGAAATTAAAAATAGAACAACAGAAAAACTAACCAGACTCAAAAGGAGTTTGATATTAAACTCATTGTTCTTTTACAATTGCTAGCATGGAGACTGTAAATAGCCAGGAGTTTAAATGACCACTGCCAAGTTGGGATATTACTATGTTTAGTGTTTTGGGAAATGTTTTGGTATTATGTTTGTGATATTTTGTTTTGATTAGGAAAATGTTGTGGTAATTTGTTGTGTTTTGTGAAATTTTGTTTTGTTTTGTTTTGGGAAATGTTAGCGTTTTGACCATAGACTGTATATAAACATGAACAACATGACAGCTCCCCCAAAGTGAGGCTGTTCAATCTGAATTGCCTGTTAGTGTTGGACTGCAGTATGCGTCATAAAGCCAGCCCCTCCATGTTAGTGAATGGACATAGGCCAAACTCAAAACTCAAAGTACACGCCAAATATTTTTTTTTTCCCCAAATCAACTTCTGTCATTGAAGGTAGGTCTCATCACCCTGATGTTTGTTCAACGGTTTATTTTCATGATTAGTTTGGTTTTAAGGAGTTATTAAATTATACAAAAGGGGACTTTTCCGCCATGACTGACAGCTGTGACAGCCAATTTGTGCACTTACATTCAATGGAGCTGCTCACAATTGGTTGGACGGGTGTTTTGGCAGGAACTCCCCCACTGCATATTGCTACTGCGCAGATACAGGCTCTTAGTGATGTCACCCAAGATGGTAACGCCTGTATCTCAGATATTTTAAACTCACTTCAGCATAGCGGGGTTTGGTGGGGGCGTGTCATCCATCTTTATATACAGTCTATGGTTTTGACCCTCAGTGCCACCGTATTATTATATTAGCTAATAGGTGTATTTTGTCATAACTCTAGTTTGGTACACAATGCTGTATATTACAAAAGGCTGCAAACACAGACAAAGATGTAACTGATTTCATAACCATCATCACCATATTTGATACTTTGAAGTTTGTCATTGATCAGTGAAGAGCGAAATAAGAATTCCTTGTAGATGAGTAAAAGCCACACAATCTTCAAAATCAGTCATGATCACCTTTAATGTGAAGTGTGACTTATCTTAAGCAAAGACTGCTTCACAAAAGAACTAGAGTATTAATATATGCTAAACAGCATTCACTGAAGGACAAGAGTCCTCAAATTACAATCACTTGCATGCCAACTTAAAGCTTTTTATTTAGTTTTATGTATTTTTCACTACCATACAGGCCACAGGTGGGTTTATGGTGCTCTTTAGACTCAGTATCCTGACAGACATAATTTGGTCAGCAGTCCTGACAGAGTGTACTTTCCAGCTGAACAGGAACTCACCTCGCTGCATCCCTTCCCTCCCCCGTGTCACGTACCATCACCCTGCTGACATCCTGGCTCTATTGATGCTAACTGACAGGTGACAGTGAGCACACAACCACAGATGAAACTTCTTTTCCCCCTGTAAGACTGGGATTTTGGGTTGCCTTGAAAACAGCTGTCTATTCTGGCAACTCCTCAAACAAAAGCATGGGCCAGCTGCTTTGAAAGTCAGGAAAAAACAACAAAACGGAAGATCTGATGGAAAGGCAAGGAAATTAAAGAGTTTTGATGTATGTTATTTCCCAGTGTTTTGATGGATCACTGCCATCAACTGATATTTTACCTTACAGAATGCTGAAGTGCAAAAATTAAGTTTGAATGTGTGAGTGAAAACTGAACCCTATTTTCACCAAGCAGCAAATTCTGTGACTGAAAAATGAAGCCGGTGTGGAAGTGTGAAAAAAACTGTTGTTCCTCAAATGGCCACATGAGGCTGACTTCATAAGTGAGTCAATCCCCACAGCCTGCCGCAAGTTTAGAATTCTGGCAGCTGTGATTTGGGATTTTTGGAGCCAAAAGTGGCCATATTTAGTTGAGAGGGTGGAGTTAACCCTACTGCTCGCTGCTAGCTTGGTTAGGATAGTTTATTGATTAAATGTGCTAATGCTAATGCTGATTTTCACTAGTAAGCCCTGCGACCTGTCCAGGGTGTACCCCACCTCTTGCCCAATGTCAGTAGTTCCCCTGTGACCCTTAAGAGGATACGTGGTAATGGCTAATGAATGAATAATTTTTACCAGTGAAAAACAGGCTTAAAATGTATATTTAAAAATGTACTTTCTGGAAAAACAATGAGCATTCATCTCCTTAAAAGCGTCTAAGTACAATCAAATGCAAAACAAGACTTTTTTTAGTGGGACCAGGAGATAAGCATGAACTTTATGAACTAAAAACACACTGAAATCGCAGAAGGTACAACTATGCCCGTACTCTGAATCTGTCCAGCTGGCCAAAAGTGTCATTAGATGTTGACATTTGGTTAAATTGTGGTCGGATGGGGTCAGGCTGAGTGATCAAAATCAACAACCAATCAAATACCAATGTGAATTTGATGTAGAATACAGAGGAAGGATGACGTTAGTTGTAATTTGTGATAAGTAGCTGAAATCCAGCATAATCAAAATGTCTCATGCCAACATCATCTTGATTGAGAATATTGACATTGGTCATAAGGTTAAGAGAACAAAACCCACAGTCTGCAAAACATCATAATTTCAACATCCATACAATGTGAAATTCTAGTGTTATTAAAAATAAAATAATTAAATTAACTAAAAAGTTATTATAAAATAAAAATCCTTATCTTGATTTTGATTTTAGACCAAAGTTTACGGTCTGTACAACATCTTTATGACATGAAATCGTTATCTAATATTAGCTGGGCGAGGTTCAGCCATGGTCATGTTTCCAGTGTTGACGCAGTGGTAGGGACTTGTGAATTGACGGCATCCACCTGTCACTTATCAGTTACATTGCACTAAAAAATCACAACCAGTACAGTTGTTTTGACTATGAAACAAGCTATAGAGACCCAAACTGTTTTTGTAGCAGACTGTTGACATTTCTGCTGTTAGGTTTGGTGGTCTATAGAGACTGACTTGCTCAAGTAGCCATTTAAAAACCTGCGATTTTTGGCACTTCCATGTTGGTCTCTTTCAGTTCCTTCCTGAGCTGAAAACACAGAAGACACTGTATCCAACTGGACTGCATGTAAAGATGGACAACATGACAGTTCCCACAAAGTGTAGCTATTCGATCTCCCTGGTGTCTATCTGCAGTACAGGTCATAAAGCCCGCCCCTCATTGTTAGTGAATAGACATAGGCCACTCTAAAAACTCAGAATACACACCAAATACATTTTTCCCAAAGATGTCTTTCATCACTTAAGGTAGTTCTCATCACCCTGATATTTGTTCAAATGTTAGTGTTTGGTTTTAATGAGATGCAGTTTAATGAGAGGGGATTTTCCACCATGATGACAACTGTGTATGCCGGTCCGTATGCTTGCATTCAATGGGGCTGCTCACGATTAGTTGGACAGGTTTTTTGCGGGAACTAGCCCACTGCAAATATGTGAAACCTATAGAAAATCCTATCTAAAGTTGTGTATTTCTTCCAAGCTTAAGCTCATTATTTGCTTATTATTCAGAAGTATCTTTGTTTTCCAATGCATTACTACGGTTAAAATGTCCAACTTAACAGCAGCTTAACAGCTTGACATTTTATTTTTGCTTTTTACTTTGTTTGTGGGTTGTTGTTTTTTGTCTCTAGCTAATTTCTCATGTCATGACAACTGTACAAAGGCTGAATTTGTATACAACTCACCCATATAAATATATTAAGGGTTATTAAGTGGCTACATCCATTATAAAGTGAATGATTCTCTGCTGGTATTAGCATGTGATCTGTAGATATCTGTGTCTGGAAAAGAAAAAAAAAGACTTAATGTAGGTGTAAATGCACATACAATGCATTCCAATCAGAATGTGGTTGCCTTTACATTGGATTTTGGATTTCAGATTTGCATCACTCAGCCCATACTACAAAATCACCTTGGAAAACCTTTGAGTACTGTTGCGACATTAAAGATGAGGGTTATACTGTATGAGTCTATTTCAACATCACTGTTTTAAATGTTGGATACAATCAGCACAGATCATTCGGTGGGTCAGTCTCCAAATTTCAGAGTCTGGGTGTGATGACGCAGATCGTACGCCTTCAAGCTCTTATTTAGGATTTCCCTCACTGTTGTCAGGATGGACAAATCTGTGGTTTATTAGCCCACTAATCCTCCAGCGTGTTCCCAGTCTTTCAGATGTGGCTTAAAATATCCCTTATGGCATAAGTAGAACTTATGCACTCATTAAATGTTCCTTTGAAGTCATTTCAGCCTTAACTGCTGGAGTTCCTGAAAATGTCTGTGGATCCTACTTGTTCTGTTCATTAAAGAAAAATAAAATCAGGTCAGTTAATGTGAACAGCATTTTCATTTGGCATTTTTCATAAAGAAATGTGTAACTAATATTAATATTAGATTTCAAAAAAAATATATATATATATATATAATTTCTGTAAACTTTATAACTGATCTGGCCTGGTATGACTTGGGAAAAAAAGTCCATCTTTGCAGTTGCCGATGGTACTTTAAATTCAGCCCATAAACACAAACATAAAAGAAGTGCTGACTCAGGGGAGTTTGGGAAATGTTCCTTTTGCTCTCAGCATGCTCCATTTAGAGGAAAACAGTCATGTTCTCCGTCACTAATGCAGCGTTAAACTCAGTGATAAGAGCAAATGTGCCTGTTTGCAACTTTATTTCACCAGATTTCTATTCAAAGACAACATTAAATGTCCTGCTTAGCTGTTGCAAACATAAAGTCAGACACTTAAATAACACTGAATCTATTACAGCCTTTTTATGGCAGTACATTGGAGCTCAACTGTATTATAATGCAATGCTGTGTGATTAGACACATCATGCTGGAAAATAACCAGCAATGGTCATGAGCTAACATGATCTAACATGTCGTTAGATTAGCATGTACAGTGTGTACATCTACACTGAAAGCTTTAGGCAATTATCTGAATATTGAAAAAATAGCATAACATTGATATTAAGTGGATTTAATTGTATACCACATTATATTAGTTTATCATGTTAACATGCTAACTTTTGCTAACAAAGCACTAAACATAAAATACAGCTAAGGCTGATAGGAATGTTGTTAGTTCTGTAGATATTTGGTCATAAACCAAAGTATTGATAAACTGAAATATTTTGTCCTGATGATGGTGTTAGCTAAAAGTCAGAAGATCATCGAAAGATTTTACAATTCATCGTGAGGGTAACAGGAATGGTTCCACCAAATTTTGTGACAATACATTCAGTAGATTTTACGCATTTCATGTGATATGTGGAAACTTTGACCTGCATGTGGAACTAGAACAGTGGTTCTCAAACTTTTTTAAACCATATACCTCCTCATAAAATACTGGGCTTCCCAAGTACTACTGTTATGATTGATGTTAAAATACAGCTGATAACAGGTTCCCTAGAACCTGGGGAGGTGAAGGCTCATTGAATGGTTTTTTCATCATGCCTAGCACCACCTCAGAATAAATCCCCACTCAGATTTATAAAATAGACAGCTGAGGCTACGCATCCCTGGCAGAAGATCATCTTTGGTCTCACACCCTTTAGCACATGGCAATGGAACTCAGCTGAGAGTATTTGGATAACAGGGATGGCATATAATTCACTCTGAAGACACACAGAACTGAGTGGCATAAGAAATGTCAACTAAAATTCAACAAAGGGCATTTGTCAAGAAAGCCATATAGAATGAACTTCAGGACAACAAGGTATCTCTATGTATATGCAATCTGTTCACAGCCATCCACAGTTGACAGAGCCTTCTTCTGTCTTCTCCAGTGAGCAGTTGACGCCACATACCATCACCTGTGTCTGTGTTCATTTTACAACAGAGTCAGGCAGGCTGCACCCCGAAGGCAATGATGGGGACCATGAGTTCAAACTGATAGAGATCCTTCATCTGAAAAGGCTAAGACTGGAGCAGTCTGACTGTAGAGTAATGGATTCACAACACCGGACTGAAAAACCAACTGCTTTCTGCCCTTCCTGATCTGAGGGTAGATTCAGGGGAAAGAGACACACTGATGAGTATTAAGATTGACATTTGACCCTACCCTTGGCAACACCTGTCATCATGACAGTGATGCCACGCATTTTGTGCGGGCAACACATGTGCTGTACCAAAATATGTTTCCCCTTTTATTGGTGATTCCAGGAAAACTGCCAGCAGGAGGCTGTGCCAACATTCCTCTTTGCTCTGGTCAACATCATACTTAATGAGGCAAATATCAAACTTCAGACTCAGCTGGTCTGCACAACCACTACAAAACCATCCCAAGTAATCTTCTAATTATTGGTGTTTAACAGCGTGAAGCTTTCACAGAGCATATATTTATTAAGCTTAGCACATCATAGCTGCAGCCAAGAAGCTCCACTCTCACTCTATCTGTCCCTCCAGATCCATGCAGTTACATAAAGTAGAATGCTGATTGATACTTTGTTAAGTCTGGTATTATGTGTTTCCTATAGCAGGCCTTTGCAACTCACATCAGACATTGCCAGTGGTGTCTGCCAGCACTTTAGGGTGGAAAATGTAATGTGCCCACCAAATATGTGTCTTAAACTATTTACAACAGGAGCTGTAGACAACATCCACCACAATCAAAGTTCTGCAACAGCCAAAGATTCCTTCCAGGGCACTGGAATATTGCCCATGTCGTATGTAACTGATCATGGTGTAATAGTGATTGGTCAGGGTGGCTCTTCCACCAGGTCAGTGACACCTCTACCATCTGCCTACATAATTGTGCTACCAGCTGCCCACAAGACAAAGGACTTAAGTGTGCCAGCTGTACAAGGTCCTATAGAGTATACATGACTCCAAAAAGTCAATACAGCTGTTGAAAAACCTATCATAGATGGCAAGATATTGCCATCTGCCTACCAAGCTGATGCACACCAAGCTGTCACCCCACCTGCAGAAACCAATACTCTATTGCCTCTGCTTATTGACAATGCACATTCAATGGTAATGTTATAGTGCTCCGTGAACATTGTTCAGGTGCAGCAGTTCAGCACTTGAACCGTGGTCAGATTCCTGCCTTTGCTACTGACAAACTACTGTATGCTCTTGCTAACAAAGTCCAATGAACCTTGTCAGCCACTCAAAGAGAGGATCACTTTGTTATTATGTTCAGTGGTCCAAACATCAAAGTGGCCATATTGGAGGTGCTGAGAGCCTGGCTGGATGAAAGCCTGAATACATGCTGACAAAGTTGTGAAATAGTAAAGTCCATCATGCATGTCAGCCATGTAGCCAAGACCTGCCTTACCCATCAGATCACAGCTGCAAACCTTTTTACACTCCTCCAACAAGTTTACAGTAAGGACTGTACAACTGAGGATATTGATTTTATGCAACCTGAGAGTCCACCTTTTAAGGAGTGATGCATATAGTGATCATAAGTGTCCACTTTGACTACTGTCTTAAAGCCGTGTCTATGGAGCTTCTCTTGTTGCAGTACATCGGCTCACTTCTGAAGGTAACTTGCAGCTGTGCATGGAATCCCTGACACAGATCATGCCCTGAATGTTTGCCCTAGATTACATGCACAACTCCAGATGGCCTCCCATACACATCTGTTATTTAATAACTGAAAAAACACCCACATGTCTGGAAATCTGTGATGCACAAAACAAGCAACAATTTTTTGACCACTGTCATGAGCAGAACAGTGCAATGGTGAAAGGTTCTGGTGGAGCTATATGACTGGCTGGCAATCCAGTAGCACTCAGATGCTGGATAGTAGCAGGGCAAGATATTGCCAGGATCACTAAAAGGTTGAGTAGCAGGTCATAAAGCAACAGGATGGTGCTAGTGACTATGGACACCCTCACCATGACCAGTAACCCAGAGTGCAAGCAGCATTCCTGAATGAGGTTAAGGCACTTGTGACAGTGCTGGAAAAGATGGGTAATCTATTCCTAGGACACGGCTAAGACCTTTTCATCACGAACACCCAAGTGGCTGAAATTGTAAGAAGGATCGAGACCCTTGGTTAAGAGCAGTACACCAAGTCTGTGACAGAAAGGCTAGAACAGTGTACAACAAATGTCATGCAAACACTTCCAAAGAACAAGTTGCCACTGTTCAGTAGACCACCAGTGACAATTAAGCCAAAACAGAAGGCACAAGTCTTAGCACTGAAGAATGACTTAGGTCTCTTTTTAAACCTGTACATGCCCTGTCAAAAGCTGGACAGAGACATTTGTAATTTCTTCTCCCATGAAAACCAAGCAGCCCCACCAGCTCTGTCAACTGAAGGAAAAATTCACTTTCAGGTTAAAGCAGATCTGCATGAAATCTGATATACGAAAACCATATTGTGCCTGTGGCTGATGCAACAGTTCTCAACAGTACAACTGTGGTCCAAATCATAAATCACAAACATCAAGAATATTTCAGGAGTATGGCCAAAGAGTGTTTGCACCATACATCTGTGCTCAACTTGAGAGCTTGAGAATAGCTGCATTGCATTCACTGGATGTGACACTGTATCGGTATTTTGTGAAAGCACCAATAGTGAACACTACAATATTGTGACAATATGGGTATTGAGGTGTTTGGTCATGGTGATATTTAATTTTCTCAATATCACTGGGCTTATATAAACAGTCTAGCACTGTCTTTCTGTTCAGTTATTTATTTATTTATTTTTTGTAATTTTATACCTATAGTTTCAAAATGTAAGCAAAGTTTCACTCTATTGCATAGGTCCAGTCCAGTGTCCAAGCTAAAATAACTTTATTGTAATTTTGTAGCGGTTATTAATAACTACGTAAGAATTTGGATTTTGCACTCGTTAAAGTAAAAGGGGCACCATTCTCCATTCAGGAGAAAATTAAATCTTAAATTGTGACAGTGTTAAGACATGTCATTACTTTAATCAATCTCATAATCTGTACCGTTTATCCTGTATACATTGATCTTGTTTCTCTCATGAAATAATATCCACAGACAACGACTTGGCGATAAATGAGAATAATTAATTTAGACTAATAAAATGATGAGTAAATAGATGAAATAGTATGACATATAAAAGGACAGTGAACACATAAAAGGGAACCTACGTGATGTATGTTCAGGTGATGTAAATAATTAATTATGGATGATAGTGGGGAAATACGTGACCGTCTAAAACGTGGATGCGCACTGAACGGTGACGTAGAATTTAGAAATTTGGCATTAAAGCTTTGCTATACGACATCAACTCTGATCACTAGAAAATGTTATTCTGCCTACTTTTGCCGACTTGATTAGACTTCTCCGGGGAGGTCCAGGTCCTCGCGTCACTCCAGGGGAGAGCTGCGGCAGCCGGGCAGGTGGAGTCATTGTGCGGCGGTCTTTAACTGGCCTCGGTGTTTGCCTCAGCGAACCGGTAAAAGTCTTTAAACAAAGTCTTTAAGGGCAGGCAACGGATGCTGATAGTTTGTGCAGCAGGTGTTGCTTCTAGATCCGTGGCAGAGTTGATGGCGAATCGCGGAGTGTCCTTCTCAATTAAAACTCGCAGAAATAATCAAAAGTAGTCCCATGGGTCTGACGGCGTCACTTTAAATTATTAATTTGATTTTACTTAAAACAAATTACAAAAGTGTCTTTACTGACCGAAAACTGGTATAAAGAAAAGCATCAAAGAGATTTAAAAGAAAATGGCTTCAAAAGTAAAGTTCAGCAAAGCTCTGGTGAGCTGTTGCGGCTCCGCTTATAAAATTGAAGAAAAGAAAAAGTTGCGAGTGCGGATGCATGAGACGCGCCGCGGTAAAAAGGAGCGAGAAGAAGCCTGAAGAGGCTTGAAGAAAAACTTGAGAGAAGGAGAAGAAAACTTGAGAAGCACGAAAACTTGAGAGAGAGGAGAGCTTGAGAAGCTCACTCAGTTTTTATCTTTTGATTTGGGGGTGCGGATGGAAGGCGGAGTTAGCGAACTTTTGCACCGAGCAATCGCACATCTGGAATTAGTTTCTAAAAGACCTAATGTAATGTAGGAGACATTTATGTCTGAACTTTATGACGAATTACGCGATCTAACCCGTGTTGTATAAATTCACGTATCTCATCACCACTATAGTCTCATTACAGTAACTTCAAATACATGTTAGGAGACCTAAAGGCAATTTATAACGTAACACATGACTTTGAAGATCTTTTGCTCAATTCTGTTAAATGACCACACATAACATAACATTGTACCATGGATCCTAAGAAACTTGGTGATTACTTAGATATAGGATTACTTTTTAACATTATACAATGAATGCAAAACAAGATGTAACTATAAAGTTGGTTAAGAGATTAATGATAATTAAGGTCACTTAGATGGCAATAGGGCTCCATCACAAAAAGGGAATAAAACATGCTTTTACCTAAATCATTCAAATTAAATGATAAAAGAATGGGAGTTGGTCCTACTTCTTCATCAAAGTACATAGACAAACTCTTACCTACAAAGAGAAGGATTAGAGAATTAAGTTAAACTTTAACTCACAACCTAGGTCCAAGCGATTCTGTCAGATGTTAGTCTCAACACAAGGATTTATAATGAATTTACAACATGTTCTGCCTTTTGACATCTCAGCAGGGGGGCAATGAATGATTGTTGCTTCATGTGCCTGAGTGACCCCAGGAGGTCATTCAGATGTCTTACATCCTGTGGTATGCTGGACGTGGCCTCAAGAATGCCTATCTCCCACGCATCTTGTGATGGAAAGGGCCAAGTACTTATACAAGTGCTGACACTTTCTGTGGCTTAGAAGCAGAATGTGTTTGCAGATGCCTACATGGAGTATCAGTTAAGTTGATTAACAACCCTCTGTTGGATGTTTGGGTTGTAAAACAGTGTCTCTTGACATGTCCCCCACTTGCCCAGGGGACATTAAGCTCTGGAGTTCCTCAGAGGAAAAATGTAATGACCACGCCAAGGCAGTCCACTACATTTTTAACCTTGACCTAGGTCTAAATGCATTTCCTTGGGTTCTGGAAATCTCAAAATTATCACTAAAATAGTTGGCATCCCCAGTATAGTTTGAAATGACAGTCTAAATGCTTTTCTACACTGTTTGGTTCCAAAATAATGGCATGAACAATTATCTTGAAATGTTATATTTTTTTCTACATAAAATGCACAGTTGTGCTTATTCTTTCACTAACTTTGATGTCACAGACAAAAATGCTTTAGGAAATGCAAATTTTAACATACACAACAGTTAGATCCAGGGTTCCCACAGTCATGAAAACCTGGACAAGTCATGGAATTACACAATCTCTTTTTCCAGGCCTTAAAAAGTCATGCAATAATCCTTAAAATGTTGGAGAAGTCATAGAATTTGTAATTGATACAGAAATCTTCCAGGGATAACCTTCCATGTAATGTATCATAATGATAAATTATAACAATAAATTAATTTTCTGTAGCTGTTTGACGTAACGTAGCTCTAGTATGGGGCAATATCTGACTTTTTATTGTCATAATGTGCATGTTTCTCCATCTCTTCCATGTGACAACTAATTGGCATTATGTTTGAACAGAGTTTGAATCTTGTATGTCCAAATAAGCAGTCAAGAGGGGCTAGAAAAATAATCTGACAGTGTGATATAAAATAAAACTGCTGGCCATTTAATTGTCACTTGGCGCAGTAATTTGCACTTTGGTTTTGTTTAACTGCGCTAAAAGTCGAGCATGGACTGCCTATAGGCTTTAACATCTGGAGTAAAGAGTATTATATAGTTCTGTTTGTGTATATGTTGTGAATCGTCATTAAACTGTATTATTGGTCCTTGAAAAGTTGTGAAAAGGTTTTGAAAATGTGTGGAAACCCCAGAGCGAGATTATATCACCCCAGCTTGTTCAAAAATTACTTTTTTTTTCAAATTTCTGTTACCAATACCAGCTCAAACGTACACTGTACCCAACTCTATCTCTGTGTAAACTGAGGCAACACAACACTCAACCCCTCTGCACTAGCTAATGTTAGCAACCCAGCTGAGAACACAGCACACATGAATGAGACAACTCTAGATTATAGCAGGAGTCACACTTCTTTAGTGCTGACTAATCGCATCCCCTCACTTACCCACATTACTACTAAGTAATGGTTGATTACACTGGTTGATTCCAAAAGCAATGACAAATGACCCATAATGTCATCTAGTTTGGAGGACATGTTGATAGAAAAAAATCTGGCATTTCAGGTAGAGACACATGGAACCATGGTGCCTTAGGAGCAGACAGATTACAATCAGCCATATACCTGCAGCAGGTCTCCAGTATAACAATGCAGGGCTGTTTGACTGATAGCACGGAAGGAGCTGTCATCTTTAACCGCTCTGCTGTGAGTGCTTCCTCTCAGAATGTCCATGCCAATGTCAAACTCATTAAGCAGACATGTTGATGGCCACCTCTGACTGAAAGTGATACCTTTGTTGCGCAGACAGCCTCACATTCAGTCTCCCAGACTGCCAGACCTCACCCTGGGGACAGACAGTAAGTGGAGAGGAACAGCAGAGGCTTCTCTTTGTCTCAGCTTTCTCTCCTCTTTCACACCAATCTGTAATCTTATCTGTGTTGATAATAGCACACACACAGACACACACAATTAGCCTCCACCCACTGAACAAGGAAATGACCTGGTGACCTGATGAGATTGAGATGATTTTAAATTATTAATTTGAGTCTTTTCAGAGGGCAGACACATGGGGACAGGTAGCAGGATGCTGGCTGGCTGCAGGGTTTTCTGACTGGCTGGACCTGACTAGACAGGCCTCCTGAGTTCACGGCAGCATTGACGGCATTTCAATTTTTAGTCTCAGTCAATAAACTGTACATCACAGCATTATTAAAAGACTTAACAAACTGTGATTGATTTGGAGCTTTCATATTAAAGTATAACTGCAATCCTTCTACTGGTGAAAGCAGATTTATTTTTTAATTTATTTTTATTTTTTTTACTGTTGCCATTCATATGGATCAACTTAGCGTAAGCAATGATAAAAGCATTAAAGTAATGACCACTGATGCACCAGCTCGTTCTCACTTGGAAATCGTCAAATACCTCCGATGTCAATGCTTTTGGTGTACGATTGTGATGCCAAAAGCCACCATCTGCATCTAACTAGAACGCGGCTGGATAGCGTCAGATGAGAACTCACTCGGACGGAATCAGTGGTGTATTTATGATACTTGGCAGACAGCCGGATGGCACAGGGTGTGTCCACATGCAACACGCATGGGCGGTGTCACTTGAGAACCCGGCATTAGGTAGTAACGCTGCTGGTAACCACATGATGTAAGGAGCATGAGTGCCTTTTCGCACCAAACCTGACTGATTTTTTTCCCTTCTTTAAAACAAACCTCAAATGACAAAGAAATGATTCAAAACAGGTTTTGCTTTTGATTTTAGCAGCTGGATGAGAGGTCTGTCACTGCACTGCTCTCAGTCTGCTCTGATGGATCTATCGATCAGCTGTGTGGTCAGCTAGGTGTGACATTTGTTTTTATAAGGCACACTTTTTTTCAGACTTTGAAAGTAGTAAAATGAATCACTTGGGCTCAGTTACTTTGGCTCAGATAGGAATGTGCGGCACGAGCTGCACTTTAGTAACCAAATGCGCACACACACCTGGCGCACAGTATTCAGTATTCAGGCACGTTTCAAAAAAATAAAACAGTAACTATTTTTGTCCATTTTCAGTATTTACTCTATAACCAGCTGCTATTGGATGTTGTGTCAAATGTCCCTCTTATGTATATTGAGGCGGACGTGACCCTCCAGTCCTCCATGGAGATTACGTGCATGGTCGGGGGCTCTAAATCTGGAGAAATACAGGTGAGATGGGATGTCGGGAGGACACTGGGAGATGGCAGGAAAAAAAACGGGGTGTACTGGGAAAATTGGGAGGGTTAATGCTAAAATTAGGCCTGGCAGGGGTCTCTAGTCTCGTTGACATTGTAGGGAAAGACTGCAGATTTGCAGCGGGTCGCTGTCCTGTCATATGGGACACAACGAGTAAATGCTTCCACTAATGTGAACTTCTTTTTACCGGCTGTTTGTGGGCTGACATGGTTTCATGCATCTCCGAGACACATTGTCGTGTGTCTCAGAGATGCACAAATAAATAAATTAATAAGTAAATACACACATACATGCAATACATACAGGTGTATCTCACCAAAATAGATTATCATTTAAATTTAATATACTCTAGACCAGTGATTCTTAACCATAGGGCCGTCTCCCAAACTTGGGTTGCAAGCACCACCTAGAAGGCTGTGAAAAGCCCCCCAAAAAAAAAAACACTACAATTTTACGCAAGTACAATCCTGACTTCATCAAGTACGGCTTCGGAGTGTGGTTTGATGCTATCTAACGAGGCATTAAAGCTCTCAAAACTACAGCGGCATCTACAGACCAAGCACCCGACACTCGTGGGAAAGCCAGTGGAGTTTTTCAAAAGAAAGGAAAATGGGTTGCAAATGCGGAAAAAGTCTATTGTGTCACTAACTGGCAACTCTAAATGTGCATTGCAAGTTACCTTGTAGCCGAACCTGTGGCACAGAGTAATAAAAACTTTCACCATAGCGGAGGAGTTGGTTCTCCCTGCCGTCGTGGACATGGGCCTCTGCAAAGAAGCTGCTGACCATCCCACTCTCGAACGACACTGTGAGTCACCGTATTGTGGACATAGTCGGACATCAACTTCATGAAAGAATAAAAAGTAGTCCATTTTTCTCTTTGCAACTTGATGAGTCCACGGATGTTACGAATGCTGCACTGCTGCTGGTTTTTGTTCGCTACCGCTGGGACAGTAGTAGCACGCAGACATACTGTTCTGCGGAGAGCTGCCAACACAAGCTACGGCTCAGGAGTGTTTCTGCTGCATGGATAACGACTTCACTGAGAACGGTCTGGACTGGCAGAACTGTGTCAGGGTGTGCAGTGACGATGCAGCGCCAATGACTGGCAGGCATCACGATGTCATCAGACAGATACTCGATCATGCACCAGAAGCTAAATGGACACACTGTTTTCTCCATTGTGAAAGCCTTGCAGCAAAAAAGATGTCATCAGAGTTCCACAAGGTGATGGATGTAAGAGTGAAAACCGTCAACTGTATTAAAAACAATGCTTTGAACTCCAGATGTTTTGCCAAGCTTTGTGAGGACATAGAAGCAGATCATGTCCAGCTGCTCTATCACAGTGAAGTGAGATGGCTGTCAAGAGGACTGGTCCTCAGGTGTTTGTTTGAACTGAAGAATGAGGTCTTCACTTTTCTCACTGAGAAAAAACCCTCCTTGTGCACATTAGTATGCCAACACAAAGTTCGAAGCAAAACTTGCCTACCTCTGTGACATTTTTTTCACTACTGAACCAGCTGAACATCTCTCTTCAAGGAAGAAACAGCAACATATTTTTGTTGCAGACAAAGTTCCAGCTTTCAGGAGGAAACTTGCTTTGTGGACCAAGAGGGCCCAGGAAAAGAGGATAGACATGTTTCCACTTTTGTCTGACATTTTGGAAATCTCCCCTCAGGTGAATATCAGTGACTCAGTCTCTCAGCACCTCTCACAACTGGCAGAGAAATTTGAGCAATACTTTTCTGAGGATCCCAGAGAGGGACACATGGATTTTGGACCCATTTTCTGATCGACTGATTTTTATTCTGAGTCTCTCCTTTTTTGTTAAAAATAAAATCTAAATATTGGTCCTTTTTTTATTAATAAGCCTGACTTGCGGCTTTACATTTTTTTTGCTTGATTTGTTTCATGAATTATCAGCAAAAATTAATAAAAAAATAAAAAAGATAACATTTTATCATGACATTTTATTATTTATTAAACTTTATTAAGGTGTTAGCTTGTTAAACTGTAAGTGGATTTCGTTTATTAATGAATACAAATCAAACAAAGAGTGAAATCAGTTAAACCTATACACTGTTAATATTTAATGGGCCCAGGGCCACTTTGCACTGAAAAAATGGGACCTCAAGGTCAAAAAGGTTAAGAACCCCTGCTCTAGACTCATTACATGTAAACTTATATGTTTTAAGCATTTTTCTGTTTTAATTGTGATGATTACGGCCTACAGCTTGAAAAATGTGGAAAAGCATGCTTCAGAATACTAGAATATTTCATTTCAAGGTTGAATAAATTACTTTTCAATCTCTAAGTCTAGTTCAGTATACACAACCACAATCATGGGGATGACTGCTGACTTGACACTTGTCCAGAGGACGATCATTGACACCAGAAGGTCATAGCTGAAAAGGCTGGCTATTCGGAAAGTGCCGTATCAAAGCATATTAATGTAAAGTCGACTGGAAGAGAAAAGTGTGGTAGGAAAATGTGTACAGGCAACAGAGATGACCGCAGGCTTGAGAAAATTGTCAAGAAAGTTGATTCAAGAACTTGGGAGAGCTTCACAGGGGGTGGACTGAGGCAGGTGTCGATGCATCAAGAGCCACCACACGCAGACGTCTTCAGGAAAGGGGCTACAACAGTTACATTCTTAATGTCAAGCCACTCCTGAACAAGAGAAACATCAGAGGCGTCTTATCTGTGCCAAGGAGAAGAAGAACTGGACTGTTGCTCAGTGGTCCAAAGTTTGCATTTCATTTGAAAATGAAGGTCTTAGAGTGTGGAGGACGAGTGGAGAGGCACAGAATCCAGGTGTCCAGCATGAAGTTTCCACAGTCGGTGATGATTTGGGGTGCCATGTTGTTCCACTGTGTTTTATCAAGTCCAAAGTCAATGCAGCTGTCTATCAAGAGATTTAAGAGCACTTCATGCTTCCATCTGCTGACAAGCTTTATGGAGATGCCGATGTCCTTTTCCGGCAGGACTTAGTGCCTGCCCACAGTACAAAAACTACTTCCAAATGGTTTACTGACCATGATATAACTGTGCTTGACTGGCCAGCCAACTTGCCTGACCTGAAACCCCATAGATTTTCTATGGGGTATTGGGGTAAGAGAAAGATGAGAGACACCCAGCCCAAAAATACAGACCAGCTGAAGGCTGCTATTGAAAAATCCTGGGCTTCAATAACACCTGAACATTGCCACAGGTTGATTGCCTCCATGCCACGCCGCATTGATGCAGGAATTCGTAGTAAAGGAGCCCCGACCAAGTATTGAGTGTATAAATGAACATGCCTTTCAGAAGTTGGATATTTCAGTTTTGTAAATCATTTTTTGAATGATCCAAGGTAATATTCTAATATTTTGAAACATGATTTTTTCACATTTTTCTAGCTGTAGGCCATAATCATCAAAATTAAAACAGAAAAATGCTTGAAACATTGAAGTTTACATGTAATGATACTACATTACATTTTCAGTTTCTTAAATAAATGATGGAAAACATTGAACCTTTTCACAATATTCTAATTTGTTGAGATCCACCTGTACACACAACATGTACACATATATGTATACATGAATGGATAAATAAATAGATAAATACAAAAATAAATAAATTTGGAACATTGTAAAGTCCCACTGACACATGTTGTCATATACATGTACAGAGATAGTGATGATGAGCAGCCAGGGACATCTGCAGTCCGAAGAGTGAGCACACAGAGTGGATGTGTGAGAGGGAGATGAGAAAAACAGATCACATCAGAGCAGGTTGATTTGTGTAAAACTCAGTATTATAACTCTTAGTAAACTTTGTAAGGCTGGTCAGTAAATGAATAAATAAATGGATAAATAGATAGATAAATAGACAAATAAATATGTTTGTAATCTTGTAAAGTCTTACTTACACATGCTGTTTCACATTCTGTGCAGGTCAAGATCACCACACCACTCATCCGAGCCCTTGAAATCTGAAAAAGACCCTGATGCTGCCTCGCAAATCAGCAGGTTTATGCTCCGTAGAACACCAGGAGCCCTGGTGGACACACATTACCAATACACAATAAAGGATCTTTTCTTATTGTACTTCAACAGGACAGGATGTCCCATGGAACAGAAAACGCACTCACCAGAGGATCTGCACGTGGCACTGTGAGGTGGATCAGAGAGAGTCCCCTGGTTTTTGTGAAGTGGATGGATACGCGGGAGGTGTCACTGCTGTCAACAGTCCATCCAGCATTTTCTGGTGGGGCGGTCCAGAGTGAAGGATAGAGATGGAAATCCCTGCTCCACTCCTGTCCTTGCCTACAACAAAAACATGGGTAATGTTGACCGATCAGATCAGCTGATCCAATATTACTCGACTCACCGCAAAACTGCCTGCTGGTATCGTACCCTGTTTCTACATTTTGTTGACATTGCAACAACAAATGCCTACATCCTGCACTGTGACATCAGCACACCCAGCAGGTACAGCACATGAGTCATAAGAACTTCATGGAGGAACTGGTGTCTCAGCAATGTGGAGTGGACCGAACAGGAGCTCCCACCAACAGGAGCACTGACCACATTCCTGTTGCAATTGCCGTCCCAACAGATGCCAGACAAGGCCGCAGGACCTGCCAATGCTGCCAGCAAGTGGACAACAAAAAAAAAACCTCACCACCTGGAAGTTCAAGGCCTGTGATGTGGCCCTCTGTCTAATTTTTGACAGAAATTGTTTTGAGCAGTGGCATAGTTAAAAAAAAAAAGTCTTCGGCCATCTGCACCTATTGTAAATAGTAGTATACAGTTTTATATAACTGTATACTACTGTGTGATTTTTTATGTTACTTTTGTGCTATTTGGGGATCTCTTACAAGGCCTTACAAGAGCATGTTTTTGTTTTTTACAGTAAAAAAACACATTATTTTCAAAATCCGATTTTATGTTTTTTGTGTGTTTTGGGGTCCATTATGCTGATACAGTGCGCCAAAGTGAAAAAATAATAGTCAGGTCATATAAGTGGTGATATGCTGAAAAATGATATCAAATATTGGCAAGGTAAACACTTTTTTAAGTAATTTATGAAGGCTAATGAAGAATATTCTGCTCTATACCTTTACACATGACTGATTTTTACTTGCAAATTCTGTAATAAACAGATGTGTGGCTCTCCAACACAATATCTTCATTTGAAGATGGTACTTGTAGTTTCTGCTACATGCAGGTTAAAGATGTTATTCGTGGGACGCTAATTTGTTTGATATCACATGAATTGTTGTGCTTCCATTTCTGTAGGATTTCATACAACCTATTCTTTGAGAATATGATAATTATCTTGACACAATAGCTGTGGTCATTGAGTTCTTTGGTGGAAACACCACCAGAATCAGAATCAGAATCAGAAAAAGATTTATTGCCAGGTATAGTTAACACAATACGAGGAATTTGTTCTGGTGGGTTGGTGCAACATAAATATAGAAAAAGAAAACAGATAAAATAGAAGATACAAATATAAAATATAAAATATAAAATATAAAAAGTACGAGTCTTACAGTGCAAAACAAAACAAGTAACACAAGTAACAGTGTAACAGTGCAAGAAACAGAACCATGGAATTAAAGTTATATACAAGAATGGTTGGAGTGCAAGATATATATTGATATTTACATTGAAATTCACATTTATACAGGTTTGAGAGCAATTTTATGGTGTGGATGTGCCGCATGACCAGCAGCAGTGCCGGTGATGTGCATTAATGAACACGTTAATGTAACGTACAGTCTATGAGGAGCGTGCGTCAGTGGGGGACCTGGGCCTTGTTTATGAGGCCGGTGGCAGACGGGAAGAAACTGTTCTTGTAGCGTGAGGTTCTGGTCTTGATGGACCGAAGCCTCCTGCCAGAGGGGAGTGATTGAAAGAGTTTGTGTCCAGGGTGGGAGGGATCGGCCACAATCTTACCTGCACGCCTCAGAGTCCTGGAGGTGTACAGGTCCTGGAGGGAGGGCAGGCTGCAGCCGATGACCTTTTCAGCAGAGCGGATGATACGCTGCAGCCTGCGCTTGTCCTTGGCAGTAGCTGCAGCGTACCAGATGGTGATGGAGGAGGTGAGGATGGACTCGATGATGGAGGTGTAGAAGTGCACCATCATCTTCACTGGCAGGTTGAACTTCCTCAGCTGCCGCAGGAAGTACATCCTCTGTTGGGCTTTTTTGGTCAGAGAGCTGATGTTCAGCTCCCACTTGAGGTCCTGGGTGATGATGGTGCCCAGGAAGCAGAAGGACTCCACCGTGACCACTGGAGAGTCTCTCAGGGTGATGGGGGTGAGAGGGGCTGTGTTCCTTCTGAAGTCTACTATCATCTCCACTGTCTTTAGAGCGTTGAGCTCCAGATTGTTCAAGCTGCACCAGGACACCAGATGGTCTGTCTCCCTCCTGTAGGCGGACTCATCTCCATCAGAGATGAGCCCAATGAGGGTCGTGTCGTCCGCGAACTTCAGGAGCTTGACAGACTGGTGACTGGAGGTGCAGCTGTTGGTGTACAGGGAGAATAGCAGAGGGGAAAGAACACAGCCCTGAGGTGATCCAGTGCTGATAGTCCGGGAGTCAGAGATGTGTTTTCCCAGCTTTACATGCTGCCTCCTGTCAGACAGGAAGTCTGTGATCCACCTGCAAGTGGAGTCTGGCACGTTCAGCTGGGAGAGCTTGTCCTGCAGGAGAGCTGGGATGATTGTGTTGAAGGCAGAGCTGAAATCCACAAACAGGATCCTGGCATAGGATCCTGGGGAGTCCAGGTGCTGGAGGATGAAATGCAAGGCCAGGTTAACTGCATCATCTACAGACCTGTTGGCTCTGTAGGCAAACTGTAGGGGGTCCAGGTGTGAGTCAGTAATGTCTTTGATGTGTGGAAGCATGAGGCGCTCAAATGACTTCATAACCACAGAGGTCAAGGCGACGGGTCTGTAGTCATTGAGTCCTGTTGTCCTCAGCTTCTTGGGAACAAGGATGATTGTGGAGGCCTTGAAGCAGGCCGGTACGTGGCATGTCTCCAGTGAGGTGTTGAAAATGTCTGTGAACACTGGAGACAGCTGATCAGCACAGTGCTTCAGGGTGGCTGGAGAGACAGAGTCCGGCCCACTTGCTTTGCGGGGGTTCTGCCTCTTGAACAGTCTGTTGACATCCTTCTCCTGGATGGAGAAAGGTGTCACTGGGGGGGAGGGGGAGGATGAGTTGGGAGCTTCTGAGGTGGGCAGCTGTGGTGAAGCTCCTGCTGAGATGGGGGAGGTGCAGGTGGAGGGTTGAGGCTGGTCAGAGGTGTGATGGGGGATGGAGTCAGGACTGTCCCATTGTCTTTCAATGACTTCAATTTTGTTTAAAGTTCCCCCCACTATATAATACCAGGTTTTTCCGTAAATAGCTGTTATCTGCATGACTGCAAAGTACACTCCGCCAACTGTCTTCAGTCATGGTGTGTGGTGTATTCACTGCACCATCTGTGTCTACAGTGGTTGCATTGTTCAGGCACAGTGTTGAGTGTAGGCCACCTGCATTATGGCAATGCTCAGTCACTGTAGTGCTGTTGTAATATGGAGGAATAGAGACTTAAAGCATAACAATGTGTTTTGGGTACTGGACAAAGGTCCATTTTCATCCAGCCCATTATCCCATCCTTCTAGCTGTCCCTTTTATACAGACACAATTTACTACCTCTCGTGCCAGCTTAAAGGTGAGAAAACTCTGTCCCCCCTATTCCGAGACCATACCTAATGTGGTGAGAGGGGGTGATGAGGTATAAGAGTTTTTGGTCAGATGATACACTAAACCGACAACGCCACCTGGGGAGTTTCACCCCAGGAAATAGGTTTCATCCAAATTCACCGTTAAGGCACGCAGTTCGTTTCACTCAAGGCAGGAGACACGTTTCTGTACAAACAAGCATGCTCTTTATTTTAACAGTCAATTTAAAATGCTAAAACACCACTCACACAGGGACAAATCAGGGGGGACTAATTTAAAGCTGAGGCTTACCGGGGTGCGTGGACTACCGACTGATGCGGAGGGTCCCCAATCAAACATATAAACACCCAAACACACACGTGACGGTCACACACAGCACACACTCTGTGAGGATACCCAAAACCCAAGGGAGCATGGCACACGAGAAAGGGGGGGAAACCCCGCCACCAGGTCACCACCACCACCACCGGACCTCAGCAACTAAAGGGAAAACAAAAGGAAATTAGTGGGGTCGCAACAAAATTCAACAAACAAATATCCAAAAATTATACAAATCAGAAACTAAACAACACAAACTACCAACCACAAACGAAAGAAATAAAGACAAATACTGAAAGAATAACCCTCTGCCCAACCAAAATGTCAAAACCCAAGAAATTAACAAATTAGGCCAGCAGGCAGAGAAACTAAGTAAGTAATGAGAACAAGAAATAAACAAATGTGGGGAGGGAGCTAACCCCGCTATTCAATCACTGCATTAAAATTGTTAAAATGATGGAGATTAAAACCTTGGCGCAAACAGAGAAGACAAAACAAAAGAAAACGGAAACAAAGCAACGCAGAAAACAAAATAAAACAGAGACAAAGCAGCAGCGGTCCCCCGTAGCTGGTGGCTATACGTCACTTTAGTTCAAGCTGCAAACCCGGTCCGCCGGTGCTGACGTCACTCACGCACTAGCAGCAGACGTCACTCACGCACCATTAGCTGAGGGATAGGGATCTGAGGACCCGATAAATTTATCATCACTAAGTTTACATGTGCATAAGAAAGGCAAGGAATGCAGGAAGCTACCTACCAGTTAGCAGATCGACCACTATGACACACGCACACCAAAAGAAGAGAGAGAGGGTACCGCGCAGCTACCAGCGTCCACCTACAATCAGGCTAAAGTTAGCCGCGGTAATGACCAGTAACCGTGTAACAGGCAGAGAGGGAGACACTCACCACAGCAGGCCATTCAGGTGACACACACACGAGCCTGGGAAGCACCAAGTCGGCCACTCTGCAGCACAACACACAATCATTAGCTCCATGCTACGTGAAAAGCAGCAGGTGAGCAGACAAGCCGCGTTACCTGTCCAAAGCAAAACGTCCGGTGCGGAAATGACGTCACCCGTCAGGAACAGCGAAAGAGAGAGCTGGCAGGGAGGGATCACCCCTCTTATGGGTGAGGGCGCCTCCGGTGGTTGGCTGTGCCATTGCCAATTAGGCATGACAACTCACAGCTGTCTGTGCTGCCACACTAACATAGAATGGTGAGGCAGAATAGCACGATATTCCCGCCTTGAACAGGCCTTTGTTCTGTGACATAAAGACATCAGTAAATACCCCACTCTTGAATTCAGAAGCTTTACATGTCTTAAAAAATGTTGCTAACAGGCTAAACAGGAGTATAGAGTGTCATTACCATAGACTGTATATAAAGATGGACAATGCGTTCCCACTTACCCTTGCTATGCATAAGTGAAGCTTAAATATCCTGTTTCATTTTGCGTTGGTGACTTTTAATTTTTGTAACACTTTTCTCAGGGTTGAGTAAACAATTTAAAAATGTGTGACGTCATCACAACTTAAAGTCTATGAGGCGGGCGGGAACTCACGGGAGAAACACTACTGTGCATATTCAGTGGGATGCATACCACGAAAGTAAAGGCAGAAGCCAGAATACTTTATCACTATATGCACCTGACGAACAACTCCATAGGAATGAATAGGTGTCATTTTGGTCCACTGCAGGTATTATTTGTCTCTATGATCATCAGGCTGAACACAGCTTTAAGCCATGCGACCTTAGTGTAGTTTGTTTCTTGCCTAACTTTAGCTTTTTACTTCTGGTGATTGCATTTAGGCAATAAAAATCAGAAGAGTGGTGTTCATTTGTGAAGATAATCTTGAACATAACATGCATCATACATTTTTGTTTGCCAAAAAGCTTATTTTGTGCAATATTACAGAATCTAATGGAAAAAAATCCCGGAGGTTCAATAACAAGGAAACCAGGGCTATGCTAACATTCCTGTTAGCCTACAAAAGAACAGCATCGTCCCTGTAGCACTCAAGTAACCTTACTTCAGGGTCCCACGATGGGGCTGATAGGTCAGAACTGGGCATGACTTTCTGTCAGGAGCCAAAATACTGCATTAAACTAAAGATGGCAGGGGCAGCAGACAGCAGGGAGAGTGCATGTTCCCTAACCTGCTAATCCTCTCTGCCCTCTGGGAACCTCTCAACATCTGCCCCCACCTCCATCCAACAGGAGGCCCTTTCATTTCTCTAATGTGAGAAATGCACTTTACCAACAACAGTTGGCTATACTGTGTCTGTGCAGCCTTGTGACCTGCAGCACTGACCCTCACACTCACACACATGCACGCACACACTGGATGAAGTCAGAGAGGAAACCAAAAAGATCTCTTGTATGAACTCTCACTTTTCGCTGACAAAAATAAACACACACAATGACAGCGTGAGAAGTTTCCAAGATACAAAATATGCTGTTTGTTTTATGCAAACACACTTTTGCAACTCTGTCTGCCTGGTTCCATCTAAAAAACACATGCACCCACTTTCTACCAAAGAGGGAACAAAGATGAAAGCAAGCTCCTGGAGGAAGCACAACACTGCAGCAGGGCAATTTATTTCTCACAGACTGATGTGGAGATAAAAAGTGACAGAGAAGAAAGCCCTCGTTCAGAGAGGTCAAGAGGACAGGACTCATTGAGAGCAACAGCACCCGAAAACTTTGCACTTTCAGTGTTAATCACATCCATTCAGGGGAGAACCTTTAGATAGAGAGATAGACTAAAAGCATGTGAGTAAACTGTCATTGGTCCTTTTTCCCCTCACAGTGAAAACACACAAATACAAATAGTCTATACATCTGTTACATATGTTCATTTGTGCCTCCATCCATCATGTAAAAGCTCCTACAGATAATTAGACTTGGATGAAACTTGGGGAAATGATGTATAGCATCACTCTGTTCCAGCATGTTGTAAATGACACTGATTGGCCCACAGCGACAGTATGAAATCAGAGGTTGAAATAAGTGTACTTTTCTCAGATTCACTGAGTGGCGGTAAGCATCATTTTTTGGGACATGTATGATTTGCTTTTTTGTCCAAAAATGACGAAGTTAGATGTGACGCATGAGATTTTCAATACAGTTTTTTTCTGAGGTTGTTGCAGGAATCTCGATAATCGTTGACAAGAGTCATATTTTGTAAGCTTCAAAGTGTCATCTCATGGATTTGAATTCCTAGCTCCTTAACCAAGTTAAGCTAGGCCAACATGTTCTCATCCCAAGTCGTCACATGTTGCCACTTCGCAGAAGACTTCTATCTAAATATTACACTCTACGTATCCCTCTGTGTCTGCTGCTGACGTTCAGGGATGCCGCTCAACACAAGCACATGGTGAGATGATGCTGAACATTGTAATGTTTAGACAACAGGAGCACATAACAACCAACAGTGTTACGTTAACAAATGCACATTCTGGCACCTTCCCCTTATCCTAACGATAGGTGACTTTATCACCTAAACTAACCATTCTAGTTGTTGTTGCATGTGCATATGTGAAACATAACCACATGCAGCATCATCCCTACATGTGTATTTGTTGACTTCACAGTAGTGGTTTCCCAGAGTGTAAACAACAGATGCAGCAGGATGCCTAACTTGTAATATATAGGCGCGGGAGTCCACTGACAAAGCTGCAACATGTCACAAATGACAGTAACCTCCAGCCATACACTCATTTTTAACCTAGTCTTGTTTTTTCTCAGCTGAAGCCATGGACGTATTATAGTGAAATCTGGATAAAGCCGTGGGGGCGGGGCCTCGTTCATTCATATGAGAGCTGCTCAATGGTGCATGAAGCAGAGAAAACTTTTTTTCCAGGTTTAGAAATATGTAAAATACCCGGATCTACTGGCCCATAGAGCATGCGTAGTAGAGATTAAAGGCAGCTGAACGTGGCCGAGCAGTTAACTCCCGCCGGCGGAACAACCGACTTCTGGATTAGCGCCTCGGCTAGTTTGAATGGCGGTCTAAAAAATGTTATCCTGTGGCTCTCTTAGACTTTAGACAGATATCGAAGACGTGTTGCGGGGGGTTTTGATGCTCACAAAAAAATGATTTACAGACATCTCTTTCTTCATGTTAGCAAATGGGGAAAAGTATGCATCACGTGACCGACTCAAACGGTGTAATTCAACTTTTGGCCACTATGTAAATTTTGCATCAACACATGGCGCACTTCCTGGGGGCTTGGCTGAAGCACAGTATTTGATAGTCTTTGTCATGCCTTCGCTATATATACACAGATAAACCAATCATAGCAAACCATCAAGTCTTGGCTTTCTTTCCTCTCTCCCTTTATTTCACAAGCGGGAAGTCATGGATGAAAATGAAAATGAAAATGGGCACAAACTGGGGGGCACAAACATGCTGGCCGTAAGAGAAAGATGGTGAAGAGACTCGGCCAAATCTATCTCCCCTTTGACCATACTGTAATCTGTGAAGTAACGAGAAACTCCCTTGGCTAGGAGAGACTTGGGCTCCTCTTGCTTTAATAGTCATCTTTTCAAAAGTCCTTATGTTGTGGTCAACCTCTTTTTTGTAGAGACTGTTCCCTTGTATCGGGGAGTCAAGATGTTCAAGGACTTCAGTGAGTTTAGTGTTTGACGGAAGCTGTCTTCCCCAATCTCTTTGCATTGTCATATCATACCGCAACCTACCTTCAGGTACATCCATGATCATCAGAACTTGTTCAGAGCTGAGTGATACAATCCCACTTGCCAAACAGAACTAGACAATGTAGGGTGTCACTATTGTCCCTTTAACTATGTTTTATGCATTTTCAGCTACTAGTTCAGTGCGGATCCTGCTTTCAGGGCTGCAGGTAGCGTCCTCTCTTGGGTGTTCTGGGCTTGGTTTGCATAGATTACTTGTACTCGAGCAAGCTACTTTGTTGAATCGAGCACCACGAGAAGTTAGCTCCTGGGCTTTTCTCATTCTTCGCTGGACCTCTTCCCAAAAGGGAAGGCATTTGATACATACTTCTTTTCTCAGCCTCAACAATCTTTTTGATGTCTGGATTTGCCATCTCTGTCAGTGTCTCAGGAGGCAGAAGCTCCATGAGAATGGCCTTTAAGCCTTGCTGTGAGAGAGTGCAGAAACGCTCCCCTTCTTTGGACCTTGAGCTTTGCCAATAGGCTATTTTGCCATCTTCAGGTGTTATACAGTAGATACAGTAGATTTATGCATGAATAGCTTTGAAAGTTCGGGAAATCAGCACCCCCGGTGTTGAGCAACAGCATTCAGTCTGCGAATCAAATGACGTCTTGCACGCTTCACCCCCAAAATGTGTTCAATTTGCTCTATATGCTCAAGTCGATGCACCCATGGAGTCCAGTAAAAGTGCTGGTGTAGTCCCTCTGGTACAGAGAAATGAGTCATGCCAAGTGTGCATCTGGGTAACAGGCGTCAGCTGCTGTCATTACTGTTTCACTACAGTGGTTGTAGAAGGATCTGATTCTAAAAATTGCTTCTTGTAAGACTAGATCGCTCTAAATTGCAAGCCTAAAAGCTCTGAATGAATATGATGATGTGTACTGCTTCTCTCGGGCAAGTGCCCCACACAGAACAAGAAAACTAGTCGGGTATCTGCATTGGCACTCTACTGCCTTTTATATCCTTATCTGGGGATGGTTAACTCTACCCTGAGATGCCCAGTTAGCACTTGTTTTGGATTGATTGAAATCGGGTCTGCTCGAGATCTGCAGCTACAACAGTATACCGTGGACTTGGAAAAAATGGGAAGCTCAGAGTGATTGATATGGCTTGAGGACCCTCACACTAGCTAAAGGAAATTACAGATTATACTCTATACAAACTAAAATTTCTTGCCCTTAAGTGGGCCATGTGCCAGAAATTCAGGAATTACTTGTTTTATGCCTCACACTGTGTCATCTACACAGACAACAATCCCTTAACATATGACATGAGTACTACTAAGCAGTGTTAATTTTGGCAGCGATTTTTAATTTAATTTTAGTTATAGTCATTTGACTAAAATGCCATTTAGTTTTAGTCATGATTTAGTCATCTGAATAGTTTTAGTTTTAGTCTAGTTTTAGTTGGATAAATATTATAAGATTTTAGTCGACTAAAATCTAAAGTCTAAAGAGTAATACACTTTTAAACATTTCTCTTGAATTTTCAAACTCATCTATTAGACTTCTATTAATCTGTAATTATGAAATGATATTAAAGTTTAAACTTGCACGACAGACACTTATTTAACTATTGTGGTTAGAAACATCAACATGTCCTTATTTATCTATAAGACATTGCCAAGTTTCATTTAAAAAAAACAAACAAAAAAAAACAAAAAAACAAGAACATGGGCATGAAATTGCTTTTTCACAATAGTCCATTTCAAATGAAAACAATGAGCAGCAGACATGCTCTCCCTGAATAAGATATACATTGTTTATAACAGTTTGCATATGACATTCTTCATTTTTTCAAGCAGAAAATGCATATAGTACAAAATTTACCAGACCTTTGAAATAATGAAAATATCACATAACTCCAGACATATTAAATCTGTTGTGCTCTTTTACAGTTATCAGGTAATGGAAGTGAATGTAACATTTCTACTTCTCAGGTTGATCAGTTATAGAAATATTGTAAAGACAGCAATGCCATTAAAGTCACAGGAGAGACAGCATAGCAAAATATTCTTGGATTGTGCTGATTTCTAAATAACTCACAATTCACAGATCATTTAATTATTTCAAAAGCTGGAATTCTCATTACAATACAATACGTTTAAAGAAAAAGTGCATAGGCTTATACCAGATATCCCCCCCCCAACACACACTCCAAACCAAAATTATACAATAATAAAAAATATCGCGCCAATGCAAAAGGCGGAACAAATGTGTGTGGCATTTGTTTCCAGTCGGATCCCTGTGCTGCACCGCCACTGGCTGGCAGGTAGAAGCAAGATTAAGAATCAATTACAATCAATTAATCTGGGTGTACTGAGCATTGAGTCTAGGAGAGCAAAGGCTTTGAATCTTGACTCATTTGTTGATCTGTTTGCCAGAAATCACCAAAACCGCAGAATACAGTTGCTGTAATGTGAAATCCAATATTGGAAAAAAGACTGGGGTGCAGAGACCTAAAGCCTTTGCTGATGCTAAAGCCTTTATAAGGCTTTAGCTGATGCTCTTGTTGTTTTATTATGTTTTCATTTTCAGTATTGTTACTGAAACAAATACGAATAATGGTATTTTTGATAATGTACTTATACTGAATTAAAAATGTTGAAGGCTTGAACACTGCTTTGTTGCTGAAGCCAATGAGAATGTTTAATTGTTTTAATCATTTAATTTGTTTTATTTGGAATACTGTTACTGTGGGTAAGTACTTTATATTACTTTATTATTATTTAAACTAAAGATTTTGAATGGTTGAATGCTTGTCCTTGCCTCATTTGCATAGGTTGAATGTATCCCTTTGGTTTTATTGGCCATACATGAGGCAAGAGATTGAAGCTCATGTGTGAGACAGTGCCCGTGCATGAAACAAAAGAAGCCAGTGACACATATACAAGCCCCAATTTTCAGCATAACCAGCTCACCAAAGGAGCTTGTTTCCAATGATTACCTCCACTTAGAGCCAAGTAGGGGAGGCTACCAGTATATCCTAGTTGTTGTAGATCATTTTACTAGGTATGCACAGGCCTACCCAACCTGCAATAAGTCTGGGAAAACAGCAGCGGAGAAAATCTTCAGCGACTACATTCTCAGATTCTTTGTTCCATTCACACATGGGCTTTATCATACATTACATGATCTTTTTAGGAGGGCCCTGGCAGGGTAAAGTCCATTAATGTTGGATCCACCTGATGCAGACATCTGTGTTTTCACATTCAGCTCCTCTGGGTAAAGTTTAAATACTTTCAGGTTGGCTGTGCATGTTTTAAAGGGGTTTAAGTCAGTCCAAAGTCAAGACAGATAAGTCCAAAATGAAGTCTGAGATCAAGATTTGCTTGCTTTCAGCTTTGTGAGTCTGAGTGTATTTCTGACAGTGACTGCATGTTATTTTCACTCTGTAGGTATTTTGTAGTGTGTATTTTGTGGTGTTTAGCAGCAGTTCTGTTATGTCCATATATCCCTCTTGGTTAGTTGCCACCTGCCACAGCTGTTCCTCTTTGCTGATGCAGTTTGTGTTGTTGTGCAAATGTTATCATTACCTTCCAGATTGTTCCCTTTCCTCTATTAAACAGTTCTGCCCTTTTCCTGGTTGATGGCCCTGTGACTCACACACACTGACTGTTTGCTGTCTTGACTTGCTTTGAGAACTTAGTTATTCTCACACCTGTTTTTAGAGCTGAAATACTGCTTAAAGGGATCCCATTCAGTTTGGCCAATCTAAGTAGGCAGCTGTGTCACAAGAAGACGATGTCCCTTCAAGTTTAGGACTGCTTCTTTTTTTATTTTAATCCCCTCAGCACATTAGCCATGTGAGCCTTCCATCAAATGTGGGTTATGCTATAATTACTTGCTCATCATTACTTGGTATATATAAGAATTTGGTTGCATTACTTTTCATAGTAAAGTGTACAGTTTACGAGAACAGCCTGCAACAAGTTTTTTGTGTAACCTCATAACCAACATGTTGCTGAAACATAAAGTTCTAACATATCCTCTATATAATGTGTAAATGTAGCATATTCTTGGTTTGCAAAACTGTACAATGTCAGCATTTATTCTGGCAACTGCAACTGTGTGTGGTTTTAGTTTATGTCATGATTTTGGGAAATATGCTTAAATTGTCCTCATTCTGGATTCCCATGCTTGTGTATTAAGTACAGAGATGGAGTCATGGTTTGCTTAGTTAATGATGCCTGGGAGCAGGGGGAAACAGCTAGCATGACTCTGTTTGAAGCTAAAATACAGCACCCAACACCACCTCTAAATCTCGCCACAGGTTGATTTATCATTGTCTAATGTGTGCAAAAACAGAAATCTAAAAGAAAAAAAAATCTGTGGTTCAGTTACCTCTCTCAAACTGCTTGTACATTTCCCACATAATCACACAAGTATCCATCCATTCATTCATTTCCTTCGGCCCCTTATCCAAGGCTGGGTCGCAGGGGCAACAGGCTAAGCAGAGCACTCCAGGCGTTCCTCTCCCCAGCAACACTTTCTGGTTCCTCCTGGGGGACCCCAAGGTGTTCCCAGGCCAGACGAGATATGTAATCCTTCCAGCGTGTTCTGGGTCTGCCCCTGGGTCCTACCAGTAGGACGTGCCCAGAACACCTCCAGCAGGAGGTGCCCAGGAGGCATTCTGATCAGATGCCCGGAACACCTCAACTGGCCCCATTTGGCACGAAGGAGCAGTGGCTCTATTCTGAGCTCCTCCCGGATGTCCGAGCTCCTCCTACAGAGAGTAACGCACTGAAATTGGTCCCATGAGTTTTCAACTGCTGAAATCATGTGACCAGTGTGATGACAAGAGTAAATGAGGATTCAGTCCTGAGTGGTCCTGTAACAAGTCAGCTTGGGGTTGTGGATGGATCACAAAGATTCAGGCTTTTCCCTGCCTATCCAACATGTTGTCATCCCAAGTTGTCACATATTGACGCTTTTCAGTGGACTTCCATGTCTACATATTATACTCTAGGTATCTCTCTGCGTCTACTGTTAACGTTCCAGGATGGCACTATGGTGACGGTGCTACCGTGACAGCAATAAATGCATATGGTAGAATGATGCTGCACATGGTTATGTTTAGCCAACCCAAGCACATGGCGACTAAAGCCTGAACATCAACAAAAACAGGATTAGGCAAAAGAGGCACGTGGTAAAGTAGAAAAAAACATCACATTCAGACAGGAAGGGAACTCCAGACTCCTGCATGCAAGTCCAGGGTTTGTTCAGTCAATACAGACCTTCATGCTGCATTTATTAGGTCATAACTGACAGCGTTTCAACCTGACAGATGCGAAAGGTGGTTTTTGGCATTGAGATATTATGCCAAAAACACCCCTAAAGCAGCAATATTTTTTATTCAGTATTGAGCTGTTTCTATAAAATATGCAGATGCAGGGAACAGGTTGTCAATCATCTTATTTGTTGGGCTACCAATTTACACCATTTTCTTGAAGGTATGAGTAACCACATTGAATTGCTAGCTATAATCTATTATTCATCAAAATTATTATTATTTTTTTTTTTTTTTTTGGTAATGATCCAGGAGCACTTTTAAACTTAAGTACATTCCAGAAAATTCTTGAAGGAAAAAGTAAAGGAGAGCTCACAGCAGACGAACTCCAGAGGCTCTCTGACCTGCAGCCTTGCCTGGTTGTAGCTCAGAAGCAGTGGAGAGGCCCCAGGGAGATGTGCTGGATCCAAATCAAAGGCTGCAGGAGAGGGCGGCTTCGCAGGGGTCCTGGAAGAGGGAACTGTCTTTGTTGTGGGGCAGAACTCTTGAGCACAGTTTACATTTCAGAGCAGCGTGGTTCAGACTCGCACATCTCCCTGCTGTCATCTCCCTCATCCACTGCTGGAGCTGCGAACCATTATATGGTTAAGGCTTTTATTCTCTCAGTACCTGCTCCCTGATCTGTTTTCTGTTAGGGGATACAATAGATAGACTCAGTTAGTGTTTTGGAACAAGGGAGATTTTCATGGTCATTGTTGGTTAGTGTTTTCTTGTAGAACGAAATAGAATATTTAGTTGAGAATACTGAAGATGTAAATACAGACATCAAAGGGTTATAGGCTGTTTAGAGAAAAAGGAAACATACAAGTCTCTTTTAAATAAAGTCCTGCTTCTCTTTGCAAAGGATGGAAATGCAGGCTCCCTCCACTCTTTGATCAGCAGTGATACTCAACCTACAGCCCGCAGGCCAAATCTAGCTCCAAAAAGGTGGTTGGGTGCCCCCAAAAGCATTTTCTAAAACCCAATAAAAGATTAGGGGTTTAGAATTGGGAAGCGTTTTTATACTTTTAGTATACATAAGGTGCCAGACTGAAAAAAAACAAACAAACATCAAAATAGAGCTGGTTTGCCAAAAAAAGAGCCAGTGAAGGTTTCCCCGCACCTCCGAGAGGTCCTAGCTAAGACCCTGCAGTCCTGAAAACTGTGGAAATGTCCTAAAATCCTAGAAACATCGACATTAAGTCCTAGATCTATCTTAAAATCTTAGAAAGGAGCCGCTTACACTGAGCCCTGATCCTGTCATTTTTTTGTGAAATGTCTTGAAATCCTAGAAGCATCTTGGAAATGGGCTAAAATCCTAGAAATGTCCTAAAGTCCTGAAAATGTCCAAAATCTTAGAAATAGAGTCCTACAATGCGAAAGTCCATTAGCCTTTTAGCACTTCGAGTTCCCTCGTCTTAAAATCTGGGGGGCATTTGAATGTTTTTTTGGTAAAATGCCCTAAATAAGGTCTGTGGTTAACACAGCCTAAAGAAATATAGACGTTTTTTTTTTCAGCAACTTAAAATACGTCCACCCTAACCTAATTTTTGAACTTTTAAGGTTTTACTCATTTTAAAAAAAGGCAGTTGCTAACAAGTGGCTAAATGAGACTAAAGTGTTTGTCGGGGATGTCAGACGTCATCACAGCAGACACAGAAACTCATTAAACCAACTTGTCCGCCTTTACAGCTTTACAGAGTCGCACTTGAACTTGTAGATTTATCTGTTTATTATATTTTTTGATTGTGTTTTAACATGTTTTTATGATGTTTGTGGTGGTGACGTTAAAGTCGTGCGACCACAATGTAGTTCTTGTATAGCCTAATGATAGCTTTTGCTTCTGGTGATTTCATTTACGCTTCAAAACACACAAAAGTGGTGCTCATCTGTTAAGAATATCATGCTGAACAAAATATGTAAGTATCATAAACTTTTGCTCGTCACAAAGCTTATTTTTGGCGATAATCGAAAGTCCCATTCAAAAATCCCATAAGGTTTTTGACAAGGGAACCAATGCGTTGCCAACTTCCTGGTTGGCCTACAAAAATACCTCCTCCTTTCACCACTCTGTATCCTTAAATTCTAGAAACGTCCTAAAATCAAAGAAATATCCTAAAATTCTTGACCTGTCATCAAGTCCTGGAAAATGAACTAAAATCCTAGAACCATCCTTAAATCCAAGAAATGTCCTAAAATCCAAGAAATGTCCTAAAATTCTAGAACTGTCCTAAAATCCAAGAAATGTCCTTTAATCCTGGAAAATCTCCTACAATCATAGTAATATTTTTACATCCTAGAACTGTTCGAAAATCCCAGAAATAAAGCACAGGGCTGTTGAGATTGGCCCCTATTCTCCTGTCATTTTGCAAAAGTGGCCCCTCAACCAAAGCAAAATGAGTATCCCTGATTTACAGCAACCTTTTCCTTAGAGTCTCATTTAGCTTCGGAGCCAAATGCGATCTAATTCAGCCAGAAACCAGGGATTTCTTTTTTTTTTCTAATGACACTGATTTGATTTGGCCTCAGTTAAACGCCTTACCCTCAGCCCTGCCTGTGAGCCCGAGCTTTATTCAAATCATCCCCACATACATCAAGAGGCTTTTAGCTGCCTTCCCATCCACAAGGAAGGCCCTGAGCTGCAGGTAAGATTAGATGTGACTGCATGATAATGGAAGCACTAATGCAATGACAGCCAGATTCACGCCATGCAAAGGTTACGGCCCAGGCAAATTCTTAATCAGCTCCAAATGTCAGAGGGCTAACCTTGGGTCCAAATAAGGGCGTATCCAGGCATTAGGAGGCAGACCACGTCAGCATGCTGATGAGCCGGGGGGGCAGTGGGGGGATGTTTGGGTCAGAGGAATCAGCATCCAAACTTTCTTTGAAACATGAGATGAGTGTCAAGAGGAATCATCCATCATGACAAGCTTGGCAGAGGTATTTCATTTTCTATTCAAACGTATTAACCTTCAGCAAATTTTCCGCCAACTTCTTGTCATCCATTAGAAGACAACTTTTAACTTTCAGCGCGTTTTATGTGAATCATGTCAGTGTCAAGTGTTTTAGGAAGTGACCACAACCAGGAACAGAATCTCTTGAGACAAATTACATCTCACAGAGAGAGGGACTCTGTGAATCTGGATAAAAAACAACTGAGCTCATCATGCTTTTGATCGCTTAGGGCCACAACTCATTATTGTTGGGTGTCATTTAGGGATTTAAATTCTGCTAATCTTGATTTCAATTTTTTTCAAAGAAAAATGTGAATGTGAGGGTTTTTGACATTTTAACTAGTTGTAGGGCACATATGACACACTCACACACATGCTCAGTATCTCCACTTCAACTGCTTTCTCCTGCTACATGTCAACTGACTGTATTCTATAACTGACAGTTCAGCCCAACACTGTAATTGCTGTCAGTGACTGAATACCAGCTGACAATTTAGCTGCTTTCGTCAATTACACTACCACTACTACAACTACCAGTATGTTTGTGTGTGTGTGTGTGTGTTTACAATATATTTTTTGTAGCATATAATGTAACTGTTGACTGCAAGCACATAGGTACACTTGTTTGTTAATATATCAATAGCAATAATGCACTGTTTTATGTGTCATTTGGTAATTACAGCAGACTACAATGACACTTTTATTTTTTTGTGCAGTTGCAGCTGCAGCATTAGTGTTATCTGGTGATGTGGCAGCGTCATGACATGATATTTTTAAGAAACATGGCGGTTAAGAAGCTTATATCAAAAAACTCTTCTGTGGTTAAAGTAAGTCTTTTCAGTCTACACTGAGCTGTAGCAAATGTCTTTCAGCCGGGTGGCTGTGGGGTGTGTGTTGTCCTCGCAGAGTGTTGGCAGCGCTGAAGGTGTTCTCTCCTGTGGATTGTGGTTTCACCCTGTGGTGATGTGTTCTGACTGCTGCTCCGCTCACTACGCCAGCATCAGTCTATCAAACACAACTAGAGGTGGACAGGGGGAGAAGTTTATGAACTCTGAGTGCACCCAGACACACTCACACGCAGGCAGGCAAGCTGAAACACAAAGACAAATCTACATTGTTGTTTGATTTTGTGGATGACCTTTCTGTGGACACAACTGTGTTCTTACATAATGCTGAGGTATACACTGTGAAATCAGAGAAGCATTAGTCTGCCTCTGTTAAACATTTACATCAACATTTTATATTTTACAGTGCACGTCTTTCCTCACAATCTGCGCCTGCAATACAGGTTTTTAAAAGGTTTATATGACCATGTAAACCACGAATAAAAAGTTTTAGAGCATGACAAACTAGAATTATCACTCCGGGTTGTACCATTAAAATTTGCACTTACAGTTTACATCCATGTCTGTGAAAACATGGATGCTTCTCATACACATCTTCCCCTCAGCAGCACTGAAGATTTTGATTTGACTTTTATTTATTTCGAGCGCATAAAAAAGAAACAAAAACAAGAAAATATTCTACAAAAACAGATAGACGAAAAACACAGTGATAATTACAGACAAGAAATGGTCAAATACATAATGACTTGCGCTGCATACTTGCAAAGAAGTAAAAAGAAGTGAAAACTTATTAAGTCCCACCCTTTCCCCATAAGTCATTGAATTTTAATTAACTATTTTTGGAATTTTGGAGTGTTGGCCAAATCTTGCGAGGTCACAGTGTCATTGACCTTTGACCCTCAACCACCATATTCTAATAAATTCATTCTTAAATTCAGGTAGACCTTTGTTTACAAAAATGAGACAGATGAGGTCACAATGGCCTTTGGCCATCAAATTCTAATCAGTTCATTGTTGACTCCAAGTTAACGTTTGTGCCAAATCTGGAGAAATTCCCTCTATTAGAATGGGACTGGATAAACATTATGCTTCAGGTCATGACTATAGGCAGCTCAGAGGTATAAAAAAAATATCACTTCATCATTTTTCAGACTTATAACTCTGAACTGGATGATAACAAGACGACTTATGTACACTCTCAGTATTGCTGCTGCCTTAAATGTAATCACAGAGGTCATATTTTCTGTACCTTATCTTAAGAAGTCTTTGCTGCTGTAATGCCGAAAAGCAGACTTCACGTTCCCTAGCTTAGAACTGTTTTTGTTTTTTATGCTAGAAATTAAAAAAAAAAAAAAAAGAAATTATTGAGTATATGGCTTTTAAATACAACAACCGTGAACCTCAAGGTTGGCTTCAGACAAGACATGAAGAAAATCTTTGCCCCATTTGACCTATATTTGTGTTTGTGTGCTCCAAAACAACCAAACTGCACATATATTAGCTGAAGCTAACTGTCAGTGTGCATGTTTGTGTGATCATGTGACAGCTCTGATTCAAACTGATTTTAAAACATCAGGAAGTCCAGTTTTTCTCTTATCTTTACCTCCGTCTGCTCTGCTTTTAACTCATGTCTCTGTGTTTATGACCTGGCCTTGGGATATTTGCTAACTCCGTGCAGGGTCAATTTACATCCAACTCTATATTCACTCATGCTGCGCCTGAAACTTGCTTTGTCTGAGCCAAGGGCAACATTTGAAGTCATATATTTGAGATCACGGTGATGAAAGATTTCAGCATTAAAATAAAGCACCTATGATCAGAGAGATGAGGCTGTATCCCTTGACCTCTGACCTCAAGATAACTGAATGAATATTGGTTCCACGAGTCTCCTTTTTAAAGACATGTCCAGTATTTTGCATGCAGTATGAATGTGTTATTTGGTCTATTGTATTTGAATATTTCTGCATATCGGGGTCCCTTAACAGTCTTGAAATTGCTCCCATCAATTAGCTAAGCACACATCTGCAGCTGATCAGACTGAAGTCAGCATGCAGCAACATTGCAAAAGACTGCAAAGCCCTTTTCAGACCTTTGGACGAAATTAAATGGAAGAAGTTAAATCCTGACCTGAAAAACAGAAATAAATTAGTACAAAGTTACGTAAAAATTGAAAAAAATGGCTGTGGGGGGAAACTGAAAAAAGCAAATGAAGAAATGAGAGGAAAATAAAAAACAAGTGAAATATATAAATATATAATAAAGATAATTATGAATATAGTTTTGTTTTTAGATCATATCTAATTTCCCCCAATTAATTCAGATATGTTCATGTCCCTGTCACCTTTTACTTTTTTCTTTTTCTTGTTTTTTTTGCATTTTGCAGGACATTACTTGTCAAGTTGCTCATTTATTTTTTGTTTTTTTTCCCAATGTTTTTGAAAGAAGTCAAACCAATTTTCTCAGGTTTCAGAGTTTAAATGCTAGTGAAGAAAGCTGAAGTTGAGCCAGGTGTTAAAGGGTAAACTGCAGTGCTGCTAAATGGGTGGAAACTGACTGCAGACCAGCCAACATCCGACAACGAATGCTGTCATTTCTTAAACTTGTTAATATGCACAACAAAACTGTTTTCAAATGCAAAATAATGGACTGAAAAAAAAGATATATATAAATATTTAAATCAGTTATTTGACAGCCCCACTTTTAATGTCTTAGAAGTCTACACCGTTGCATCTGCTGTCAACAGAAATGCAAGAGAGTTTATTCCAGGTGCATGTTTCTAAGTACAAGTAGTTTCCTCATTTGCTTGTATTCTGTCTGAGTTTTGTGAACACTGCTTGCAGCACAAGAATGACATTTTCCCTCTTATCATTAGTGGACTGTGACCTAAAAGCCGGCAGGTGAGATGTGACGTGCTCTCCCTGCATTGCTGCGCGCTGTGATTGGACAGGAGAGGCAGACTTACGACCTGCAGGAGATAAAAATGGAGTCTGAAACATTTATTAGACTGAAGGCAGCCAGCGCCTCCTTGGAATCTATTAATCCTTGTACACTCAACACAAGTGCTGTACCCATCCTCACCCCGCTCATGCATACTGCTCTGTCACTGTCACACACATGCACACAAACACGCACACACACTGACTCAGTGGGGAGGGAAATGTGAGCTGTGAGATAAGCAGGGGAGATCAGCTGATGTGCAGATTGCGTCTGCAGATAAGGAGAGTTAACATTAGAGAGGCAGGGGCACAACATCAGTCTGCAGCATCTCACAACAGACAAGAAGTAATGGAGAGAAAGGGTTAAAAGGTTAGGTTAATGGGACAAAGGCAGTGCAGTGTAATAAATAGCATTGTTTGGGCAGACAGAAAGCAATGGGATGAAGGGAAGTGACATAGGATCGTTGAAATGAACACAGCAAGTGGGCTTCAGACTCAGCCTCTCTCTGTTTTTTTAAATTTTTTTCATACATTGAGGTTTAAGCTAAAGAGTCATATGGTAAGATTTAGGGAAAAAAAACAACACAAATCCACACGGAAAGTTGTTTATGGGGCCCATGCCGTCTTGAAGCGTTTCATCTGCACATGACCAGTTCCGTCCGTCTGCGTTCTTAAGTGATGTCGCTTGTGTGTGTTGTATCTGGATGTGCCCAGTGTCGTCCAGCCATCCACTAGCGTATAATTACAGCTCCATCAGTTCTGTCCGAGTGCGTTCTCATCTGATGCCTTCTAGCCGCGTTCCAGTGGGACGTGGAAGGTGGCGTTGGCATCGCACTCATATGCTCAAAGCACTGGCAGAGCGTACATATTTGATGAAGTGGAAACGGTCTGGAGTGATATGTCTTTGTTTTGTAGTTTTTGCCCTCATTTTTATCAGTTATGGAAACATTGTACTCACCAAAGGAAATGTTGAAATCAATGCTGTGAAATAGCAACAATAAGATGAGACGCTTCAAAAAACTTCTGTTGCCAACAACTTAGTCAGATTATTGAAAGCACTTTATTTCACAAGGTCAAACTAAAGTGAGTGCAGTCAGTAATCACTGATAATTCCAACATGTACAGAAAAACTGAGTGTGCAGAGCTCACAACACGGTACATTCGTACAGTGTGTCGCAGTTGGACCAGGAAGTAGGTATATGAAATATTATGTGCGTTTACAACAGGGGCAAAAATATGTCTGTGTTCTCTTAAATAACTTGGGGATTTGTTTAAAACCTGTTCACTATGAAATTAAGATATCAGTTTTTCTTCAAAACTGCTGAGAGCATTAAGGTCCTCTGACCAGCTGCTGCTGGAGCCCCCAAAACCAGACTGAAGTCTAGAGGGGACAGGGCCTTCACAGCAGTCGCCCCCAAACTCTGGAACAGTCTCCCCCTCCATATTAGAACCTCCCAGACCCTAGAGACGCTTAAATCTTCACTAAAGACCCACTTCTCCCTGGCATTTCATAAATGAGCACACAAATCACAGGCACAGCAATTTTTCTACTTTTACTGTTTTTATATCACTGTTTTAATTTTATTGTTTTTTATTGTAATCTATCTATTTATTTACTTTTTCTACATCCTATGTACAGCACTTTGATTGACCGTTGTCTTCTTAAAGGTGCATTAAAAATAAATAAACTTGAAACTTGCTGCTGTTTGGGGTGCTGGGGAGCTCAGCTGGTAAAGCGTGTGCCCTATATACAGAAGCTATGAGTCCTCGTTGCAGCGGCCCAGGGTTCAAATCCGACCAGTGGCACTTTGCTGCATGTCATCCCCACTCTCTCTCCATTTCCTGTCATTTCAAGGCCACAAAAGCCTGAAAGCCTAAAAAACAAACAAACAACCAAACAAAAAAACTGCTGATGTTTAAAAGGCAATTGAGAAACAAGGTGGATGGGTCGCACAAACAACTGATTTTCATGCAGGAGTCCAGAGTTCACTTCCCATGTGGATGTGAGTGTCTTTTTCTTGAGTTTTTTTTTCTACCTTACCATGTGCCACTTTTGCCTAAACCTAACCCTTTGTGACTTTGTTGCCTAATCGTAACCATCGTGATGGTGATGGTCAGCATTGGTTGCCACGTGCTGTTGTACAAACATACACATTGTGTGCATTTGTTGACATCAAGGTAACAGCATCCCAAAGTGTAAACAGCTGATGCAGAAGGATACATTATCTGTCATAAGTAGACGTGGAAGGTCTCTGACAGCGTGGCACTATGTGACGAGCTGGCATGAGAACACGTTGGGGTTTCATTCTTGACTCTACATTGGTCGTAGGTGTGAATGTGAGCGTGTGAATGGTTGTCTGTCTCTGTGTGTCAGCCCTGTGATTGTCCGCTGACCTGTCCAGGGTGTACTCTGCCTCTTAAACATCAACTGGGATAGGCTCCAGCCCCCCCAACGACCCTGAACAGGATAAACAGTTACGGATCATGAATGAATGATAAAGCAGTGCAAGCTTCAGCTCCAAATAATGCACTGCGCAGGTTGGATGACATTATGTTGAGGATGAGGGTGAAAAGACAAAGGAACACAAAAGCCATAGCTCCGGTTCTATTAGCAGCTGCTGCTGGTAGTTTTGTGCACAGATGTGTGAGTGAGGGAGACAAGTCAGGAATGGTGGAGCTGTGATGAAGAGGGTTTTACAGAGGACAGCTCCCCCAAAACACTATGATGTTCAGGGCCTCATTCCAATATTATTGTTGGTGTCTCATGATAAGGCTGTCAAAACAGGAGGCATACTGTCTCTATTCGAAAAAAAAACCAAAACTGTGATATACAAGTTTTTCATATTTAATCTAGAAATGTTTTTTTCTTCTGACCACAAATGTGGGCCTTTCTTTTACATTTTTACACCAGCCCAGCAAGTTCACTGTAAGTCAACTGTGTCGCAAACTGTGGTAAAAACCCCAGTTGGGGTAAACACTCTGAATGCTGTATAAACATGTCAAAACAATGCCTCTAAAACCTGACTAATAGCAGCATATTCCACATGTCTTTATCTGGAAACGCTAAATGCAGAAAAAAGCCTAATTCAGAATATTTAAGTGTAATATGCTGTTTACTTGGACTGCATCAAATTCAGAATAGTGTCATATTTGGAATAATAACAAAAAAATAGTGTGCATGTATGTATTGCCACTTTTAAATAAAGCAGAAAAGCCAGAAACAAAAAGAAATTTAGACATTGTCTCGCAGTCGAGATCCACTGACTGGCCACTGGGCCAGTCTACCCTCGAAGTCATAGCAGCCCTCTGTTGATTCAACTGACTGCTCCGACACTGTCTGCTGAGTGATCTGCTGCTGCACAATAAAGTATGACGTGGAAAAATCATGGCTGTGGGGGGAAAACACATAAAAGTCAATATGGCAATTCTCACAGCCGTCACATGCAGCAGTCAGAAATGTATCAGATTTAGGATCACATATGAAAGTGGCCCAGATCTGATTAAAAAAAAAAGCTCAAAAAAATTTGCTGCTGTTCTCTGTTTTATGTTATCATAATTTGAATATATTTGGGATTGGGATGAAACAAGCAATGTGTGTGTGTGTGTGTGTGTGTATGTGTATATATATATATATATATATATATATATATATATATATATATTTTATTTTATTTATTTATTTATTTTTTTCCATATACAGATTTATCTGCAAACTTTGCCTGGATTTTTAAGCTTGTGGCTCCATATCACGGCACAGCTGATGGAGGATGACAAACATTTCCAATAACTCCGGAGTAAGGTAAAGTCCAAAAGTCAAAATTAATGAAAAACAGATAAAGGCATCATCATTTCCAGAATTCACAACATGTTGTTATCTGACAGAATGTTCTGCTTCAATCCATATTTGACAGCATTCAGCCTTTCAAAAATGTTTTCACTGCAGTCCCAATCACTTAGCCTATGTTTCCCATCATGCCTAGTGATGGACTGAATAGTTTTTAGTTTGCAGGTCATATTGCTGTTTTATGTTCCAAAGCACAAATGTCACTTTTTGTCAGTGTTTAATATGTCTGTTGAGAACATGATAGTTTATGCTGCCTATTGCCATCTTTGTGTTAGTTTATAGTTCACACTGTTAGTAAGGTGGATATTAGAATAGAATAGAATAGAATAGAATAGAATAGAATAGAATAGAATAGAACAGAAATGACATGCAGATTTGAACACATTCTAATGTCTTGTTGACCAATCAGATTGCTTGGTCAGAGCTACTTGTTGTATAAAGGCCTATTAGGACTGTGGTTAAATCAAGTCACTGTGCTCTGGGAGCTGCTGACCCACCTGAGAGAATCTCATTAGTATGGGCTTCACTTTGGGTCTTACTGTCCCAAGCTGCTCTAAATGCTACTTCAGAGGATTTTCCACCCTGACAAGAACAATATTCTGAAGAGTCTATCATAAACTGTTATACCCAGTGGCTCACACTGTATCTCACCCTGAAAAATATCATCCTGTCTGCCTAAACATCTTCATAGCGTGAGGAGCTTGGTGGAGGGTAGACAAGGTTATAGAGGATCCTCTCTTTATTTATCCACCTGAGCTCTTTCAAGGCCCCCTCCCAGGCTCTTTTGCACCTCCCAGAATAGACCAGCCTGGGTGAGTTGGCAGGCCTGATTACACCCCGCACATTTATCAGTTTCCAAGGCTATCATTATCCCCCTGGGGAAAGTTGTGAATCCGGTTGACAGGTGCGGGGCAATTTTGAGATTATTTATAATGACGGCTCCACCTCCGAATCCACCGTCATTTGCAGCTGTCCTCTGGAATATGTTACAGCAACACACAGGCTGGCATAGACTTTAAATGGAAGAGCACTTGAAAACATATGAGCACAAGGCCAAAGCTCTTCCACCCACAAAAGTGGAAAGAATTAAGTAATTGATTTGGGCTGTTTCTTTTTTTAATCTGGCAAATTTTCTTTTAGTTTCCAGAACGCTCTTCTCAAAGTTAGGGTAATATTCTCTGTAAACACACACACACACACACACACACACACACACACACACATATATATATATGTAACGTCAAATTTTCAAAAAAAAAAAGATCTGTAAGTAATCTTGGACATGCAAAATGTGTTCTGAATGTTGTTTTAAAGATGTTCTTCCTTTGTTCTCATGTAACATTATGGGAATATTTTATAAAAGAACATTCTATCATATGTCACCTCCAAACATCACCGAAACATCCTTAGAATGTTACAGTTATAATGTTATGTCTTAGCTTGTATTTAACCTTATAGCAACATTATTTGAATTGATAAACATCCTTAAAAGGTTCTTTGAACATTTGATTAGAATCTTTTCTTAAAAACATTATTGCAACTTGTAGGTAACATTAGCTAATGTTCTGGGAACGTTCCCTGCTAGCTCGGGCAGGCTACTGTGAATATGTAGTATAAATAAGGTGTAGACAAGTTGGATGACTTCGACTCAAATAATAGTTAGACTCAACAAAGTCAAAATGAACATGCAACCTGACTTTGACTTCACCAAAAAAAGGCTCATGACTTTGCTTTGCCTGAAGCATTTCAACATTTTAACCCAAACATCAACAAGACTCTGCTGTCATGGAAACAGCTCTTATGATGTACAGTCGTGCTTCGAGGTAAATACTAACAGTACATGCAACACACACTGGGGTCGTCACTTTAGAAAGTGGCCAGACGGAGTTGGTTACGCTTGCAAAAAAAACAACAACGAAATATAAGATGCACTGCTGCACACGGGTGGAGGGGTGCATATGTCCCACAAACAACCGAATTTGATGCAGGAGTCCGGAATTAGCTTCCCACGTGGATGTGTGTGGGTTTTTTTTGCTACACATAACCATGCTTCTCGGTTAAACCTAACCGTCCATGACTTTGTTATGTATCCCTAACCATCGAGACGAGCTGCATTGGTTGCCTTGTGCTATTGTGTAAACATGAGGACCATGCTGCGTCATCCCACCATGTGCATTTATTGACATCACTATAACGGCATCCGAGAACGAACAGCTAACGCAGAAGGATACCTAAAATGTCATAAGTAGATGCAGAAGGTTGCTGACAGGGCGTCACTGTGTGATGAGAACATATTGAAAATCCTGCATGTGGTTGGGCACAAGTACACAGAAGGTTTTGTAGAATGTCGGACAGCCTATATGGCACTACATCTCATTTTCTCCACTGTGATGACACCCTTGAGTGCAATGCATCATGTTTTGCCTACAAAGGGGAGCATCCAAGAATAGTCTTGCACCGTTTTTTGCTTTTGTTTTTCTTAACATGGTGGCACTAAGGGGTAAAAAGTAAGGTGGTTTTGAACTTCTCTCTTGGGTTCCTTTTTTCTCTTGTACAAGACAATGCAATACTATAAATGTCTCCCAGGAGAGATTGAAAATGTGCGCCGTGATATTTAAACAATATCATGTGTCTCCTCCCTTGATGACAGCCTTCTTTTCACTCGGCCCTCCATGATGGCCATTTGAAACAGAAGAACAAAGAAAAGAAAAGAAAAGGAAAGGGATTATCTGTAAAGTTTGACCTGATGGCGGCACAAGAAGAAAAGTCAGGATGTCACCCAAACTATTGGGTATAGATACACTACTATATATGGGGATCATAAATATTCAAACCACAGACCAAAACTTGACTGTGATGCCCCTTTAATTTAAAAAAAAAAAAAAAAAAAAAAAAAGTGAAAGTGCTTTGTTAGGTTTGACCTAATGGCAGCACAGGAAGAGAAGTCGGGAGATCACCCAAACCATTAGCCCTTATCCTCTGGGGATCATGAATATCCAAACCCAGACTAAAACTTGATGTCACTTATAAGTCAAGGTTCCTCTGTTGGGAATAACTGTAGGCTTTATCTTGTAGAATGGGACCTGGCTGTTTTTTCAGCCCTAACATTAGCTTCATTTTAAATTCCTTTATGTGGCTATACTTTAAAAATGACATCTGTCCAAGTATCTAGTTTCAGAGTTGGTCACAAATGTGTCCTTGACAAGTGGATTAATAGACAGTAACCACAAAGATGAGGAGTGCTTGTTTTGAAGACATTTCAGTGTTCAGCACCGGGGAACTTTGCAAACAATGCAGATGATTGATTGAACAATGATTATAAATAACCATGTGAAAAGACACATCATTAAAAATCTCATCACAGAATCTTTTTAAGGGACGTCTCCCCCGTTAGGTGCAAGGTGAGCCTTGGATGACTCATGGGAAATGTTGATAGTGAATGGGCTGATATTCATTCTACACTCATTCAAGGTTATAAATACTCCTAGCAGACAGACAGACATGCCTGGGAGGGGAAGCTACGGAAGCTAATTGCATGTCAGTCACACTGTGGGGGAGAGTCTGTCTGGAAGAGGACAGAAGTAGAGTGTATGATTAGGGTGTGGGATACAGATACAGTGTTGAAAAGATTTGGACTGTGTTGCATAAATACTTCTCAGTCACTATCACAAGGTACGCAAACACCAGAATCTAAGGTTTAAGTATTAATGCGTTTCTCAAACCAGAAGACGGGCCCCATGAAGGTGGTGTCAGTCCGTCACTCTGCTCCCTGTCAGAACACTGCTGGACAGATAACTGAACACGTTCTCATCCAAACTCATTACACAGTGTTACTCTGTCAGTTACATTCTGTATCTGTTTATGGCATTTTAGGTATCCTGCTGCTTCAGCTTTTTACACTCCTGGATGCCGTTACCATGATGTCACACAAATACTGATGGTGAGGTTTAGGCAAAAGAGTTGGTAATGTTCCATCCGTCTTCGTTCTCATGTGACGTCAACCATGTGTGTTGCATGTGGATTTGCCTGGTGCCATCAGACTGTCCGCTGCTGTATAATAACAATATCTTTGGTTCTGTCTGGTTAGTTGCATTCTGATTGGATGTGGAAAGTGGCTTCTGGTGTTACACTCATACGCCAAGAGCACCGACAGAGCGCTGCTATTTGACAAGTTCCGAGTGATAACAGGCTGTATAATCATGGATCTGCAGTGAATATTCTTGGTTTCCAGCTGACAGTTTATTATGATGACCTGACCTTTGTCTTGTCATGCAAATTAGACACAATTACATGAACCCAGTGCATATCTCTCAAAATTTAAATAGCCTCTGTTTTGTCAATTTCATATACATTCTCCTGCATTGTTCATGTGGACTGGTGTGAAAACTCTGGTTTGAAACAAACTACCTCCTGCTCCTAAGTGGACGTCATGGTCTGAAAGCAAAGCAGACCAGCAGCAGGGTTTTGTGATTGTAGATTATTGATTTAAGAATGAATTAAATCAATTGACTGACCATGGGAACCAGCAGTAAAGCGATGTCCTGGTCTGTAGGCTGTTAACAATGCATGGCCTTTGTGTATGCACAATTATCTGGTAACCATGGAAAGACATCCACATTTATTTATATGGCATCTTCCTTGACTAAAACAAAAGTGTAAAACAAACAGTTAAAACAGATGTGCTGAGTTAGTCCTTCTCATGCACGGTGGCGGTTGACAAAATTGTTCAATCAGTGAGTTACCCATCAGTTTAGTTCATATGACATAATGCCTGCAATTCTTTTCTTTTTTTTTGTCAAAAGTCGGTATGGATACAAACCTCCCCAGAACTAAAAGGTAACTAGAGTTTATTTACTTCAGATTAACCAAATTACCCTTGTCACAGGTGTGAAATGCTCTAGAACACATCGGTCATGCCAACCTTACAGAAAAGTGTGGACTCTCTTTTTTGGATGTCATTTTCAGTACATGGAGGTCCCAACAGCTTGAATTAATGGTGCGTATAAAAAGACATTAAATGCCTTGCACAGAACTGCTGAATCTTTGACAAACATGCTATCAGGTTAATGTAATGCCAGTAGCTCTCCCTGCTCAGCGTACTCTTAGTGTTCTGTCTGATTTGTCTATATGTTTATGTGTTTGATGTACTTGTGAATGTGTGTATTTGTGTTTATGTGTCTATTTTTTATTTCTTCTTATAACTAATCATTTATCTTTTCAGTGATGTAAACATTTTTATTGTGTTCTGGGTCCATGACAAGTTCCTATGTCTTAGACCCATTGCTGTATGCCTATTATAAGAATACCCATTTTAATACACTTTTTGTATTAGTCTTAAGTTTATTCTACAACTTAAAATGCGTTTGGAAATCTGACTTACTGAGAATGTGGTTCCCTAAGCTGCATCCTCGGGAGCTTCCTCTGTAGTTCAAAGGGAATAGTTGTAAGAATGAGACTTTCAGATATAATCCACCCACCCCTCCCATCTAATTTCATGTATTTCAAGCAGATATGTCAATGCTCCATGCAGCACATGCATGTACAGTACAAATCACTGCTTAAGGCTCCTGCTGTTGCATTCGCAGTGTTATTATACAGAACAGCTGGACAGCACCTGCCATGGCAGCATGATACACCACTAGATGGCATCAGGTTGAAACATTGCTGGTAACATAAGTAGCTGGAAAGTCCCTATAGGTGGGCAGGAGTGGCGATGGATGGGTCCAACAAACCTCAGACTTTTACCCACGAGCCAGCTGCTTGCTACCCATATGGATGTTAAGCCAAACCATGGCGTTTTTTTTATTTTTTTTTTCTTTACCATGTTTTTTAAAACATTTTTGGGGGAATTTTTGCCTTTATTTGATATTAAGCTTAAGGGGGAGAGAGAGGATGACATGCAGCAAAGGGCCGAGGCCTGAACTGAACCCCTGGCAACTGCAGCGAGAACATAGCCTCTGTCACCAAAAGCATAAAAAAATCCAGCATATTGGACTGCATGAATGTTCGCTGTTACAACTAAACAAAGCTAAACAACACTGTCTTCACAAACAGAGTGATATTTATAGCTATACATTTATTAATCAGAGCAGTCTGTTCACTCAAAATCAGCAGGATGAGACGCACAGAAACAGTTTGTAGGGCATACTTTCTCTCGTAACTGTCTCGTACCTTTAGCCAGGTTTCTACAATGGGGGAAATTAGAAATTGGGGCCAGATTTTCAATTTAGATCCATGAAGGTCATGCGGGCGAAATGACATCTGTCTGTCTGCACCTCCATGCTGTTTCAGTACTACAGACAGCTTTGCACCAATTTTCCGGAGTGTCAATAATCAACACAGATGCAGCAGAGAATAACATCAACAATTTCTTCCTTCTTTTGTTCTTATTTGTCCAAAGCAGCCCATAAAACATCCACAGAGCCCTTGGCCTCATCTCTCCTGCTTGTTTCTACACTCCCTGTGTCTCGCACAGTTCTATGTCCTTTTGCAACCACCGCACCACGGTCTCCACACTGTTGATCCGCCAAAATGACTTTGGTCTGCAAGGGTCCGACTGGTTGGCTAGTTTGAGGAAATTCAATGAACCTGATTGTCTTTTTGACATTTTACCAGTTTCCTCCTTGCTGTTGAGGGCAGGCTATCTTAATTCAAACTGCAGTTTCAAATCACATCAGCTCACATGAGGAGCACAACATTTCTAAACTCTGCACGCCTGAAGTGGCATCTCTCTCTCTCTTCCTCTTTTTTAAAATCTGATTAAACAGGGATTTTTTTGTGACTTCAGTGGGAAATAAAGGCTCACAAGACAGGTAACCTTAACTATTAGACAAAAATATATTTACATATTTTCATAGTGACACAGGAGGTATCAGATCCAATTAAATAAGTTCCAATGTGGGATCCGGCTAAAATTAAGCCCAGGGCGCATCCATGTGCAACGTGCTTTTGCCTGAAATGTGCATGACTTGTGTTGTTGCCTTATCCCAACCATTGTGACAGCCTGCGTTGGCTGTTGTGTGCTCATGTTATGTAAACATAAGGACAGTGCTGCATCATCCCACCATGTACATTTGTTGACATCACGGTAACAGCATCCAGGACCTTAAACAGCTGACACAGGAGGATACCTAAAATGTCATAAATAGATATGGTGGTCACTGACAGAGCAGCACCATATGATGAGCTGGGATGAGATTGTGTTGACAGTTAAACTTCCATAGGGCTAAAATGGACTGATGACATTATAAAGACATGAATGTGGACATCAAATATCTGGCCTGGGCATTTTCAGACAGTTTGTTTGGAGGCACTAACATGGACACAATGCAGCCTTTGTTTTGCTTTTAAACTCCATGTCCATGCAAAAGAACAGTGGCCACCCATCTCCCAAAGTGAGATCCTGACATTGATGTATTAGTATGAGTGAGTGGAAATGTGAGCCAGGCCAAGGTTAGTAGAGTCTGACCAGTCAAACCTTTATTTTGCTGTTTATCTGAGGCAGAGAGAGAAAAGCTGCAGACGGAGCGGAATGAGTATGTGATGTGGTTATTTCACAGACTGTGTTCTGTTATGTTTATACAACTGACTCAGTGGCATTTTTAAAGATACACACACAGCTGGCACAGAATAAATAAGATACTAATATTGTGTGTATTTGATCCTTTTCAGTGGATGTCAAAGTAGATTATAGGACTAAGGGTTTTTGTGACTGTGTGAAAAAAATGAATTGCCCTGCCAGTGAACACATTCTCATCCCAACTTGTCACATGATGTCGCTCTGTCAATGACCTTCTGCATCTACATATGACGTTTTAGGTATCCTTCTGCGTCACCTATTTACACTCCGGGATGCTGTTACCATGATGTCAAATTAGGTCCTGTCTAAGCATATTTTCATCTGACGCCTTCCAACCACGTTCCAGCTGGATGTGGAAGGTGGCCTTTGGCATCACGCTTGTATGCTGGAAGCATTGACAGAGCGGCGCTATTTGTCTAGTTGTGAGTGAGAACGGGCTGGCCAGAGGAGATAATCAAATACAACATGGGGGTTATGGGCTTTTTATATGGAAAGAACTCCCTGCACTTTGAACTTGGTGTAGGCTGCACTGTACAACAGAGAAGTAATGACCTCCTGGTATTAGAAAGCTGTCACAGTCCCACAGACGTCCTTCCATCAGAACATTTGCAGCACATCCCTGCCGTCTTATCTGGCTGTATCTATTTTAAGGAGGATAACACCACGCTTTGGGCTGTCACAAAATCATTTCAGCAGTGTATTGCTTTCAGCGATGCCTCTGTGTTTTTTCAGCTGAGGTGTGAAACCAATTCCTCCATCCTCTGCAAAGCCCCTCCATCTGGATGGCTGCTTAAGTCGGCATGCCGGTTGCTTTACATCAGACTGCACAGATAAGCTGCTGCTTCTATAGAAACGCTTGTCATACTGTACATCTCACTTAAATAAAAAGGTCAACACAAAACCAGGATTAAGGACACTGTATTGGTCTTTTTTAGATTCACTGCAGCTGTGAAAAGATGCAAATCTTTGTAGGCCAAGAGCTGTCAAATGAAACATAACCAAATTTCTCTTTGGAGTTACTGTAATGTTGAAATGGTTCAGTGCATGGATTACATTTCAGAGCAAAATGATAAACAATTTGAAAATCCATATATAAGAAGTTGCCCATTTGTTCTTTCTGGTACAGAATAAACATGTTCATAAATAAAAATGGAATAGAACAGCGCAGAAATCTACAACCACTTCAGACATCAGTCCTATGTAGGCATGCCACTAGAACAGAAATGTAGTAGTTGATATTAATACATCCCTTTTCTTGTGCTGCTTTCAAATGCCCTTAACAATATTAAAACCTGTGAGCCCTGAGCCAATAGGGCAAAGAACTGTCCTGCAAATAGAGATTAGTAGATTTGGAACTTTTTTTATTTTCTTAAAGCTAGGGGGGGGGAGGAAAGCTATATATATATATATATATATATATATAGATATATATATATATATATATATAAAATATATATATATATATATATATATATATATATATATATATATATATATATATAAATTCCAGGTCATTCCCTTGTCTTTTTCTATTTATTTATTCATTTATATATTTATTTATAAATCATTCCCTTTTTTTACGCTACTCTTTGTTTTTGTGCTAATTTTCTTTTACTTTGTACTAATTTCTCGCTAAGTTGTGGATCATTTGCTCTTAAGTTGCTCAATGCTTTCTTCCCATGTTTTTGAAAGAGGTATAGCATTTGGCTCAGGTTTCAGAGGGTTAAATATACATCCCTTTTATTAAAAACATCTAAATCAAACTTATTATTTATTCCTGATAATCAGCATTATACTGAAAGTGTTCCTTCTTCTTGTTTTGGCATTTAATGGCAGACTAGAACACTTTTAGCCATATACATATTCCCATAAGGTATGGAGGAATTGCATCCCTGGTGCCCTCAATACCTTTTGTTTTTTTTTTCTTTTGAGACAGGGTTCAAATGTGTTACATTTTATTATACTTTTTATTTTATGTTTTATTTTTTAGGCAGCTATTTTTTTTAACAGTTTAACACAGAAAACAAGGACGTTTAAACAATTCCAGCAACTTCAGGCTTCATAGCTGATCATATGTTTGGTTAAAGCTAATTTATTATGAGCTGTCAAATATTTTCTCTTTGAAGTAACTTTTCATTTCTGATAGCTTTTCTTCATTTGGCAACTTCTTTTGTTTCCATTTATATTTAATTCAGTTACATATAATTTACCAAAGTGATAAGATTCTGTATTGATTTAATTGTGAATTTGGCCAAAGGTGACATCCATTTCTTTTAATGTATTTTTGTTGTATTTATCATTTATTGTTTAATTAATTTATTGTTTTATGCACAGGTTGCCATGATTGATATTTTTGATTTTATTTATGTTTTTATTTATGTGCTGACTGTGAATAGTTGTTTTTTCCTATCTCCTGACAAAATAGCTTTGTATAAATGAAATGTGAATAAAAATGTTAAAAAAGTTGTCTACAAATGTATATATTTCCAATTCAAAAACAAAAAAAAAGTTACTTAAATCATAAAAAAATGCAACTAATGTATCTGCACTTTGGACTGTTATATGTCTACTTTGAAACCATGCAATCAAATGACTGTGGGGAGAATTAACATGTAAAAAAGGATGTGTGTATGAAAGTGTACTGGACCTGATCAATAGCATCAAGAGCATATCCAGATTACATTTAACATCAGGTGTAAATTAGAATTTAATTTGACTTTTGAGAAACGACATCCAGGAGAGCCAAGCACCAGTTCTATTTGTTAACTATTAACCTATTAACTTGAATAAAAAGCTTTTCATGTCTCTTCTTTGTGCGTGCATGTATGTATGTGTGTGTGGGGGGGAAGTTCATCACACAATTTAATCTGCCCAGTCCAAAATCAATAGCATGCAATCCACTTGCAATCTACTTCCCAAATGGCTTTCTGTGAACAAAGAAAACAAGAATTAAAGTTAAGTGAAGAGGCTGCTGTAGGATTCCCTGGAGAGGAACTCCTCATTTATGGGATGTTCCTCATCTATAGTCGACACTCTGCAAAAAGCAGCCATAATGATGGATTCTGCAGAGTGGACATTTGTTTAAAACAGTTTCCAAATCATACACTTCTTTAGATTGTAAGGAGGGAACTTATCTACTGGTAATGTCCACTGAGATTCATGAGGTTGGAGTCGAACCTGCTTCACCCAGCATTTTAAACAGGTTTAGTGCAGTGGTCCAAGCATAACCAAAGCAAACGCTCAGTAGTAGTAGTACTTCTCAAGTACCACTGATGCATTCGCTGCTCCAGCAACCTGTCATTACCCACTTGAACCCTAATGTTCCCACTTCCCCTTCAATTTCACCTCAAGTTTCTTCACAGTTAAGTAAAAGACTGTTATAAACACACACGGTCTGTCTCTGCTTCATCCACTGCAAATTGTGTCAACTAAAACCTGAGAGAGAAATGCTGGAGGGACTGTAAAATTACTGAAAAGACGTTTCATGGGTAAGTTCGGCCCCTTCTTATTCTAAAGTTGTAAAATAGTGCCACTTTGACAGCATTTGGGCATAAGTCCGCAATGCCAAAAGGCACATTTTTCATGCACATGAAATGCTGCTGGATGGCATCAGATGAGAACACGGCTGGACAGAAGCGGTTACAGTTATTATATGCCGGCGGACAGCTGGACAGCACCTGCCATGTCGGCATGAAATATGGCAGGACAGCGTCAGGTTGAAACATGTAACATAAGGAGCACGAGGGAGGACAGGAGTGATGGATGGGACCAACAAACCCCAGACATTCATACTACAGGTTTTTTTTCTTCACCTTACCATGTGCCTCCTTCCCCTAATCCTAACCGTAACCAAACGCGCATTTGTGGAAATCCTGGCATTGGTTGCCATGTGCTTTTGTTGTCAAAACATACCCATGTGCTTGTGTTGACATCCTGGTAGTGCCATCCTAGAATGTAATCAACAGATGTAGAAGGATATCTATGGTAATGAAGAGAGGTCCACTGCAAAGTGCAAAGTGGCAACATGTGAGGAGTTGGGATGAGAACATGTTGGTTAGTCAAACCTATTTGGAAGAAAAAGCAAATTTTGCAACATGAAACTAAAATCCAAACAGTGTTGTAAATACATTAAAAAAAAAAAAAAAGTACATATCCCTCAGGTGGCACAGTGGTGCAGTGGTTAGCACTGTCATTTCACAGCAAGGGGGTGGAGTTTGCATGTTCTCCCTGTATCAGTATGGGTGTTCCTCCAACAGTCTAAAGACATAGAATAGAATAGAACAGAATATCTTTATTGTCATTGTACACGTACAATGAAATTGGATGTAATCCCCATCAAGTGCATGCAGGTGAATTGATTATAAACTGGCTGTAGATGTGAATGTGAGCATGAATGGTTTTCTGTCTCTATTTGTTAGCTCTGTAAGTCAGGTGACCAGTCAAGGGTGTTTCACCGGCTCCCCTGGCTTGCCTGCCACTTGTCTGTGTCTGTTGTGTGTTTTTTTGTTTTTTGTTTGTTTCTTTCTTTTTCTGATTGTTTTTTTTTTTTTTTTTTTTACAAATTTAATGAACCATTAAGACAAAGGTCCCCTAACTTTAGCTTATTACAGTATATACACAAAACTTTAGATTTTGCCACGGGAGACTACTGTTTGTTTCCCGTATCCCACAACCAGCGGCGTAGTGGAGGGTGTACACAACACAACATACACAGGAATGTCCACCTCTTTTTTCTGGGCATTTACAAAATGCCCAACTATCAGCAAAAAAGCCATTGGAATATATGAGAAAGTATATCTGCTTCCTCCTTCATAACCTACCCATTTACATCGTACATTCACCTCATCAACCACCACTGCCCACCACAGGCTGTTTTCATGCACTGTTTGGACAAATACCCACAGAAAGTAATGCACCACAATTTGTATATAACCCACATAATCTGGAAGGCTGCGAGCATGTGACTAATGCGTTGACAGGAGTAAAGAAGGAAGCAGTTATAAAGACCGAAAGTCCACAGGTTGGTGTGATGTAGGGGTCAAACAACACATGACTTTCCAGCTCCTTATTGCCACAGTAATGTTTATGTAGACTCAGAAAAGCACCTTTCTTAGCTTATGATACCCTTCCATGTGATATCAGTTTGTACTACGGCCGGTCAGCACCATAGTGTCATTTTGAAATGCTTCCAGTAACAATGTAGTATAAGGAGATGGAAGGTTCCTGTAAGGGGGCAGGAGGGGGAGTGATGGGTCCAACAACCCCGGCCAGAGTCAAACCATGATGTTTTATTTTCTAAATCTAACCACATGCTTTAGTTGCCTTAACCTAACCTTGTGCTTTAGTTTACATCCAACTGTTGGTTGCAGCATCTTGTGACATTGACAGTAGACAGCAGGAAACCAAGGGCCTAATATGTAGATGCAAAAGTCAGCTCACAAAGCAGTGATGTATGATGACTTGGGATGAGAATTTGCAGGACACTGATGTACACTACCATGTGAAATCAAGTGAAGTTTTTTTAAAGTGCCTTGTTTTTTTTCCCTAAACCTAACCACAGTACCTTGTTATGATTGTTTACTTATCAATTTTTTGCAGCTTTGCTTGTAGAAGACATTTGACAGTCGGGTAGGAAATGTGTGGGTAGAGAGAGAGAGTGTAAACCCTACAACCCTCTTCTTCCAAAGAAAATGCTGCATTATGCCAAGCTATTTCCTGTCTAATCTAATCTAGATCTAGAGTAAAATCTAAAAATTAACAGTTGAGATGAGAGTTTGCGTTTAAGCTTCAGACCAGAGTTGAGTCTGACATGATTGTAGCCTCACAGCAGCACATCCAGAATGACTATCTTAATTCAATATGACACGAACTAAATAATCAGTCAGTGGTGACTAATTCATCAGCAACATTTAGATCAAAAACAGAGAGGAATGTGACATTTATTCTTATAGTTCAGGGAAACATCAAGGTCAGATGTGGTTTTAGCAAAGTGATGGATATAATAAAGTGAAGATTTCAACACTGGTGCTGGACTTCACTTCCTACCTTCTACCTAAAGTTGGTGTTGGGCTTTTCATTGTTTCACCTTGAGAAAACTATTTCCCTGATCTTGACCCAGTCACCTAATATTAACTACTGCTGTGCTGTACTGCTGATATGCTGTAACTATGATGTTTCCAGAAGTTTAAAGCATAAGTCTTACGATATATTCTGATGGTAAAAATGGCAACACTGATTTACAGACATATGAGGCGGGTTTTCATCACAGATTTGTGCAAAACTTAATATTTCCAAAATGTTAATAAAACACAATTGCGAGATGGCTGCATTTGCATCATGCGATTTCTCCTGCAATGTTCTGCAACTTTTCCTCTGGGGATAACATTCCAAGAAGCATGGCAATGGGTGTTTAAAACATTTGCAGATTTATTTCTATTACTGCCATGGAACAAGTCGCCAAAATAGCAAAACACCTCACATCATAAATGAAAACTCAGTCTGAGACTACTTATTAACATTATTTACCAGTTATTATTACTTCTTTCATTTCAGCTGAGTGTGAGAGTCTTGTGTTTTGTCTTCAGCCATAGTGCACAGTGTGTCTCCGACCTGCTTGGAGGAGAGGAGAGCGGCGCAGAGCTTACTACAACCACACTCACCATACCACTTCAAGTGCTATTAAAGCTGCATGAGCTAAACGTCATCAGGGTTTATATATTAATGCCTGCCTTATACCTCTCCCCGAGACCAAAGAGGATAATTAACTCTTTTCCCGCCATTGAAGAGATTTTCTGCCATCTAAAAAACACTTCCCCACTGTTGATGAGATTTTCCGTCATTTACAAGACAACGCTTCCCTGCCGCTGACAAGATTTTCCATCAATCTGTGTTTTCACTGTCATGGTGAAGGGGATACTGTTGTGAATGTTGTGCAGTAAAACAACATTTCCACGTCCAAAAACAAACGGACAAGACAGTCTAAGGTCCCTGGGTGATGGGAGAAGAGGACTACTAATGTGCCGACCCTCTCAGCTGCGTTATTTTAAAAAGCCCAACAGGAGAAACGTTTAGCAACTTATTTAGATCATCAGGAAATAAGGAGGAAATACACTGTCATTTATTCCCATGCCTGCTCTTCACGGTAAATGCTAAACACTGCTGCCAGCGGCCATAAGGCCAGCATCTCCCTCCTCCCTGCTCCTGTATTGTGTATGTGTATGTGTGTGAGACAGTGACAGGACAAGAGGAGACGCTGCACACAGTGTGAATTCAGGTTTAGTGAGTTTCCAGCCCAGTTATGTTGAGAGAATAAACTGATATCTGATGTTTGATTCTGTCCAACTCCCAACAAGCAGAACAACATGTAAAATATGCAGTTCGCGACAAAGCCATTAATTACTTTTGTCCGAAATGTTTGGGTTTTTTTTGTTAACGAAAATGCACAAATTCAGATGTTGATAAAAAAGCAATGTAAGAAGCTAGACATAAATGTTTTTTTTGTGTATCAAAGCTGAAACTCTGTTCTTTATCTTGATGTATTCATTGCTTATATATTAAAAACATAAAATATTCTGGAGGTCTTAAAAGATAAGTAAATATGGTTGGCAACTTAATAAAACTACTCTGGCGAGGTAAGAGTTAATAGGGACGTGTACCAAAACATCCATTTTGGCGGCAGACTTCTCCATTCCAGAGATCACAAGACTTCACCTGAGAGGGGGAAAAACATATCAAACGCTCCTGCCTGGGAAGGACCAGCCCCCTTCAGGTGGAATCACTTCAGCCTGATCAGAGGCATTAAATGTTGCCTTCCTCCCTTACCATATGGAAAAGATATAGATTAATTTTATAAAGTTTGTATCTCTTTTACCTGGAACTTGTAAGAAATGCATGTAAAAGTCAAACCACATATATGATACTTAGTAGATTTGTACAATATGAAACTTGTATGATTTGGGAACTTAAAAGAACAATATATGATAGTAATTCCACATACAGTATCCTTAGTAGATATGTGTAATTGTAATATCAAACTTACATGAACAGGACAACCATCAGTGAAACTAAAATCTTGCAAGTATTATAGAAAACACTTGCAAAACTTGTGTGCAGTGGCACATACATGATACATACAAATAAAAAAAAACAACATAATCTTACAACAAAATCACATGGAAAAGCACAGGAGATTGCTATAAATCTGGGGGGGGGGGGGTTGACACGTAATAACACTGCAGTGTTATTCCCCCACTTGTATGGGAAAGCCTGAATTAGATCATTAAAACCATCAAAAGTGAAGTACTTCTTGGCTGACAACAATCCAAAGCATTCAGCAAGTTCAACAGGTACTATCCCCTCAAAAAGGTCATGTGCCAATTCTGGGGGGAAACCTGCTGTAAAGGCTCTCAGTTAAAGCACATGTAGTTTGGACTCCAAAACAGGGTTTACCTTGTTCGTGTGCACTTGCTACGTGTGCATAATGTAGCTCTTTAGTTCTGAGACTGAAGCCACCCTCTTTGACCTCCTGTGACTGAATTTCACTGCGTGTAGCAGTACAAAATCGACAAAATCTCCAGAAAAACTCTCCACGAACCCAGCTAATCCATGCGCTCCAAGGTTGTTGGCCACTACACACAGAACAGTACCTCTGATGAATGTTCCTAGATGATCAATGAAAATCCCCTGTTGCTCTAATGTGACAAGATCATGCAGAAAAGGTTCAAATATTTTTTTTTATAGCCAAACATTTCCACATCTTCACTTTTACAAAGCAATGCAAGATAAATTGAGTTCAGTGATGACTGACAAACTGGCAGCAAGTTCCCTAAAATCCAATAAACTCCACAAAGCTGCTTTTTTCGTGACGTCCCGAAGGGATTACAAATTCCAAAGTCATCTATGTAAAGGTACAATGGCAGACTTAATTCCTTACCTGTGAGAAACCCGTTATTTTTAAAGTGACAACCATCTTGATAACATCTATACTCCCCATGTATTGAATGCTGGTCTGAATGACTATCAACAACTTTATTAAGAATATCTTTCTGTTTGAGTAACTGCTCTCAGGTTTTAATTTTTTTCACCGGAAGATTCGTCTTGATTTTGAGTCAAGAATGTACTCTACTGGATCGACAATGTCAAAATTTTCTTTGTAATACTTGCTGCGTTTATGAGCAGTAGCCAGTTGGCCATCCTTTGCTATACTTTTTAACAAAGGATTACATGAAGATAATGCAGTGGTCAATTCTTTAATCACTATCTGGTCAACTGAGACATTGTGATTTCTGTTGTTTCATTTGATATGGGCACAGACACAGATCCTATCAAATAATGCAATTCAGCAAGCAGTTCATCTATTGCTGTGCGTGGAACAAGGAAATAGTTTTCAAGCTTTAGTAAAAGAGATCCTAGTTTCAGTTCTATAGTCTTAGATAAATGCTGTTCTTTTGTTTCAGTTTCTATATCACTATCTGAATCAACATCACACTCACCATTTTGATCTGTATTATCAGTGTCGCCATCTGCTAAATTTTCTGCTTCACTAGTGTTTAAGATACCTACTTTAAAATCTTGAAGAGAATAAGGAGTGTGTTTTCTACTTCTGTGGGACTTGTAAGTACCATAAATATTAGTCTGGAAAGAGCAGCCTTGAAACATACAATTCAATGTCTCATGGTTCTTGAGATGGTTATTGATGTGACAAAAATACTCTTGTGCTGATCCTATGGAGGTGCTTGGACTGACAGATAAAAGTAGCTGAAGTAACACATTTTTCAACACTTTGATTAATATGTGACCTGCTTAAATGACTATGAAGGGCATTCCAAGTTTTGAATACACACGGGAAATCAGAATAAGTGCATGGGTATGGGTGTCTGCGGCCAAAATTGTCATGAGCTAACCTGTAGTGTTTTAGTATTTGGACTCTTGTTGATACTGTTGTCCCACAGTCTTTTGATAAGAATCAAAACATTAAAATCAGACGACTCCTATGCAATAGATCCTTCAACTGCCTTGCCAGGCCTCCCCTTCTTTGACTCACTGTTCGTTCAGTAAAAATATAATTTGTAATTAATTATAAATGTATGTTGTAAACCTCCAGAAACCCCCCCTTAAATCCCAAAAGGCAGCATATTAATCAAGATATTTGCAGTTTAAAACAAGACTTTGAAAGTGTGTTTGAGTGTGTGTGTGTGTGTGTGTGTGTGTGTGTAGTGTGTTAGTACGCCTGCATGGACGTGTGATTAATTTTTTTCAGCTCCTAAGTGGTCCAAATGCTGCACCGCTGGCAGAGCAGCGTGTTTCCCTGCAGACTGATGGGGAAAAGACGCACGTAACGTCATGTTTACATGAGTGCTGATTGTAAAACATACATATACACATTTATTTGGGAATAGTACATGGTGTATCGGTGCCCGGACTCATACTCGCTGATACCGGTTCCGGTAATTCCAGTCGATACCGGTATTGGAATTGGAACAACTCTACTTGATTTATGAAGTAATGACAGTAAAAATATGTTAATTTACCTCTATTTCGAGGATGGCTGCAAATTTATCCAGGTCATGTTTCTCCATGTGCAATCCGTCCCGGAAACCCGATCCCTTCTGCGCATGTTTGAAACGCGTCTACATCCGCTCTTCTTCTTCTTCTTCTTCTTCTTCTTCTTCTTCTTCTTCTTCTTCTTCTTTTGTTTCTTGGCAGTTTCGACGCTCCAAGGCATATTACTGCCCTCCACAGGTTAGTCCGTGAGTCACAGTCTACATCCGCTCGGCAGCCTGCTGAAGCATTTTGCGGCAGTTACAGATCAGGCTTGCCCGATCAGTTCTGCGCATGTGCAAATGTACGTCACCTTAAAAATTTTTATTTAAATTACTGATCACGGCATTTATAAGAAATTAGACAAGAATGTTTTCAACTTCATCTGGAGGAATAGATGTCACTATATAAAGAAATAAATTTTATGTAAACCCGAAAGTAAAGGAGGCATGGAGGTGTTAAGTTAATGCTGAGCAATGCTTTCAAAGTGCAGTGGTTAACAAATGTAATCAAAGAGAGAGCCAACATCTGGAACACCTTTCCTAAATTTGTATTTGAGGCTGTTGATGGAATCTGTTTTTTACTGAAATGTAATTACAAAATAGAAAAATTACCAGTTAAACTGTCAAACTTCTATAATCTATCCATTTTTGAATATACCGGTTAAATGCAGAAATGACTGAACATTGAATGTCATGTGCTCTTTCCCATACAGTGGCTGCACATCTCCAACAAAGTACACTAATGCCTCAAATGCATGACTTATCAGTTCAGCATTTAATTTAGACCCCAACAGAATGCTTATGCCCTCTATCAGTAATGCCCAGTGAGAATGATACTTCTGTGGAAGTATGCCTTTCAGAACTGGCAAGCTATAGTACAAAAGCCAATGTTGCTACTCGTGGGCTTTCCAGAATTTGCGTTCTGTTAGAGATCTTGGAACTCAAATAAAAATACCTGGAGGTTTTATAGACAAGAGATGTCTGTCCATGATTGCTGTTTGTGCACCAATATACCATAGCTCAGAAATGCTCTTAGAATCCAACCCCAAAATCGCCATGTATCTGCAAACACCAAGCAACACATAGTGCATGTAGTCAGGGACAATCCCATTGATTAAATCAAACATTGGTGAATCTGCAAGAGCAGATGGGCTCTTTATGCCCAGTATAGTCTTCCCTTCTCTATTTCTACTGTGGTTCTATGATTTCTGTCACTGACTTGACTTTTCATCTGGATTGTTTGCGTTCCAGGGTGAAGGCAGACTATACAGCCATATTCACCATTAAACTGCTTAAATTCTGTAGTAATGGCCTTGCTACTGCATCACACACACAGTACAATGTGTGCACTTTAACGTGTCTCAATGACTGATCACTAGGATGCTGCCACTCAAAACCAGCTTGAGAAAGGTTGACACACTCCTCAACAAATGGTTGAAAGAAGCAGGACATGTCTGGCTTTTTGGATCCAAACCATAAAGCGCATAAAAGTATATGTTTATCTCTACTCTCATTAATGTGTGCATTTTGTCACAGTTTGTTAATGTTTAAAAGAATTTAATTAACTACACACACAGAAGACCACAATGACCGCAGCCATGTGTGCGTGACACTGTGCCAATTTGTGTGCTAAATATAGATGCAAAAACACAGACTGCAATCAGTTACAGGTTTGATAAATCACATTGCTGGTGATAATTGATTACCTTTGCATCTCCTCCTCTCAGTATTTTGCGCGTTCTGATAATCTGCATACTGTATATTCTGTATATTCATGAAGGCAAACACGCTAAATGGATTGCGCATACTGTATTTCTCATTTGACACGTAATCCTCGGTGCACCCGGTTAGTGGATCAGCTTTGCGCCCGCTATTAAGTTTGCACATTTTTTTTACTGTCAAATCTTTAGTAGATCAGGCTCTTGGCGTTTAATAGCTGAACTGTGGTGACTTCTCTCCTTACTTTTGCCAGACTTTTCTATTTCAATTTTCACTTCCTTTGTGTGGGTCCAGTGCAGTTGAACATATGAAATTGTTTGAAGTAGGCATACTGTAAATGCCTGTAGTTGCAGGGAGATATTGATATAGATTTCTAACCATCTAACCTTCATTTGTACCATTTTGTCTATTCAGTCTTCATCCCCTGTTATTTCACAACCTAGCAGATGACCTTTGAATAGTTTTGCCCCTGTAATCATTCATTAGTATCACATAATTACTGAATAGTCAGCTCTGGTAACAAGAGAGTATTTGTTTTCTTTAAAAAGTAGGGGGGGCGGTTGTCGATTTTTTTGTGAAAAAAAAACTGAGATTTTATTTTTAGGCTATATCGCCCAGCCCTACCTGATGCATTGTGATATACAATTAAAGTTTGTAAAATGACAAAACAAGTTTTTGTTTCGGATGTACTTTATATAGATGTGCCAGAACTTCTATGGACCATGAAGGATATAATTGATTCGGCTGCACCTCCTAAGAGATCCAGGTTGGAGCCTACCACTCCACCGCTGCACCCCCAAAGTTCTCAGTCCAAGTACAGTTCTACATCATAGTGGTCCCTCCCCTGATCTACACCATCCAGTTTCACATCTGAGTCTGCCATCCCATCACTGATGGACTCTCAGTCTTTGAGGGTGATCGTTTTTTAAAGAATAAACAAGTACAGTGCATAAATTACATCTGCATAACTTTTTTTTTTATAACTTAAATTTTTATTGAGTTTTCTCATGCATGTAGACAAAACAAAACAGCATACAAATAACAGTAATAATAACGTTAACAACCTGCCTGGAGATGTTCTACTATTCAGTCCACTGTTCCATTTAGCTTTTCTTCAGTTGGTGTCATGTCTCATATAGATGTTCCATTTTTTCCAGTTCATTTCTAATACGTTCTCCTTGAGTCTCAACAGGTACGTTAATTTTTCCATATCAAAGATTTCCTGGACAATTCCCAGCCACTGCTCCTGTTGGAGCGTTCACATTGAGCCAGTTTCTTATGACCGCTTTCTTGCTTGCTGCGAGTAATACTTTAGTCAGGTACAAATCCTCTCTCATTACGACCTTCTCAATATTCCCAAGATACATCACTGGACAAGTGTTTGAGATTTCATATCCCAAGACATTTTTTACAACCGAGTTAACATTTTGCCAGTATATCTTCATTTTTGTACACTTCCAGAAGATGTGTGCATGGTCTGCCTCCACACTCCCGCATAATCTCCAGCATTCTCGTTGTATAGTGAGTTGCCTTGATTTTATCTTTGGTGTTATAAAATAGCGAGTTAGATTTTTCCAGCAGAACTCCCTCCATATTAATGAATTTGTTGATGTACATTGTGTCTCACACATGTGGTACCACTCCTCCTCTTGTATTTGAATTTTTAGCTCTGCTTCCCATTTTGCTTTTATATAAAGTGTTGATTCCTCCCTACTCTCACCCAAAGCTCGATAGAAAGCAAAGATGAGCCGAGACCCACTCTGCATAACTTTTAACGTGTATGGCTGGTCTAAACTGCTTTTGTCTCATGTTTCTTGGGTACATATTTAAACCCTAAATGCTCATCATATCTCCTTAAACAGGTGGAGATCCATCCTGGGACTGGAGTCATGGTTGAGAAACTGGCGTGGGCCTATGCCCTAAATGTGAATTCTGCTACAGTGTTTGTGAGGCATCTGTTGACGGCAGTCTTACCATGGGCAAACAAAGCAGAGGAGATGCTCGTCTACCAGTGGACAAAAATAAACTGGATGCCATTTACAGTACGTTTTCAGGTTTTCATGTTATGTTTTTTGCCAGTAGGCCAATGCTTTTTGCTTCAGACAAGGAACTTAAAAGAAGGAAGAGTCATTACATCATACCAACATTCTATGGTGCCAGATTTTTTTGGCAGTTGCGTTGAATTCTATGGGAAATGCATGGAGAACATATCAGCCCAAAATATCTACGTTGTATAATTGTTATTGAAGATAATACCAAATGGAAGAACATAATGAATACTGTCTGGTCTTCCTTTTATTACATATTATATACAGGGGTAATATTGGTCTTCTCATGACTTGCCATTTTAGGCTATCCTCTGCTGTTTTAAGTGCCTCTGGAGTGTCTTTGAGGTCCAACAACAAATAAACAAATTAAAGCATGTAGAAAAATCAGTAAGCATTTTCTAGTCTGAAGTATATTCTGAGGCATTTCCTCATCAAAGTTCACACAACATGATATTTTTCTTTTTAGTAAACTTCTCCATGCATATCCCATATGCTATATTGGATGATATATAGATAGATGATAGATACGATTATGTAATGATCCTTCCTTCCTTTATTGGTTTCTTTGAGACTACTATGTGTACCAAGTTCTTTTTTTCCTCCTTTTTTTATGTGTGTATGTAGGTGCAACTCTTGAGAGGTGGCCTGGGACCCAGCTCTCCAGCATCGGAAGCACAACCAATGCCAAGATCTAAGAGTTCCGCGCCCAAAATAAAAATGTTGCTGTGTTCACAGCATCTTCTTAAATTGTTCTTAAACTGCTTGTTTTTTTTGTGTAATTGCAGTAACAAATCCGAATTTAGTTAATTAGTTAATTATATCAGTGATTAAGTAAGTGATTATGCCCAAATTGGGTTGGGTTACGCTTTTCCATTGTAAAGCAACCTAATGAGCTGGTTTCATAGATAATTGTTTTGCATCTACAACATGGGGGACACACAGGGCTTTGGGATCTGGCTTAGGGTGACATAATGATGACACAAAAAATACAGGAGTGCTGATGCAATACCACCAACACTATCCACCTCCAAGTAAGTTCTGATTTGTAGCTGAGTTTTACCCATTAAGGAGTAATTGTTATAAGTGGGCTGGTTTTAGATCTCCCTAGTTGTGCACATGTAAATCTTCTCAAGAATTTTTTGGAATTTCCAAACTTGGTGGTTTAGTTAACTCTAAAGAGATAGGACTGATTTACATACAGAGCTCTGACTGAATACTAGCAATATGTTGTCACTGTTCACTGTTACTAATAAAGTCTGTTAAATTAAATGTTTGCCTAACAGCCATGTTTTCTGTATTACTGATAGTGAAAGACTGCATTTATCTAACTGGAATGGTAATGGGAAAAAATAGTTGTTGTGAGTGCTGACCAGGCAATCTGCACCTTGCTAGTTTTCAACTAAGTTTGATCTGATTGCTTGGTCAGTAAAGGGTAAAATGTCACTTGATTCATATGTTTTTGACTTCAAAAACTTTATATAAGCTTTAACTTTATCTAAAATGTATAAGAATTCATACACTAAAAGTATGTGTTTTTTATGCTGCTATTATAAATTTCATACTCTGACATATACCACAGAATACAAAAAAACTGTATGTAATGGTATATTATCCATATATGTTTTAGGTCATTTTAATCATATGACATATACGTAATGGACTTACATAAAACATATAAAGAAAGCATAATTTCCCTGCAAATTATGTATACTTTACATGCAGAAAACCTATATATAACGGTTTCTATTAATATACAGTATATGAAAGGGTTATGTCTTAAAAACAGACATATAGTTAAAAACTACGAAGCTTATATGAAACGTAAGGAAAATGTAATTTGCCATGCACTTTCCTTATATACCACATACATAATTTTAACTTGTTTCATACTTAATTCTTTTAACTATGTTGTATGAAAAGAATGCGAAAGTGGCCACTTTCAAGAGGAAATCATAGTATGAGACTTATAAGCACAACACATATAAAACATAAAGATGTATTACTGGAATTGATGTAACTTATAAGTTTTTTCTATTTCTTTTCCATATGGGTTTGTTCTGTCTTTTTCACCACAGCCATGCTGTGTGTGTCCTGTAAGATAAATTCCTCATTAGATATGTGTTTTACTTTGTTTCTGTTGAGATTTTTGATGTACTTTTTTCTCTTTGCAGAGCTACAACCACACATACATGAAAAAGCACAAGAAAACTACAAAGAAATTAAAATAAAACAAAAATTGCTCTGCTTTTGAACTCTGAACTTGGACCCTTGTCTCCTTTTTGGCTCCTTTATACTTCAGCATATTCCCTAACCATCAGATTTACAGTCTGACAAGCATAATCCGCAAAAAGGATGTGAGGATGTTGAAAAAACAAACAAATACAGTTAATTCAGGTAACTCAAGCTGTACTGAAGCACCAATCACTGGAGAAAACTCTCAGAAAAGGAGAGACATTCCCTTGAGTGAAAAGGACAAAAATATTAAAGGACGTTTTGTCATTTTATGTCTTTTTTTGTACAGTAAAAAACGGAAATGAATAATAATAGGCAAATGCAATGCAGAGCTATTCATTTATTCATATTTTCAAGCATAGGCTATGCATGTGATATATTTTAATAACTTCAAAGATGCCTACTTAAAGTGTAGACTCTGCAGCTGTATTGTGTCGAAAAATAGAAGTATATGATCGTACTTTATCGGCAGATAGCCAATAATAAATTACTCTGATTTGGGACAAAAAATGTGCTCTGGACATCCTTATCATCTTTAGTATTTATTAAATGCCTGTTAAAACACCCAGCTGACACTGAACAAATTATGTAAGTCCAACATTTACCCTCTTTTATATCTGGTTTTCTCTCCACTAACTCCTGGAAAGTTTATCTGTATTTAGCTACTAAATGCTCTGTTATGTTCTAGTCTCTAGCTGTGTCTGTTTGCCGAGGTAATGTTTATCAGAGCTGAGAACCAGGTTGTTTTTAGCTACATTTGTGGGCTGGCAAACCAAAACAATGAGCTAAAATAGTCTAAATAGATCAGAAGAGCTGAGAGAAACTGCAGAATAGGGTGATAAATCACTATAGTTTTATATCAATGAGCGACACTTTTCACATTACATGTATAACAGGGCTATGCAATTACAAATTCAATTGAGCAGGATTTCAAAAACAGGAAATGTAGATAGGCCCGATATTTTTAGCATTGAGCAGCCTATTTAAAACCTTTTTTATTTTTTATTTTTTGTAATGACAGATTTACCAAATGCAAATAAAGGTAGTAAAAACTGTGATGTTTATCATTTCACATTTAAAAACAAACATACACACACACACACACACACACACACACACACACGCACACACATGCAAACACCTTACCTGACGTTTTACTTTGAGGTTAGCTGTTGAGGCAAACACATAGGATGTATCTTTTTAAGTCTATGACAGCAAAAGTCTTACAACAGCGTCTTTACCCCTCTGCTGATGTGAGTCTGTGTCGATAGGTAGGCTACATCTGGTACATTTTTAAGAAACATGGCAAACTAAGCTACACTACATACACACAACTTTCATTTTAGCCTATTTTGAAAAATTTGCTAGCTGAGCTAGTGTGCCGTGCTGTGTAAACAACTCTGAGGTTGCTTCTGGGCCAACTGAATAGGCCTGAAGTAATTGAGCCATTGCCAGTGTTAGAATATTGATTAGTACAGCTTTAAAAGGTTGTCAGCAGTAATCCACCTGTGTTTACGTGAACATGCAGGTGGTTGTTTTTGTAATCCCCGAAATACCAAAGTGCAATACTCAACACTGTGTGGTGTTTTTGTTAAACACTTGCATAGCTTTGACCCAGAACAACACCTTTCTGTCTACTGTTGAGTGATTTGGTTGCCACATTATCATATACTGACTTTGTGCTGGTTTATGACCGCAGCAGCTCTGGTTGACATGGATACTGCTCTTTCTGTTTTTATCTTTTAGTTCTAAGTGCTATATCGTAGGCAACTTGACTTGCTTTGGGTTTCTTGAAGACACTTCAGCTCACATCCAAGAGCCTCCTTCAGTTTAGATCAGTTCAGTGCTAAAACTGAAGAAGGCTCTTGGATGATCACCCCTCATCCGGCCTGTTGTCAATCCAAACTTGTAAAACAATGTTGTTTTGTCTGTGTTTTTGGCATAAATGCACAACACCAAAAAGCACCTTACACATGCACATGAAAGGCACCTGGATGGTGTCAGGTGAGAACACGGCTGTACAGAACAAGTGGCAGTTTTATTATCTGCTGGCGGATGGTCCAACAGTATCTGCTGCTTCTACATGATACGTGTCAGGATGACTTCAGATTGAAAGTAAGGAGTGTGAGGGTGCGGGGTGCCCAGTAGCTCGGTTGGTAGAGCAACCAATGTGGACGGTCATGATGGCTAGGATTAGGCAATGAAGTCACAGGTGGTTAGGTTAAGACAAAAGAGGTACATGAACTCCCTCATAAAAGTCAGTTGTTTGCGGTACACATCGGCTGCGGCTCAGAGGTAGAGCCAGTTGTCCTCTAATCGGAGGGTCAGTGGCTCGATCGCCAGCTCCTCCGGGCAACATGTTGAAGTATCCTTGGGCAAGATAGTGAACCCCAAATTGCTCCCGATGCTGTGTCATCAGAGTGTGAGTGTGTGTGAATGATTACTGAATAGCAGGTGGCACCTTGTACAGTAGCCTTGACCACCAGTGTGTGAATGTGTGTGTGAATGGGTGAATGTGACATGTAGTGTTAAAGCGCTTTGAGTGGTCAATAAGACTAGAAAAGCGCTATACAAGTATAGTCCATTTACCATTTACCATTTACATCCACCTCACCTACTCCGCCCTATAAGCGCACTTGCTCTACTTATATTACATCATCACCTGCAGCCTTTTAGAACTGATGCTATCCTTCTGAATCTCATAGGCACCTGACCAGTGATGTCTGGCTATGTGTCAAATGGTGCTGCCCGTGCATGGATAATGTGGACACATCTGGTGGCATCCCAAAGCACATAATAACAAAGTCACCGATTCTGTTCGGCTGCATTTTCATCTGATGCCGCCCAGCCGAGAAGGTTGCTTTTGGCATCCCGCTCATACGCTGAAAGCACTGACAGAGCGAACGTATTTCTAAAGTTCAAAATGAGAATAGGTTAGCGAGTCCAGTTGCCTTTGTAATAGCTCTTTAGATTTACCACAACTTGGATGACTTAGAATCTTCACCAACATCTTATCCTTTAGTTTTTGTGAAAAGTCAAAATCTCTTCAAGATATTTTCAGCTATCATAGCTTGTCTTCCTTTCCCTCATTGTGTCAGTCTCACACGCTCTTATTAGCTGACATTTCCCAAGTGTCCATGTGAGTGTTACCCAGACTTCACAGCACTAACACACAGCATGAGTGGATATGATTAACAGCCACATCTTCGATCGTGCCTCCCCCAAAGCTTATCTTAAGTAGAATCCATTAACCTTAACATGGTGCAATATGCAATTCGATGCACTAAAATGTAAGCTCTTGGCCCCAGTTCCAAAAGAGCCTAGAGAGGAAAAAAGCACAGCAGTGACTGGATTTGAAAGGGGAAAGTGCCAGTGATACATGTAAGCCAAGGCAAGCCGACTCAGTGGGCTCCATTCTAATAGGCCACCTCTGACTGGGGGGCGAGCAGTGCACGGCGAAGCCAAACAGCCTCTTAATCCCCGTTTGGCTCTTTTGATTCTGTCCAACAACGTTTCCTGCCAGCTCTGATAGCCTGACAAGTTGTGTTAATTTAAATGTCCAGGGTTCAATGGCCCTGTGTGGATGGTGGTGTGTTTATAGAAATTGTATATCCATGTGAAATTGTAGCTGGCAAAATCTTTTTTTTATCTTTTTGCTGCTTACCATTGCCACCAGCCCCTCTGGATTTGATTCATTTTCTAATTTAAACACTAAGCCTCTCCAGGACTATTATTTTACAGCATGTTAAAGGGAAGGGGGGTGACCTCTGGTTGAGCTTCCAAATCCATATCATGCATGTCAGGAGACAGATGTCCTGCATAGGGTGGATTTGAGGAGCACATGTTCCCCCTATGTGGGCTGTTCTTCGAAGAAACCAGCAGGGCTTTCCTGGTTTACAATACAGCAAGGTTTTCAATTTAATGAGAAGCAGTGTAAAGTTCATTCAGTAACTATACATGAGGCTATTATTTTTGATGTAAACAGATGTTCTGACATCCACAACATATAGTGGCTGAATTTGATGACTTGGGCGAGATTAATTGACCACACAGCATAACATTCAGGCTCAAATTTACTTTACCAAAATTAGAAAATAAATACATAAACAAACAAACAAATAAAAAAAAGAAAGAAACAGATTTCATGCTGCTCCAGCCCATTCTTACTCATCAAACACATCTGCTCTGTCAGTGCTCTCAGCGTACGAGTGTGATGCCAACAGCCACCTTCAGTGTCCAACCAGAACGCAGCTGAACAGCATCAGATGAGAACGAACTCAAATAAAACCAGTGTTGTTATTACACACCGACGTTATAACACATAGCCAGACACCAAAAAAAAAAGAAATGCTTAAGAACAGCATCATGTAATAACGCTGCCGTTAACCACATAATTCAAGGAGCACGAGTGTGCTTTTAGAGCAGGTGGGAAGTTGGATGAGTCCCACAAACAACTGACTTTTATGTGTTGGCTGCTCACAGGTTGTGGTTGTTGACATCATTTTGGTGACGCTGAAGCTCTGAACATGCTCTCTGGTAGACTTACATGTTTTATTCTTATATTCAGCAATATATTACTACACTACGTTCGCATGACTTATCGTCACCACCAAATCAAGCTGTTTTCGGTACAGTTCAGCCTTACTGATGAATTTCTGTTGTAGAAGAAAACATTAAAGTCTCTTCAGCTTGTGTTATCTAACCAAAAACTCATTCAAAAAAAACAGGCAATTCAGAAGGACACCTCAGACATTATAAGTAGATGCAGGAGGTCATTGATAGAGTGTGACCATGTGACAAGTTGAGATGAGAACTGTTGCATACACACACACATCCTTATACTTACATCTTTGTGAGGACCCTCATTGACATAGTGCATTCCCTAGCCCCTTACCCTTATCTTAGCCACCACAACTAAACACCTAACCCCAGCCCCTACCCTAACCCAAATTGCAACCTGAACCCTAAAACAGAGTGTTAACCCTCAAACAGTCCTTTGAAAAAGTGAGGACCTGTAAAAATGTCCTCACTTTCCAAAAATGACCTAACTTTGCTGTAAAAATACTTATTTTGTTCACACACACACAAAATCCACAATCCCTCCAAACTCTGACTGGCAGACTAGCACAGCTAGGCTGGTCTACAACCAAACAAGCACCAAACCAACATAGACCAGCATGGATAATATGAAGGATTCACCCTCTGGGTGGCATGAATCTCTGTACAAAATCTCAAGGCCAGTTGAGATTGCTATTCTGAAAGCCATACTGCTAGTACAGTAACTAAAAGGTCAAGTCAAGTCAGTTTTATTTAAAAAGCCCATTATCACAGATCACAGTTTGCCTCAGAGGGCTAAATAGCGTACGGCATCCCTCTGTCCTTCGACCCTCACATCAACAAAGGAAAAACTCCCCCGATAAAAACCCTATAACATGGGGAAAAACTGGTAGAAACCTCAGGAAGAGTGACTGAGGAGGGATCCCTCTTCCGGGACAGACAGATGTGCAATAGATGGGTAAAAAAATTTTTTTTAAGAAACACAGTGCTTCTATCCTCTTTTTTTACACTGTTCACAATTAATACAAGGCAAACAATATCCACAAACTAGATATCAACAACCATGTAACATCATGGTTATCTAAGTTTGACTTTCCTCCTGCCAGCACGCTGACAGCTCAATGTAGTGCACATGAATACCAAGCTGTACATTACATGGACGTGGTGTGTGCATTCCTAATCACAGGGCCTCCCCTAACATATGCCTCCCCCATCTGCTGTACTACCAATTCTTGGCATTCCTTGACCACCAGATGAAATATAACACAATACATAGCCTGACCATCTTTTATCATTATCAGCAGGCTTAGGCAGACCTGGAGGTTTCTTGTACCACCTTGGTCTCATTTGTTAACCACCTTGATGGTGTTAAGAAGCTCTACCTAGCAGTGAGAAAAAGGCTCGGCAGGCATCATTTTTCTTCATCCATGTCCACCTGGCTTACATTTCTCTGCAGAATATTCAGTTTGGAGCCATTAATCATCTTTTTTTTCTGTTGAGTGGATGAAGTGTTTAGATTGCAAATATCCCTGTGCCTGCTGAAAGCATGTTCATCACTATCAGGCCTGAGAGAACAGGAATTACTAAAGAAACCATGTTCCAATCACAGCATAATCAGACAGCCAGACACATCCTCTGCTGGCAGAGCGCTAAAATATTTCTTACAGGTCCCCATGACATCCGGAGCAGAGGTGGTTGGGAATCGCATTATAATAACAGTGCATGCCTGCATTCGATACATAAGGGAGTTTACAGAATAGAACAGAACTTCTCATTCTAATGAGATAATGTGTGAGAGCCCCCTCTCATGATCCTGAACACTGTGATAGAATCTGTGCAGTTTTCCAGCTTTTGTTGTCTCTTTAAAGGCCTTTTTTTCTTTTCCCTAAAGGTCCTCTGTCAGCTTCAAACAGACTCCGAAACCACAGAGAGGCTAACAATCAGCTAATGCAGCACTCTGCACACTAACACACACAGATCTGGGGAGAGTTGGAGAAATGAATAAGTAAATGTAATGTTTGTCTTCAAGCTTGAACTTTGAGATGTGCCTTCTCCATGTTCCATCTATTGGTATAAACATTTTCTTTACTTTTCTCAGTCACAGCAAAGGTGAATCACATCTTAGCATGCATTGGGTAGAACTCAGGAAGATATCTGAGGTATCTTAGCTTGTGTAAATTATACCAGGTATTCTTTAGGCCAGCATATCATAAATCACTGTTTATTTGGGATATAGAAAGGAATTTATATCCAGAAGCAGAACTCAGACAAAGTTTGCAAAAGTCCACATGCAGTTTCATTTAGAAGCCAATGAGGTGGGAATTATTAGAGTTGAGCATGAGTTTCTGGTGGAGCAAGGCATGCTGGGTGAAAGCAGATTTGCTGTAAAGCAGAGTGATGAGGGGCTGGGTGAGGCAGACAGATGTCACAGAGCTGACTTGAGGCACAGGTAGGATGTGTCACTCAAAGCATAGGCAAACTCCAGGAAAATAAGATAACAGGATATGACGTAGCCATGGACGTCACCTCTCCTTCAGCTCAGCTAAATTTGTGCTTGAATGTCTATCTTGCAAGCACTGGTGATGGTTTTTGTAGTTGACATTGGACGTTGTTGGGGAGTGGCTGATCGCATACTAACAAAGTCCAAAGCCAACCACAAAAAACATCATTAGTCATTAATTGGGATGTGAAAACCAAATACCCAGTCTGTAAATGTAATCATCAGTAAAATTGGAAAGATGAAGATAACGGCCACCAGCTGAACTCGCATCCCACTAGCCCCTGTACAGATGTTCTGTGCAGTCATGTTCTTATTTGACACCATCTGGCTACATTCCAGATGTGGAAGGTTGCTTTTGGCGTGCACTGAAAGAGTGGAGGTATCTGATGGGTTCTGAATGAGAATGGGCTTAAAGACCCCCCAAAAAAGAACTTAATTACAGTGCACACGTTGAAGGAGCTGATGGGATCACATCACTGCAGTTGTACCTTATTTAATTTCCATGTGACAAAGAAATGATTGATTGATTAATTGAATACAGTCTTGAACTAGAGACAGGCCACCTTGGCAAACTAAGCAATTTGACAAAGACTAGAGTGCAGAGCAAAACTATGTTTATGTACTGCAAGAGCTGATGAGTGGATGGATCACAGGTGTGCAGGTTGATTAATATTATTTTGAAAAATAATATATGCATCTAACAAGCAGAAACTGCACATTTTAGGTGAAAACAGAAGCGTACTTTGAAAAGACGCAATGTGTGTAGCAGTTGTGGATCAACACGGCATCCTGGAAGGTCATCAATAAAAGCAGGAGGATACCTGATGTGTCACATATAGAAGTGAACAGCACTGACCAAGGGATGATATCTGATGATGAAAATGTCTTGATAGAAGGAGAAGCAGCAGAAAACACTAGAATAGAGTGAGAGATGCAGTCAGACCTTGACAACATTTTATGATTCAGAGTTTCCAGACACCATTTTAAGTTCATTTCAGTGTATCAACCAAAAAAAGTAATTGATCACAGTGAAAACATTACTTCACTGGGTTTTATTTGTTGACTTGTCACATGGCAATGTTGCAAGCAATAGCTGTTTTAAAAAGTTGACATTCAAAAAAAAAAAGTTGTATATTAGGTAAGTCTAATTACATCTGAATCACAGGTACTTCTTAAGCACTATGTCATTGCCCCTGATAAACTAATCCCATTTGGGTCCAAACTACCTCAATGATCTTTTTGCTCTAAGTTTTCAACTGTAGATTTCCTACATTCACACAGTATGTTCACAGTCTTTTTTTTCTTTATTTGGCGTTTGATTTTTTTTTTTTTCTGGCAGCTTAGCTGAGCTATCTAAAGCTTTTTGGCAACTGACCCTCAAATGTTATGTTTTGGAGCATCCCTGGACACACAAACAACACAGCTGTGTGAAGAACCACACAGAGTTAAAGAACCTTTGAATACAAATAAAAGTGTCTGAAAAAGAGTTCACTTTGCTGGATTATTGATTTCGAACAAGTTTCAAGTCTTTTTCAGTTAATTTTTTTTTCTTGGTGTTTGCCACTGCTGCCTACAGAGCTGCAACTGCTCTGTTTCCAAAGTATCAATTATGACGGATAATTCCTCACAACACACAGACACAAATGCCTCCCTGACAGCCATGTCTGAAGCTCTACAAGACTTTTAATTGGTTTCCGAGTGAGGAGAGAAAGCCCACACTGTGCCTGGAAATCCCTCTAATACCTGAATATCATCACAAGTTGTGCAGAGAGACTTTTGTAAGGTAATGATTTATTTATTTTCTCTCCATGCACAGTTTTAATAACAAAAGTGCTAATTGTATCCAGCTGGCTCATCCCATGAATATCATTCCACGGAGCGCTCACGCATTTAAATATTGACTTGACTCCAGGAGATGAACTGTGTTTTACAAACTGAAGGACAATGTTTGGAAGGTTGTAATGTTGATTTATTCATTTTAACAAGAGTCTAACAGCACTGCTCTGTGTGCTCACTGAAGTGACAAAAGTTTGTCTCTTGTGTGTGTGTGTGTGTGTGTGTGTGTGTGTGTGTGTGTCACTGCTGCACACTTCATATCTCTTATCAATTGTGTTCAACAAAACACAGTTTCTGATTCCCTGGTTTAGTTTTGAATTTGAATCAGTTTTATTGCTGAATTTTGTTTCCACATCCAATAAATTGAACTCTCTGGATTCATATGAGTGTACACACACACACACACACACACACACACAGAACAGCAAAGCTGGACAAAAAGTAAAAAAAATAAATAAAAAATAGAAAGAAATGTTTTGGTAATCATATATATATATATATATATATATATATATATATATATATATATATAGCATATCAGTTAGAATTTTTCAAATCGGTCAAAGTATGAGGATACAGCGCCCATTTTCGAACATACTTTTTTTAGTATTTAGCCACAAAAGGTTTCTCATTTTTTTGATTTTCCATTTTAAACACACCCGAAACAATAGGCTAGGAGTATCAGATCTTAATATTCTGTTCTGTACACATTGTCCAGATTCTTATAATACAGATTTATAAAAGAAAAATTATAATTCATTGATTTTTCTTGCTCCAATATGTCATTGTGCACAGCATAAATGTATTTTATAATGTATTTCTATCGGGTTTTAAATGGGAATAAAATATCTATTTAGACTCTCAATCTTGCACCTCGACTTAATATCACTCACTCACACGCTTGTTGACAAACATCTTTGGTCTTTGAAATGCAGCTGCAGGTGCACCAAACATATCAGGTTTGTCCCAGTTCTGTTGGCCTCTGTCAATCTTGATGAGAGAAACATGCTGTAAGATACTGTAGATAGGACAAAGTTTCAAAAAAGTTTCAGTTGTTGAGATGATTAACATGTTAACAGTTGATGCTGCACCTGCAGCTGCATTTCAAAGACCAATGATGTTTGTCAACAAGCGTCTGACTTTAGGTTTCATTCTGTGTGTGTGTGTGTGTGTGTGTGTGTGTGTGTGTGTGTGTATGTGTGTGTGTGTGTGTGCTCTTGTTTTCATGACATATCAGGACATTTTTATGATAACACACCTACAGTATCAGGACTCTTGGAAAAATGAGTTCCTTGCTAGCGAGTGTGTGCATGTGCATGAAAGACCTGGAGGAAAACCCCAACAGCATAACCTTCGGAAATCTTGCTAAAGTGACTTTGACGCAGGTAGTACTATTTAACAGAAAAAGGCAAGGGGAAGTTTCAAAAATGGAGCTCCAGGCTTTCACATCCCGGAATCGTACAGAGTTGAATCCTGACATTATGATGTGCCTTACCGAGTTTGAAAGGAAGCTTGCAAAGCACTTTGACAGAGTTGAGATTCGTGGTAAAAGGTCAAGAATGGTACCGGTGCTCCTCACACCTGACATGATCGCTGCAGTGGACCTCCTTGTGAAAAACAGGAATGAGTGTCAAGTCCGCCCAGAGAATGTGTACTTGTTTGCACACCCAGGTGTCCTTTCCCATCACAGAGGCTCTGACTGCTTTCGCACATATGCAAACCAATGTGGTGCAAAGTACCCAGAGGCACTCACGTCAACAAGATTGCGGAAGCAAGTTGCTACTTTGTCCACAGTATTAAACCTAAAAGAAAATGAAATGGATCAACTTGCCACCTTTCTTGGACACGACATCCGTGTCCACCGAGAATTCTACCGGCTTCCAGAAAGTACCCTGCAGCTTGCAAAAGTAAGCAAACTGTTGATGGCAATGGAAAAAGGAAAGCTGTCTGACCTGCAGGGGAAAGGGCTGGATGACATCGAGATCAATCCTGACGGTGACAATTACTTTTAAAAATATTATATAAAGCTTCAAATAACATTTATGCACGTTTAGCCTTTAATTTAAATACTTGACCCTGACTGTTTTTTTTACCCAACCAGATGAAGTTGCCACGAGCGATGATGATTCCAGCAAAGAAACCCTTGCTGACCTACATCAACACAAAGGTATCCTGTTTCGCACAGTTTTAATATTCTCTACTTCTTGCTTCAAAGCCGGGAGGTCGTTTTTTTTTTTCTTTTTACTCTTTCAGATTCTGGAAAGAATAGAGAGATGGACCCTTCTCCTGATATACCAATGTTAGCAAAGCTAGTCTACTTTGGATATTTTGTCAGGTAGAAGGCTAAAGAGTGCAATAGCCTCCTCGGATAAAGAATGTGGTTAGCAACTTGACTGACCAGAGGAAATGTAATACAGAGATAGATTTTCATATTGATAAGGAAGCTCAGGCAAACCAATATGGGGCAAGATAGGTCTCAGAGAAAGGAGGAGACTACTTACGATGTGCTACTGTCACCACAGAACTTGAAACAATAGATAGATGCATACCCTGTGTTAAGAGACAGTAACCTTGAGGCATATTCTGTCAGGCTGTGAGACTAGTTTTTCTCAAGGTTGGTATACATGGCAACTAGGCTTTTGAAAAGCAGCAGGAATTTAAAGCAGAAGACCAAAAGGGAATTCAGTATGTATTTCAGTGCAGACATTTAATATGAGTCAGGCCATATAAAGGGTGCTACAGATTGTGAGATGCAGGTAGATTTGGGATGAAAGCTTGTTCCAAGGGAGATAGTTAGGACTAACTTTAAGCCTGGCTCAGTGTTGTGGTCTGCAAGTCAATGATGGAGGAGGAGGCTTATGAAAGGAAAAGCTTGGATATGAAGATTTGGTGGCAGAAAGTGAACAGCAGGGATGGTTAGAGTCTGTCCTGTAGAAGTTGGATGCGGAGGCATTATAGCATAATAGCATGGTGATGATGATCCTCTATCCGATTTCAAACGATCACATTGTGATGAGTAGTTCTACATTTATGAATTCATAGTCAGGTTGTTTACATGTAAATACTTATATCTTATGTAAAATTACATACTGCCTGACATTGAGCTTGCTTACAATGCAAAAAAAAGCAAGCAAACCAACTGCATTCACACTTATAGTTCATGTTAATTTTCAAAGGTTCAAGAACAACGACTTCTGGGGACCCAGGCCACACACTTGACTCAACCACCCTGGACAACATGGAGGGATCTTCTGCCTCAGACACACGAGACAACATGGAAGGCTCCTCTGCCTCAACCTCACTGGACAACACCAACATCAGCGACACTCAACAAAGAAATGGTAAAATATAAAAGGCACCCAAATACAAAATGTTTGAAGTGAATGTACTTGTGATAAATAGAAAAGTGTATTCTCCTCAGGGGTGGCAGTATGCGAATGCATGCTTTTTTTTTATCTTAATACATGTTCTAATTCATTCTTTTAGATTCCCAGCAGAACACAGCACTTCAAGTGGGAACATCCCAAGGTTCCTCAAAATGCTCCAGTGGAAAACAAGGTTAAAGAGCATTTTGTTTACATTATTATCTACATTATACTTTATCATATCCTTCATTTTTCACATTAGCAGAGCCACTGTTCAAATGTTAAAAGTTTTTTTTCCCCATTTATGACAGCTGGGAAGGTGAGAAGCAAGTGGACAGATGATGAAGTGAAGGCTGTTGAACGGCACATGTTTCATTTCATAACAAGCTGCAAAGTACCAGGTAAAAAGGACTGTGATTATTGTCTCCAGGCAGAGCCAGAAGCTTTGAAAGACAGAGACTGGGTTGCTATCAAATACTACATTCACAACAGAATCATAGCATTAAAAAGAAGGATGAATAAATAGAACTATAAGATGTAAACTATGGCCCAGGTACAGTTCAATAGCAGTTGAACTTGATTTAATTTTGTTTACCTTGTTGTTCTGTGCTACCAAATATTCAGATTATTTAGCACAGTTTTTTTTCAACCCTCCACTCTCCTGGTTTTATTCACAGTACCTGTCATAATGTCTTTCAGAAAATTAAGTTTGAGATGATGGGTTCATACTGTGCTCTCAGTTTCAACAAGCAATAGAGATGGTTTTTGAAGGGACTGTTACCTCTACAGTTGTCCCTGTAGTTTTAAGCATAGTGTTGTTCTTACACATGTAACCCTAAGTTGTTGAATCTGGGTTTTGAACTATTAAGAAATTGTGTTTGAATGGGAGCTCAATGAAACAGGTCTCATATATATAGTGGCATGTATTAATGTAAATGTAATGTAAACTCTTTACATAGCTTTATGTAGACGGACTTGCTGAAAAGATTGTTTCATAGCAGCTGTATGCTTCAATAGAAGGTTAAGTATGTTCTTTTTTATAGAAAGACACCAAAGAGACATTTCCTGGTTCAGTTCAAACATGCTTTGTCTATAGCACTGCCTCACGCCTTGAAGAAAGGAGGCAAGATTTCTGTATTGTAAGTGGTCCGCTCTGGGTGTTATTTACATATTTTGCCAGCAATTAAACAACTAAGAAAGGCAGAAAGTGCTCCATGTTTTTATTCACATGAACATTTACTACAAAATTCATAAATGCAATTCACTGTGTGGTATTAACCTGTGAACATCTGACATTTCTGTCACAGATTTGGGAGCATGACCATTGTTCATATATGCCTATTTATACAGATATTTTAAATGTTTGTAACAGGAGCCAAGTTGAAAATGCAGACCCCATTCTTACCTGGTCTTTATAAGTCACATATACTTGAAAAAATCTGTGTGTATCCAACGGTTTCACAATTCACCTAAACATGAAATATCAGTGTGTAACGTTAAAGTACTTAAACTTCACATAAACCTGACAATGTCCTCACAAGACGCATTAGAATCAGGTTTGACCAAAATATAGCCCTAGCCAAAATCTCAACAGATAGACGTATTCCTGGATGTCTGGGTAAGAAACACACTGATTCCCAGGCCTCTAGGACCTTGGGAAAGGCACGTCCCCATTTTTCACATTTTTTGTCATATGTCCTGAAATTTCCTGTAAACACGTATGTGTGTGTTTGTGTGTGTGTGAGAGTGAGTGAGTGATATTAAGTAGGGGTGGAATATCGAGAGTCTAAACAAATATTTTATTCCTATTTAAAACCCCATAGAAATACAATATAAAATGCCTCTGCACTGTGCACAATGTCACACTGAATTATCATTAGTTATTTATCATTTTTCTTTTTAAATCTGTATTATAAGAGTCTGGACAATGTGTGTGTGAAAAATTATTAAGATCTGATACTCCTAACCTTGTTTTGGACTTGTTTTCAAACAAAGGTCAGTAGTTCCCTTGTATTCTTACGGGGTGGTAAACCCTATAGGAATACATGGAAATCCATTGAACCATATTTCTAATAATTTCTCCCTAACAACACATTGGAAAATCTATTTTATAATTTATTCTTACTTCAGTCTATCTGGTTATTACGTGCATGAATTGTTTTAAACATGCTATCATGTGAACCTTTATTTCCACCCGGGTTTATAGGAAATGTGATAAAATGACTAACCCTATCTGAATAACTACTAAAAATAGTATGTTACAGAAATGGCTGTATCTCAAAAACTATGAGGACACTTTTGGTACCACTGGACTCAGAACAACTTTCAATTTTGAAAGAAGAATTTCAATAATTTGTTATTTGTTCCAGTGTATGTATAATATTAAGCATATAGAATTAAAGTTATTTTTGTGATTTTTTTCGTCCTTCAACTTGTCAATTAAGTCATGATAAATTTCAGACATTGAGAAGTTTGATTTTGACATGTGTAGCTACATGTCTTGACACTTAACACAGAAAATTTAATGTTTCTATCTCTAACAGACAAATATTTATAGGGCTTTTACTTAACATACTAAATATAGTATAAGGATGTTAATGGGTTAAGTAAAGCATGTGCATGTAAACATTTCTATATACTGTACTTGACAGTGAAAGATATGTACATATTATAAAACTGATGCATTAAAACATGTTATATTATAATCTATAATGGGAGCATGAGGATATTTTGATGTAGCAGGTTCTTGACAATGTATGATGATTTTGCTGTTCATTATTGATGGTCTTCAGGGAAAAAAAGGGCTGCTGTTAAATATTGGCCATCAGTTATAAATTGCATTTTACTATAAGGTAAGTGATGTTTAAAACATAAGAAATGATTGAGATAAAATTGGGAACGTGGCAGGTCAGTTCACACGTATTAATGAACCAATTATTACCTCATGATTCATTAATATAGCATGTTCAAGTCTAGATACTCGTAACACTCTACGCTGATTTTATTATTGTCATGTTGTTTAAACGTGGTTTAAGAAGAAATGAAATTGAAGTTAATCCTAAATCCTGCTACATCTTTTTGGTGTAGAAGGAGGAGTTGAGGAGTCTCACAGACTAGGGAAAGAAGCTGCTCCGTAGTCTGGTGGTTCATCAGGGGATACTTCTGTATCTTCTTCCAGATGGCAGCAGGGTGAACAGACTGTGGCTGGAGTGGCTGCTGTCTTTCAGTATCCTTTGGGCTCTGTGCAGACACCCCACTTCCCATGCTCTGTAGATGGGAACCAGTGATGTTTTGGCCAGTTTCCATCACCCACTGTAGAGCCTTCCTGTCCTGGGCCATGCACTGACCAGCCGTGCCAGTTGGTGATGTTTCCAGTCGGTATGATTTCTATTGCTCCTCTGTAGAAGTTAACCAGGATCTTGCTCTGGAATTTAGCCTTCCCAATTTTCCGTAGAGACTAGAGCCTTTTCTGTGCTTTTTTTTTTTAACCTGGGTGGTCATGTGAGGTGACCAAGATAGGTTTTCAGTGATAGTAATTCCAAGGAACCTATAACTGTTCACCTGGGGTCCGTTTCACAAAGCAGGTTCAACAAACTCAGAGTGTAACCCTGAACTCTGAATTGATCTACTCTGAGATAGGAAACTCTGAGTTTCCGGTTCCAGAAGAGCTGATTTGAGTTGGTTTAATCAACTCGGAGTAGTTTCACCTGGAGTTAAGCGCGTGCACCACAACTATAAAAAGCCAGCATCAATGGAGCCCCGATTCGACGAGTCACCATGGCAACGGGGAAGCGGAGGGCTGCGTTCTTCACCCCACTCGAATTGGAAATTTTAATGCACTCATATGCGGAGTTTGAACACGTTTTTAGAAAGAAGTGCAACACCGCTGCAGCTGCAAAAGAGAGGGAGACGGCGTGGGAGAACATTGCTGCCCGGGTCAATGCGTAAGTTTAAATGTAGTCCTTTGCAATCACAATACTATTACAGGGGAAAACTGTTTGAATGGTAGCGTATTAATTTATTTCATTTTATTTCATTTAGGTGCAATCCCGCGGGGGAGAAGCGCACGTGGGGATGGGGATGTGTGTGCCATCTATGCAGCCAATCACACTGGGAAATCCTAAAAGAAATTAAAATTACTAATCCCAGTCTGAGGTTGCAGCACAATGTCATTAATGGAATATGATTCAAAATTAATTTAACAGATCTCTACATCATACACCTGCAGTCCTGTGGAACTCCTCCTTGATGGCTCTGACAGGTTTATGTCCAGGGAAAACGACAAAGATGTGTAAAAGTCGTTTCAGGGCCAGGCACACTTTTCTGACCGCCCTGCATACAGTTGCCTTGCTTAAATGCTCTGCATCTCCGACATTATACAAGAAACTGCCATTTGCAAAGAACCGCAGCGCAACACACAATATCTGATGGGATGTGAGAGCATGACTGCGGTTGGTAATGTTGCAAATGTAAGGACGGATTAGGTTGTGTATGTATAATATGGACTGTGATGTGAAACGGTACCGCTCAAAAAGATAACTGTCCGGAAATGCGAGAACATCTATCCGCGGTCTGAAAACAATCTCCCGACGAATATTTAGGCCTAATTCTCTGCGCAGTAATGCTGCTCCTTCATCCACTGGATCATTAATGAAAGGGCATGCCATTTTGACAGACGGCGGTGTTGAGCACTAATGTAGAGGAGGTGTGACTGCCAATCCGAACTCTCCAGGGTATGCATGTAAGGAAGTCCAGTATCCACTATCCAGAGTGTTGTACTAAAGCTCAGAGTGTTAAGTTTTCCAGTCAGCTTTATGGGAGAGATTGTGTTGAATGCTGAGCTTAAGTCAACAAACAGCGTCCTGATGTAGCTGTTGTTATTCTCCAGGTGAGTGAAGACTAAGTGAAGAGCAGTAGATATGGCATCCTCTGTGGATCTGTTGGTTCTGAAAGCATGCTGGGGAGGGTCCAGGCTGGCAGGGATGTTGCCTTTGATTTGCTGGAGAACCAGTTTCTCAAAGCACTTCATCAGGATGGGGGTAAGAGCCACAGGGCGGTAATCATTAAGACTGACACAGCAGACTTTTCAGGTACAGGAGGGATGATGGCTGTCTTGAGGCAGGAGGGAACAGTCTCTTGTGAGAGTGAGATGTTAAAAATGTCAGTTAGAACATTAACAAGCTGATGAGCACAAGTTTTAGTACACATTCAGGAATGTTGTCGGGGCCGGCGGACTTGTTTCTATTCACTCTGAGCAGGAGTTTTCTCACATCTGCTGTGGTCACTGAGAGTTACTGGTCCTCTGGAGGTAGAGCAGACTTTATAGCTGAGTCCTTATTGAGGAGGTCAAAGCGAGCGTAAAATGTGTTCAGCTCGTCCAGCAGCGTGGCCTCACATATGATGGAGGCGCTCCTGCTTTTGTAGCGTGTGACATTTTGAATTGCCTGCCACATATCTTTAGTGCTGTCGCTGTTGAGGTCTCTCTCCAGTGTCTGGAATTTATCAAATTTAACTGTCTTTTTCAGGGAATCATTTTAGGTTTGCAATAGAACATGAAGAAAGAGCTTCCTGTCATGGCAATGTAAACTGCTACAATAATTATACAAATTAACAGACACTACTTTTTTTTTTTTTTTTTTTCATTTTTTGACACATTACCATAACGACATATCATCATTATATCCCATGCTGTTCATGAGATGTTGAACGCAGCATCACTTGACCTGAACCCAGTGGGTTGCAACAGTGGGTTTGTGTGGATGTATCTTAATTAACTCAGGCACAACATCAAGTTTGATGTATGCAGACAGTGCATCGCATTGCATTTAGCAGTGTGGCACTGAGCAGTGTGTCATTTCATGCTGCATTTCGATTGGTTGGTTAGTAGACATAGGTCGTAACAGCAGTCACACAGTGAAGCGGTCGTCCCAAATTTTTTGACACCGTCAGAATTTTATCCCAGGATATGTTTGATTACAAGATCCTTCCTTGAACGGTGAATCAGTGTTTTAAAGCCACGACCAAAGATATCGCCACGTTTCTATCACAATAGTTATCTTTCATCTGAGACAGCCCAAAATCACGCAGTGACTCTCTCTGAGTCTACCAATGTTGGTGTAGATGTAGGTGTGTGTCATGTATTGCGAGTCACAGAAGACAGACAGAGCAGAACCAATGTGTGGCATCAGACTGGCCAGCTGGAGGTCGTAATGGATGAAATAAAGCAAAAACTTTTAAAAGAGGGGCTTTGTACAGTCCCCAGTGATTCAGGGAAAGTCACTGCATCTCGGAGGCATGACCTTGTTAGAATGTACCTGCTGGGACCATAAAGACAAAAGAAAAACAAAACGAAATTGAATCTCACAGATTTTTAATGAAATAACACACACAGAAATACATAACTAGCTTGTTTGTTCACTAAAACAGCTCAAACTGTTGGGACTCAGTAAAAAAAATAAACATTATCAGCTATGTAACAAACTATTAACATTTCTTCCAAAAAAGTTCTAAAGCTTTTTTCCCCCTTTTTGTGTGTGGCATCACTTCTGCCATTCCTCAGAGCAGTTTGTGTCTGCAGTGAGACAGAGGGACATATCACAAGGCTTACACTTCTGAGTGATCTAGACTGACCTGCCTGCCAGAGTCATAGGAACCTCTGATTGTTCAAAAGACTTGCAGAGCATCACGGGGAAAACAAATACGGCCGTTAGCATCAAAGCTAGCATTGGTAAATAATCGATTATGGATAAAATATGGTCAAAAGGATCAATATTGGATCTGTAAGTATGGATTTATTGTACAATTCCCCAAAAAGGTGCATGAATTCCAGGCTGGACAGGGAAACGTCTGGAACTAAGCTTTATCGTTCAAAATTTATTAAATTATTTATGAACTATGCGTATGTTGTGTTGCGTGTGACAAACTCAGCCTAAAAGAATTATGCAATAGTAAAAGGTACAATATTTTCCTCCAAAATGTGGCAGATCAAAATATAAAGTAGCATTCATTGGAAATATTCAAGTTGAGTACATGTACTTTCAAATTGTACTTGAGTACAGTACATGTGCAAATGCCTACACTGTAAAAAGTGACTTTTTCTTTGACACTTTATTTGACAGTGCCTTAAATTTTCAGGATGACCGAATTTGATAAGATAAGTAGAATCATCCCAAAATGACCTCAACACAAACTTTTAAGGCAACCATGACCCTAACTTTCTTTAAGTTGAAACACATAGTTTCTTTTTACAGAATATATGCCTGACAAAGTGTGCAAGTGTTTCCTTTAAACTTGAAACAATATCTACATGCTGGAGGAATACTCAGAGTTCAGCCAACTTTTATCATTGTCCAAAAGTGTCTTCAAGTGGTTATTGAGTATATTTTAATCCTCGTGTAACATACTGGAGCTGTTAATTATACACGGGTTGTTGTTGTGGGAGCACAAAGTGTGCCACTTTGCAGAGTATCCATGAAAAAATGAAACACAGAGTCAGCGTGCTCCCAGTCAAAGAGTTGTTAACATAATTGTTTCTTCAATGATTATGTTGATGCAGCACTTTAGCCCTTGCACAGTTCTAATTAATTCAATACCCCAGGCTGTTCGGAGCAGTTGGATTCTATAGACTCATGCTTGACTGAGCCTTAAGGGCGTCTTTGCTTCTGGATCTTCCAGACAGTGGTACAGCATGCTGTATTTCAGCAAAAACAACAAAAGCTGCTTGTCTTTTTAAAATATACTTTCAAGTATCAGAAATCGTAGAGCACTCATTTGCTACTTTCTGTAAGCGAGTTATGTGGGTACAAACTTTATAAACTGTCCTGCAGCACTGCTGTGCAGTTACAATGAGCCATCACTTGTGCTTCAAATGTCTCCAGAGGGTAATTTTGTCACCATTTTAAAGAATAATGAAATAGATATGTCAATGTTTTATGTCCTTGTTTAAAGTTAGAAAAAAAAAAAAAAAAAAAAACATTTTCACCACTTTCACCAGCTAAAAATATTGATATTGGCAGATACTTCAAAAAGTGTCATGACTTAATTTTGTCCAATGTCAACCTTTTTCTTTCTTTCATTTTTATTCCCACTTACTACTATACCTGCATATGATGATGACAGTATGGAGAAGGTGGGCGGAATCTGTAATTAGGGTAGCCTGTGGTAGATTGATTAAGCTAAGGTAATGGTAAAAGTGACTGGTGTGTAAGGAGTTGACACAGAGGTGTGGGTTAATAATGATCATAACATGACATGACTGCATACCATACATCGAAAATGTGTAAACTCATTTTCCAAGTGTTTTTCTTGTTTTGTAAAAAAAAAAAAAAAAAAAAAGGGTCAGTCTTATAAGTATTTAGAATAATGTGACATCATGGCATTATACATAGTCTACATTAATCAAGAAGCCAGAGTTGCGCTGTAAAATAGGAACATACATAACACACACACAAACACTCATTGTCCGTAACCACTTGTCCTCCTAAGGACAGTGGGGGCCTGGAGCCTAATCCAGTTGTCATTGGATGAGAAGCGGGGTACACTGTGAACAGGTCACCAGACTGGGTCCAACAAACCCCAGACATTCATGTGGCAGTCCTTACCATGTACTTCCTTACCCTAATCCTAATCCTAACCATCCATCCCACCATGTGCGTTTGTTGACATCTCAGAGTTGGTTGCCATGTGCTGTTGTTGCCTAAATATAAACACATGCAGCGTAATCCCATCATGTGCTTGTGTTGACATCACAGTAGCAGCATCCTGAAATATGAACACCACATGCGGAAGGGTACCGAAAGCATATTATAAAGGCAGAAGTCCACAGCAAATCGGCAACATGTGACTTGGGATAAGAACATGTCCTGAAATTGTGCTGCTCCATCTTTGCCCAGATTATGCCCTGCACTTTGACTGTGCGGTGCTCTATATACCAGAGTAGTTTACAGATTTCAATAGCACTCCTAATGAACAGTCCGGATCCAAAATCAGAAAATCTATTTGTGGTTTTATGGTATGGTATGTATGTACAGTATAATGATGCTATAGTAAAGCAAACTAAAATGATCAAATTAGTCCTAATTTCCTACTGAGTGTAATGCAATTCAATTTCCAGTACTTTGGTGGATTTGTCTTTACGGGTGAACATAACAGGTTGTGATTGGATGAGAAATTTCTACTTTACCTTGAATTAAATCAATACCCCTTTTAAAAGCTTTATGAAAATAGTAAGGACATGTTGGCTATGAACTGATCTCAGATTGTTCCTGCAGACTTGACTTTCTCAGGCAGCCTAGATTTTTTCATGGTTGTTCATTAGGTATTTGCTGGGCCATGAAATGTAATCCTTTCTAAACTGAACACAAAGCTGTGTAAATAAACCTTGATTCAATAACCCCACCCCTCCCTGAGCCCACAGACCTGGAAAAAAAGCCTTTATTAACTCAAGCTTCTGATCTAACTGAGCAGAAAACCATACTGCTGATCCAAAACTTTCCCCTGTGTTGGAACACAATTTAGATGAAGGGAATTATAATGCATGTTATTTGAGGACACAGAACTCGGCTCTTAGTGCTTCACCTGAGTGTTTAAGTGGTGGTCACAGGGAGGGGTTAGGACAGCTTGTGTCCTTTACACCCGCAAAAGCGCAACAGGACATAGATAAGCAAAATTACTGTTGAGGGTGAGCTTTAATGGCATTTGAGCACGACGGTGATGCAGTTAGTTCTGAGGCATTTGCCCCGAGGTCTGCAAGCATCTCTGAAGTGATGTTAAAGCCCACCCTTGAGTGTAATATTGCAATTATAAAACTATTACCAAAAAAATAAAATGTATAATCAAAATGCCATCATGTTTTGGGGCGATTAGCTCTCTATTTTTTTTTTTATTTTGTATTTTTTAATGCCCATCTAATTATGACATTTTATGAACGCTCTTGTGTCAGTTGTGTATGCTACCCTGTCAAGTAGTTCAGTTCAGGCATAAGAGGCACATGGTAAGGTGTGGACCCCCCCCCCCCCAAAAAAAAAAAAAAAAAAAAATCCAGATGGGCAGCAAACACCAGACTCCAGCTTGCAGCTTGTCAGTTTAGGACTACACACCACTCCTGCCCGCCCTTTAAGTGCACTTGCTGTCATTATATTATTATACTATATTATTATAAGGTTTTAAATTGATGCTGTCCAGCCACGTTCTCATGTGACTTTGCCCGTGTGCATATCAAGTGGGCGCACCTGGTGCTGTCTGGCTGTTCACTGGAGTATAATTACAAATCCAATGCTTCTGTCCAGCCGTGTTCTCAGCTTGATGCTGTCCAGGACTGTTACAGGTGAACACGCAAAGTGCATTTTGGCATAGTGGCATGCACTTTCGCTGAAAGCACTGACATAGCTGAGGTATTTGACAAGTTTGGAATGAGAGCGGACTGTAGGAATAATTGGACATAATGGACAACCGGAAAGAAGCCAGAGCAATACACCTCTTTGCAAAGGACAAATTGACCTGCATGTTCTCATTTTTAGTATGCGTTTGTTAGCATGCTGACCTTAGCATTTCTCAAATCTCAATCTGTTATCTTAATTGGTTCATAAAAAAAATGTTTTTTAAGACTGGTATGGCTTCAACTAAACTCCATATACATCCACACAGGATGTATGATATTAAATTATAAGTATTAATACTATGAAATGTCTAAAGAAGCCTGATTTTAGAAACCCTTAGTGCTCCAGCATCCCATGGCTGGTGGGGTATACAGTATGTAATCAGTGTAGTACATCAACATATTTATTACACTTAGTTGTGAGAGTTTAAAAACTTCAGATAAATAACTAAATATATCACGGTTGCTGCTAAATATGTGATGATGTGTGTAGGTCTCAGGTGCCCCGTACAGCTTCTGTGGCTCTTTGAAAACCTCACAGTCGATATGTCAGGCTGCATTGATTAACCTGACTGGTAGAAGAGGTGAGTTCTAAGCAGCCCTCATGCCACTGATGATGAATCTTGACATGGCCAATTAATTAGTGGGCCTCAACTTCTGCTGCTTCCAAAAAAGAGAAAAAAAAGAATACTCTTTGAAGTTTTGGAGTCAGCAGTTGTATTCCCCTGATAAATAATTTATTGATAATTCTGAGGAAGAAATGAGAAGAGGGGGAAGATAATGTTCATTTTGACTGCTTACCTTCTAACTATACGGGCTATACTTTGGCAACAATTTGCGAACTCAACAGAGCAGTTTGGAATTCATTGGGTTTTACAAGTAGGCCACGGTTGCAATGCATCTATTTCAAGCATGATTCTTTAAGATGGAAGATCACGCAGAGAACTTGCATGAAATCAAGTCAGCTGTAGTTTAACAGGTTCATGAGATGGAGATTACACTGAATAATGTTCAGTGAGGAACTGCTAATCTGTCTGTCCTGCTTTAGCACTCTTAAAAAAACCAATATCATGTCTGTCTTTACAATTTTACACACCTCCTCTCTCACTGAGACACTCAAAATAACAAATACACCAACGCATTCTCATCCGACCTCTACATATGATGAGCTAGGTATCCTCCTTCATCTATTGTTGTCGTTCTGGGATAGCATGTGAATTTATGGATGTTATATGCATTGCATCTTTTAAAAATACACTTCACTTTTCACAGGAAATTTACAGTTTCTGCTCGTTAGACTGGCAATGTCCAGCGGCGTATCATGCAGACATAAAAGGTGGGTTTTGGTGTCAGGATCTTATGCCTAACTCACTGCAAAAGTGGCAGTATTTGACAAATTTGTAATGATAACAGGCTGGTATTTACATGTATTACCTTGTGTAACAAAAGGACATGTTTCAGTTTGGAAAAAAATAAATTAAAAAATCATGGCTTGGCTTAACGTAAATACAGGAAGTGAACATTGGGCTGTTGAAAGTCCAGGGTTTGTTGGACCCATCCACCATTTCTCCCACCAGCTCAAAGAGGATTTTCCAGCTCCTTTTTATTACTTTTTTACCAGCAGCATTTCAAACTGATTGTGTCTGAGGACACACTTTAAAATTACTCAAGGTCCACATGGTTTCACACAGTTTCAGATGCTGTTCTCCTGGGAAAAATTCTGCGTTTTGTGACCCATCCAGCGGCCCAACCTGCCTCCTCACAGGATCTGCTAGGGACCTATTCCTTATTTACTCCAGTACAGTCAGTACATTGATCACGTGATCACAGCCTTTTCAAAATATGTGGGTTATGCACAAAATACTAGCTCATGATTATGTGGGATGTGAACAAATTTTGGTGGATTACTTTTTTGTCGGAAAACATACCAACAGTGCATGACAACAGCCTGAGAGAACAGAGAAGATGAAGTTAAAATCTGACTTTTAATGACATTATGGCAGTCTGGTGTTACGCTCTCCACTTCTTTGTTTTGTTTGTTTTTGTTTGTTCAGTTTTAGCTCTCCCATTCTGATTCCTCTCACCAGGGACGAACTTTTTAATATCCAGCTATTCACTCAAACTATTTCACTGCTTTTCACACAAGCAAAAGTGAATGTGGCTGACGGCTGGCTGAGATTTGGATAAACAGGCCCAAATCCAGCCAACACAACAGCTGTCCAGGAGCTGCAGGGACCCAACGTAATGCATGACAGAGCTGTTTGGCATGGACATTTTACTCCAAAAAATCTGTAAAAACTCTATCACGAACACTTCACCCAAAGCATGAAGCAACGTCACATTGATCTCCCACACACCAGCTCCTGACATACCAACATGTTTTAATCACAAGTCATAACATATTGTTATTATGTTTTGACACCCAACACCAGATGTCAACAATTCTTAGGATTAGGCAACAAAGGCAAATGGTAAGGTGTAAAAAAAAAAAAACAAAACCAACAAACAAACAACAAAAAAACATCACATTCAGACGTGAAGCGAACACCGAACAGACTTGGGTTTGTTGAACACATCCACCACCCCCTCTGTCTGCTATATAGGGACTTCGTATCAAGGAGTGACTGCAGGGAGGTGTGTCTGGGTGTGCCTCCTCACTCTGTTGGTATTTAAGCATGTGCTGCAAACACTGCTGACTCTCATTATGAGTGCGCTCCATCTATGTGCAGGTATGATCTGAATGGGACTGAGTGAGACAATATTGTATTTAAATAGCCAAGCTCTTCTCATTTTGTGTGCTCCTCTGTTCTTGTCAAGGCACCGCTGACAAAAAGAACAGCTGTGGCTTCTGGAAGGTTGAAGTGTTACCAGCCTTGTTCACCAAGAATTTAAAGATTTAAGCTATAAGTTATAGAAGCAAGAGACCTGCGGCACCATTGACTTTTGACCTGTTCCCCCTCTCGCTCCTCCTAAGTAGGACTGACTTTTTATATAGGAGAGCCTGAAGAGCACTTATGCATAGATGAACTGTTCCCACTTTTTTGTTTTGAAATATTTTATGCAATAAACAAAGCTTTTAACTTTTTATGCGTTGTGGTTTTTTCCCCTTGCTGAGACTGGTGTAGGCCCACTGCAATACTTGTGTTATACGTGTATGACACCACAAGGCACCTTTTGCATGTGCATAAAACGCCAGGGAACGACATCAGCGGAGAACACAGCTGGACAGAACTTGTTCGGGTGTTATTATTTGCAAATTTATATTTGCACTTGGCGCGTCCACGTGATGCACACAAAGGCAGTGTCCCTTGAGAGAGCCAGCCAGACAGAAACTGTCTCCTACACATGAAAGACGGCAGGATGACATCAGGTTGAAACACTCCTGCTAACAACTTAATATTGGGAACACAAGAGGAGGGTGGTGGATGGATCCCACAAACAATGGACTTTCATGCAGAAGTCCACTGCTCACTTCTTACCTGAATGTAATGTTTTTTGTTTGTTTTTTTTCTACACCTTACTATATGCCTCCTTCCCCTAATCTTAACCGTCCATGCCCTCGTTGCCTAATCCTAACCACCCACGCCAGCATGTGTGTTAATTTTTCAGTGTTGGTTGCCATGTGCTGTTGTTGTCTAAACATAACCACACGCAGTGTAATCGCACCATGTGCTTGTGTTGAAATCATAAAAAGCAGATGCAGAGGGAAGCCTAGAGCATAATTTGTGGACATGGAAGTCTACTGCAAAGCGGCAACATGTGACAACTTGGTATGAGAACGTGGTGGCATATTGAATAACGTGACAAATTGAGAGTGTTCAACCATAATAGAAATACAACTAGAGTTGACCAGTGCTATATTGTCTATGTAAGTTTAACACCTTCCACATCACTTACTCTGTCTAAACTTAACCTCACCATCTAAAAGGCTCTGAACTACAGTCTCAGCCATGGTGTCAGGATTAGAATGTCTGCCTACCCCACTGAGGCTCCCATAGACAGATCTTTACACTCATGCCCCAGGAGGCACCAAACACACACGATGAAACACCAGTGCACCCGTTGTTCATCTCCTTTTTCCACTCAGCTGCCTTGAATACAAACACAGTACTCCAAACACACACTCTCTGCTGTCGCTGAGATGTCTTTAGCAATCCTGTCCGACTTACCTATTTCAGCCTGCATGCTCCCTCCGCTCTGCCCTACTAACCAGCCAGTTGATCTTTCAGAAATACATGGAATGGCCACATTAACACTGCATGATGCGTTGGTGGCATGTGATGTGTTAAAATTACATTCTGGCATCACAGAAACTATGCCATTGGAAGGTCAATTAGGATCCTTTGTTGTTGTGGACACCCAAGTTCATAACAGTAGGTCTTTTTTTTTGTTTTTTTTTACTTGCTTGCTTTTTTGTACCTTCTTCCCCTAACCATCTGTACACTTTTGTCTAATCTTAACCGTTTGTATTAGCATGTGCAGTTGTTAACGTCCCAGCATTGGTTGCCATTTGCTTGTGTTGTCAAAACATTACGACTTGCAGCATAATACCACCATGTGCATGTTTTGACATCATGGTAGTACCATCCCAGAACGTAATCAGCAGATGCAGAAGGATACCTTAAATGTAATAAATAGATGCAGAAGTGGCAACATGTGACAAAGTGCAAAGCAGCATCATGTCATGAGTTGGGATTAGAACATGTTGAAAATTAACACTAAAACCAATGTCTACTTGAGCTATTGTGAATTGCTATAAAACGAAAAACAGTATTTTCAAAATTTCAACACTTACAGAGTCAGCAGGGATAGCTGACTATAATAGCGCCACATAAAAAAAAAATAATAAATTACAATAAAGTTCTGAATAAAGTATTGTATTGTGAAATATCACAGTAAAGCCTGTGAAGTAATAATGTAACTTACTGTAAAAAAAAAAAAAATACAGTTACTTGTACAACCCTACTGCTACTTCTAGTTGAGAAAAGTTCATATTAAAGTAAAAATACTTTTACATGAGTATCCCTTTTGTCTACCCACCACTGGACTTACTTTATGTTACTGAAGAACAGGTTGTTTCACTCATCATATATATGCCAATTAGAGGGACCCCACCTGGGACAAGTTTTGACATGGACACAATCATCCAGTCTTTGATTAGATCACACAACATCTTGTTAATAGACAGCACAATAACAGCTGTACAAAGTCATGATGTAACAAGCATACAACCACAGCTGACCTTCTGACTATTAGAGGGTAAACCTGCTACCCTTAGTTTACAGGTAACTGTAATTGGTAGAGATAAGCTTTCTCCATCCAGGAAACTGTCCAATACGGACTAACATCCGTAATCAGAAAAACACACTGCAGGTGAGATAATATCAGCAAGAAGCCAACAAGCTCTCCCCCCGATTTTAAAATGATCTTTCTCTCTCTCTGTCCCTCTCTTTCTCACTCACTCAAGTTGTTTTCAGAACACACATATAGTACATTAAACTATGGGGTGCCCATGACTTTACAGTGGTGCACCAAAGACATGATTCACTGACAAACTGTAGATATTTCTTTAATCTTGCACCAGGCAGTAGTTAGCCCACATCACATAGAGACAGTTTAGAACATTTCAACCTGTGCCCACTGATAGAACCAGTATGGCTTCCATGGGCTTACAGGGCACATATTCGACCCCCCATCGGCCAAAAGGGCACCTTTCACATTGACATGATATGCTGCTGGATGGCGTCAGCTCAAAATGCGGCCAGATAGAGCCAGTCGCTGTGTTTTTATATGCTGATGGACAGCTGGCCAGAACCTGCTGTGGCAGCATGACACATGGACGGTCTGGTCCATTCTCACTCCAAACTCATCAAATAGCGCCGCTCTGTCAGTGCTTTTATCGTACGAGCCTGACGCCAAAAGCAACCTTCCACATCCAACCAGAATACGTAAGGATGACATTAGATGAGGATACACCTCAACAGAACTAAACTGGCAGTGTCACTTGAGAACGCCACTGGACAGAACCAATCGCGTGCCCATGAAACATTATAGGACAGTGTCAGGTATGTTGCCAGTAACCACGTAATATAAGGAGGGTGGGTGTGTATGTGTGAATGTGTGTGTATTTTTTTTTTTCTACACTTTAACATGTGCCCTTTTGCTTAATTCTAACCATCCATGCCAGCATGTATTTTTGTTGCAGTCACAGCGCTGGTTGCCATGTGCTTTAGTTGTCTGAACATCAGCAACATAATACTGCCATGTGCTTGTGTTGACATCACTGTAGTAGCATCTCAGAGCATCACCAGCAGACCCAGATGGATACCTAGACCTTCGACATAAAAGTCCACTGCAAAGTTGCAACATGTGACGACTTGGGATGAGAGCATGTTGGAGATATGGAAGACCCAGAGGCACTCTTTTTGATCTTGAAGGACAAGAGGTCCCCTCAGTCTTCACATATACAGTAAGGGGTCCAGGCAATTTTCATTCCATGATATGAGTCCTTTCTGACTCTCTTGAGTGAGACAAAGGTGAACCCTTGTCTAAACTAAATGCTCCACAGAGAAGGTATTCCGGATATTGTTGGTGCTTTTTGAAGCTCCCATTGGTTCTTTAAGATGCACGGCAAATGAACCATCTGTGAACGCACCAATGATACAAAGGTCCTGGCCTCTGGCTATTGTGGTTCTATAATTTATTCACGGAGCTTTTAGCGCTGTTTGTTTTGATTAGCTGTTAATGCATTATTCACCCTCTCCGGCGTGGAGCTGATTGAGCCCACTGCAATATGTTGCCAAGGTTATAACGTTCATTAAGCATGCAGTGCATAAATCAATAGCCAAATTGGGCCTTCCTGACATATTATCCTCTGGTGAATAGAAAATGATGAATGGTTTTCTACACGAGAGCTAAAAGTCATCACATGTTTGATGAACGTGTCTTGTTTTGTGTCATGACTGCATACAGAACCGTTCAGACTCCTCTTTAAATATCAAATTAATTAGAATGTTGATGGAGAAAAATATTTGATTTAGTTATTGAGGTGATTCTTGACATTAATATGAGATATCAAAACATTTTGGAGCAGAATACACTCCATTAATCAATGGCAGTTAGCACGATTACACAAGAAATGGATACTGTAAAAATGAAATAAATAATAAAATAACAAAATTTTAAAAAAGTCCCACCCAATTAACTTTTTCCCCACAGACCACCATTATAAATAGACTTCTGTTGACAGGACACCTTCAACAAACAAAAAACTATTCTTTTTTTAAATTTTATATATATATATATATATATATATATATATATATATATATATATATATATATATATATATATATATATATATATATATATAAATATATAATTTATTAAGAGTGTATAGTTGTCAAATTTCCCAAACCCTAGTGTTGCTTAATGTCATTGTTAAAGTCTAAAAGCTGAGCAGGAGGTATTGACGGGGCCATCACTAGTCGGCCCTATAACCTGGGAGCACACCAGGAAGCTGAAAAACTATTAAAGCTTATACAATCTGCCAGCAGTTTTCATTGAGATGAGAGCCATCTTGGAGTCCTGTATCCAGTTCATACAACTAATGGCTCAGATCAGCTCTTTGTCAGAGGTCTAATCTGTTTACTGGCGCAACAACTGGATTAAATGCTAACTGTGAGCTGGATATCAAAGTGTTTCTGAAATTATGGACGTGTTCTTATCTCAAGTCATCACATAATGCTGCTTTGCCACTTCTGCATCTGCATATTATTTTTTAGGTGTATTTTTGCATCTGTTCTGTATGTTTCATGATGCTGCTAACATGATGTCAACAAATGCACATGGTAGGTTCACACAACATGTTCTCATCCCCAGTCATCTCATGGTGCCATTCTGTCACTGACCTTCTGCACCACTCATGACGTTTAGGTATCGTACTGATCAGCTGTTCACGCTTCACAATACTGTTACTGTGATGTCTACAAATGCACATGGTGAGATGAAGCAGCACATCGTTACACAACATGAGGACATGTTAATCAACATGGACCATCAAAATGTTTAGGATAAGGCAAGAAAAGTCACAGATGATTAGGTTTAGTCAAAAGATTCACATGGAAGTGCGTAGAAATGAACCTGCACAATCACACACGAAGCGAACACTGGACTCCTGCATGTGATAAAGTTGTTTGTGGGACCCATCCACCTCCCTTCCCACCTGCCTTTTAAGTGGACTCATGCTCCTTATATAACGTTGTCACCAGCAGTGTTATAATCAGACAACATCCTTTGCGTCAAGTTACTCTGTAACCAATTATGTTCGGCCATGTTCTCAGCTGATGCTGTCCAGCTGCGCTCCAGGTGGATGTCGAAGGTGTTTTTTTGCATCATACTTGTAAGCCAAAAGCACTGACAGAGTGGAGGTATTGCACAAGTTTGGATTGAGAACAGGCTGGATGAAGCTGCACAGGGTGATGTTTTAGTAACAAAAGCACATGGCAAACAATGACAGGACATCAACAAGTGCACATGCTGACATAGATGGTTAGGAATGGGTGACTGCCACTTACAGTATGATTACTGGGTGGACACTGTTAGTCACTAATTCTCATAAATACATTCAAAATAATGTAAAGCCTCAAGCTGTGTTGTCATGCTATATGTCCACAGTAGGACATTATTTTGGACTATATTTAGATTGATGTAGCAAAGAATAAATTACATGCTTGGGAAACTACATTTACACAGATTTATTCACAGTTATTCACGTTTCTCTATTGCTTTAAACTCTTTACACCAACTCCACATAGCTCATAACAAAAGCAGTCATGCTGCAAAGAATAGAGACACATGGACAAGACCACAGTAAGCACAATTATTTTGGATTAATTGTGTCACAGTGGCAGCGTGCAGCACTGTTCCCTGTTCATACATCTGTATTCATCTTCTGTGTACTGCAGTTGCATCAACAATTTCCACATTTTTATGACAAATGCTGACTCAAAAATTATGTATTTTAATTTTGTAAATGACTGAACAGTTTATTGCCATGAAGCACTTCTTTGAATTGTTCCAACCCTTAAAATGCATACCCATCACTTCTAATTTTCTTCTTCTTCTTTCTTCTTCTTTGTCTTTGAGTGATTGATAGTATGGAGCCGACATCTGAGAACTAGCGCGACAAAAGCCCCCTGCTGTGTTGACTCACACTGTCAAAAAGTTGCACACTGGTGAACCTCGTCACCACTCTCCACCCTCTACTATATGAATTTGTGTCCAACAAAGTGGAAATCATCTGAAATTAAAGCAGACTGATGGTATTTGGACAAAGTCAGATAAAAGCTGTACTCTCTTGTGTGAATGCTTGCTGCAAATTATTTACATTGGGGAAGCAGACATGGAATGTGACAGTACAAAGCTTTTGTTACAGATGCAAAGCCTGAAACATCGCAGAAGTATGGTTATAAATCTACACGCAAGAAATTAGTTTACTACCCAATATAAACCTCACCTGACCTCACCTGATTCTAACCAGACCTTTACATCTTTATTCATTAATTTATTATTCATTCATGTTATCAAATGCCAACATCCGGAGCCAGAGGAGGAAACAGTGTGAACAATTATAATGCATTTCATTTATAGAGCACTTTTCGAAACACTTAAAGACACTTTACACAGCAGATAATGAATAATAAAAACACAATAAAAGCAAAGGAAACAATAAAAGCACATAAGGATTAAGGGACATCAAACCAAACATTTAAAGCCACTCTAAAAATGTGAGTTTTGAGTATCTTTTTGAAAAAGGACAGATTGGTGGGGTTCCAGAGGAAGGGGGCAGGTATGAAGCTATGGCCTTTTCACCCCAGCTCAGGAATCTGAACCTAGATGGAGGGGACAAGAAGTTGGTGTTTATGTAATGAGGTAGACAGTAGGCGGGTTGCCATTACAGATTTGCGCAAAACTTTTGAAATTTTGATAAAACACAATTGCAAGATGACTAAATTTCCATTTAGGGATGTTCTTCTACTCTGGCAGTTACATTCCAAGAAACATGATGATGGATTTTCAAAACATTAGCAGCTTTATTTATTGCAGCCATCGTTATTTCCACTCCAAGGCCACGTAGGCATGTTATGGAGCCATAATGGAAAGGCAAGCTCCTCATACATTGGAGCGGCCACATATCAGAGATTTCTTGTAGGTTGTAGTTCACAATTTCACAGAGGAATTGTGGATTCAAAACTTCTGGATGATGCGCTCCACTTTTAAAGAGTTATGTGATGCAATAACTCCTCTTGCAGCGTCTGCTGCATCATGAAGGAGCCGGTTCCTACTGACAAGCATATAGCCATAGCATCATGTAACGTAGAAAAGCCCCCCAAAAAAACTGTTTCCATTGCAGTTTTGCCAAATATGGTTTTAAGAATTGCCTGAAATACCAGCTCAAGAATAAAACCGTTTTTTTGCGATAAATTGGAGTATTTTTTAAATTGTCATGTTTCATGAGGCATATTTTATATTCACAAGTGCAATTTGCACCGTTTGAGAGTTAATGGAAACCCACCTAGTGAAGGGCCAAATTTTGGCTAGTCCATTTTGTCTATAATTAATGGGTGTCTGCACTATAGTTGTTTGGCACAAGTACCAAATCTTAAAACTGAGCTGCTACAATGTATTATAAGTCACTGAATAAATCAGTATAATTTAGCAAAGGAGCCCGTCGTTGGTGACTAGTGCTGGACTGAAAAGTTTAAGTTTTCTGTTTTATGTTCAAACATGCTTATGTGACTTTTTGTTGGCGTTCATTATGTGTCTGTTCAGAACATGCTGGTTTATGCTGTTTTTTGTCATCTTTTTGTTCATTTATAGTTTACACCAGAGATGGCTGTTACTTTTCATTTGGTCAGCTGGATTTTCTCAGCAGAGTTTTCCGTCCCTGATTTAGTGAAATGCATGTTTATTGATGCTGTTTTAAAATGACCCTTGTCCTCTGCCTGAAACTGTACAATTTCTTCAAAAGCAGTGATTAAGAAAGTAATGGTTGAGTACTGATGATGATTTGAGCAAGTTCTAAATGTCTTGTGGACCAATCAGATTGCTTGGTCATAACTACCTGTTGTATAATGCCTATTTCCTTCAAGCTTTTGAAAGAAATCACACCAACTTGCCCTGGTGATGTTAATCCAGGCTTCAAAGGGTTAATATAGAAATAATAAAGATACCCCTAGAAATGACATCACAATAGGCAAAAATGTCAAAAAAATATATAAATTCTGTTGCAGAGTTAAAAGGGTAACTGTCACTTCCTATTATTATACTCCATTCTGACATTTTCACAATTTGTTCATCCTGCTGCACAATATATTTTATTCTGTGAATGAGTACAGTCGCCTTTACACCAAAACACTCTATAGTCATTGTGCTTGACAACATGGTACCTAACACATTGATATCATGTTGCAAAGTCACTCACAAGATTGAAATCTGCTATTCCCCGAGAGTTCACCACTGACAAGATACCTTGAACAGCTACTCATATGCTCTGCTGTGCTTTACAGTGTCTTTAGAAGCACCATTTACTGACAATAAATCTGTTAAATGTGTGCCTGGAACAATAAAACACGGCAGTTATCACTCCATCAAGCTTTGTTTTGATTTGTGTATCACTGTGGCGCCGCCATAAATCATACTCGTGTGGCACTGCAGCTGGGTTGCAATGTAATCTACACACTGTCAGACACTTCATTGAGGCCAGTTTCTTGTGTTGCTGAACTTGAACATCTCCATGGCAACTATATAAATGTTTTTCCCTGCACAGACACAGGCCAGCCTTGGCATGCACAAAAATGTGCCTCCATCTAGTGATAGATGTGTATTGTCTGCTGCAGTCGTTGCTACTGAGCACGCTGTTGTCTGTTGATCCTCACTGTGGAGGTCTGTGCTCTCACTGTGGAGGTCTGTGCTCTCACTGTGGTCTCTTCTTCTGCTGCAGTTATTGTGCACACAGCTCTAACAGAGCTCCAACACACAGATAAAACTACCTAACTACTAACTAACTACTAAGAAAAATTCCAACAGGGTTCACACTGAGGGGTGGAGGTTCTACCCAGAACCATTTACTTCTGAAGGGGTTCTTTGTATGACTAGTTCTTTTAAACCGTGATCCCCCCCCGGGAATATGAAATGATTCTCGATAGAACCCCATGTGTGGATTTTCCAGAAGAAAACCTAGGAATATAAAAAGGTTCTCATTAGAACTCCTATGGTGAATTTCAGATGAAACTCTTCTTGCTCTTGATCTAAACCCCTGGTTTAGTTCTATATGAAACCCCTAGAATATAAATGGGTTCTTGGTAGAACCCCCCTGTTGAGATCTACAATAAAGCCTTGGAATATGAGAGGGTTCTTGATAGAACCTCCTGGGTGGGTTCTAGATGAAACTCTTGGAATATGAATTGGTTCTCATTAGAACCTTCTACGTTGGTTTGTGAATATACCCTTGGAATATGAATGTTTTCTCCATAGAATCATCTTGGTGGGTTCTAGATGAAACACTTGAAATATAAAAGGGTTCTTGGTAGAGCCATCTGGGTGAGTTCTCAGAATAACCCCCTAGAATATGAAAGGGTTCTCAGGAGAATCCTCTGTGTAAGTGCTTGAGGTGAAACCCTTGGAATATGAAATGGTTCTCTGTATAACATTCTTGATGGGTTCTTGTGGTACCCTTAGAAGATGGAAAGGTTCTGGATAGGACCCCCGGAGCAAGTTTTAGGTGGAATCACTACACCAGGTTCTCTGTAGAACCTCATATACGGGGTTCTGGATGGACCCTTTCACAGATGGTTCTTTATGTGGGTTCTACATAGACCCCTTTGTGAGGTTTCTATTTGGAACTGCAATCAATGAAAAAGGTTTTCCTATGGGAACAAGCCAAAGAACCCTATATGGTTCTAGTTAACACCTTTATTTCTCAGAGAGTCGGATGCTGCTTTCATCTTTCATGTGTGATCATCTCAACAAGCTTCATGGATCAGAAGCAATCAGCCGCAGGTTTGGGTTTCAAACATGACCCACACGTCTTTGATGCCCTCACCTCCATCCAGAGCAGCCTTAAATAAATAAAGATATCTACACAGTCCCTAAGAAACTCCACACGTCTCACTCATCTTACAGCGTGCTCGTTTTCACACATTCAACCATTTTTTTTATCAATCATGCAACTCCAGAATGGTGTTGCAAAGAAAACAAAGACGATGTTTTGAAACGGAGCCCACAGCAGCCTCCTCTAAGTTTGTTATGATGATTCAACTGAGGGCTTGTCATGTGAAATAGGAGAATAATCCACCAGGGCAGCAGCTGCACACCGATACGTGAAGGCTGGCTGAGTTTCACTTGCCGGTGGGGAGTTAAAGGTTATTCCACTTAAATAAGAGGGAGTTTTATTTGTGTGGCTTTAGCAAAGGTTTGAAACACAGATACACTGCCACATCACGTACTCAAACGTCAAGAAATATTAGCAGCCCAATGATAAGACACAATGTAAGGAAAATATAAACCATAAACAACATATGCAAATTGATTACACCATGCAGAACCCAATTATGTTCTGAGTACACAAAAAGTATTATATGTCCTGACCTGTCTACCCCTGATCCTCACTCAGAATCTCCCTTGTGCACTGTTGGTGTTGTCAATAAAATAGTTAAACATTTCTTTGGTCCCCTGGTCTCCATTGTGGGTCCTGTTCTGCCTTACGCTTTTGGCAACAAAACATGACGCCAGTGATGTTTTTCAAAACACCTTGGCATGTTGGGACATCAGGACACTTGGATTACTTGGAACAAGCAATTTGGAGACATTATAGATTTTTATAACGTTCGAATCCTGGTCACCGTTTGCTTCAATTGTTTGGGATATGAGTGCAACGCCTTTTTCCGGTGAACCTCTGGCAGTTATTTGAAGACTATGTAATTTCTGATTCTGATTCTGATAAAACTTCACCCAACAGTAAATAATGATTGAATTTCATGTCTTCATTTCCATACTGGGCACTCTGGTCTTGAAATCACAATCAAAATATTTGAAAACAGATCAGGCATTCAAACTCTAAATTCAACTTCTTTTGGGGGGACCATAACTGTGTTGAATAGGCAACTTTTCTCCGATGTTACTTTGCTACATTTAAATGTAATGTAATCTTCCAGTGTTCCTCTATGTTAGATTCTCTAAACTGCCATTACCTTTAAAACAACAACAAAAGAGGAGTAATCTATTCTGGTTCCATTGTAAAATCTATAAAATAATTGCAAAATCCTAAATTAGTCTGAAAGGATTAAAGGTGCAAATCCATGTCCTATTTTTTTTCTTATTTATTTATTTATTTTGTGGCACAGTGGCAAACACAGCCTGCTTTAACCCAGGATTTCCACTGCTTGCATGCAGCTCCACTATGGTTTTGCTCGGTGCTCCCTCATCCGTCAGCTTCAACCGGTTGCATTTTGAATGCAGCACGATGCAGCACTGCCGGATAAGCTGGAGTGGTGAGACCGAATTCCTGCAGTAATAACAGAATCACGCACATTATATCAGTACAAAAGCTATTTAGTAATAACTCACCATACACTCTCATAACTATATATGGGGATATGGTGTTCCAAGCCATTTCCCTTCTATGGTTGTCCTTATAAAAAGGACAATTCTGTGGTTTTCCACCTCCATAATTAGCTTCTCCTTATCCATGGTGTTGGTAGTGACCTCTGAAAACCTCAGACATGTTGACTCCAGGCCTGGATATGCCCATAGTGACATTTTGTTAATGTAGTTAAATGAAATAGAATTGGATGTCAGCATGGAGTCTTTTATTCTGAAAATTAACAAGATGTTTCTTATGTCGCTGTCTGATTTCCTGTCTTTTCTGTGCTTAATTTGGCTGAACTGATGCGAAGTGCTCCAGCTTCCAGCAAAAATAGAAACCTTGCGTATCTGATGCCCAAGGGTCCGGACTGCCGGAGCTGAGACGGAGTCGATTCGCAGTGCAGGGGAGCCGGTGGAAGTAAACACATAGACTAGAGTGTAATCTATTTGCTCTGTCTGCCGTGACGAATCGAAGCCGGACCGAACACTGATCTGGTGGAAAGTAGCCGTAAGTAAGCAGTACAGCTGATTCTGCATGTTCTTCATGACTATGTGTGGGCTTCCTCTCACAGTACAAAGACATGAGCTATCAGGGGAACAATTTTCTTTTTCTTTAATATTTAACATAGGATACTAATTTATGTGTTATGAGTCATACAAACTTAGCTCTTTGTTGCAAACTCAGTTTTGGATGTGCGGCAGCTTGGCAAGATGTTCCCCACTTTCATCAACTGAATCCTGTAGCCCTCTGGGGCGACACACACAAATATTCTGATCTGACGCCATTATTAATAGGCTACCTGCTGGACTCGGGAGGTTCACTGATAAAACTGCAGGCCAGAATTATGAAAATTGAACCCCAGTTGTCATAAACCTAAATTGCCCCTAACAGCTCCCAATCTGTTTGGCTCAACATGTCTGAAACCGTGTCCCTTGTTTCTTTAAAAGGCCGCCCTGTAGTTATTACACTCTAGATGAACCAATCACTGCTGGTTAATAATTCATTTCCAGAGGTAAAATTGTGCATCTGAAGACATCATTTGGAGACAAATGTGAAATGGACAGGATTTAGACATAATAACCTTAATATCCTTGATTATAGGGAGTGTTATTTCCCCTCACTGAGGCCACCAAAATCATTTAAATTCAGATGTCATTAATCAGTCTGGCCTAAGACATGCTGTGAAATGTTCAAAAGCTCCTGTTATTAAGCAGTGGTGATTACAAACCCTGATAGGCGCCCACCTGCTGCAGCCTGCCTCACATTTTCCTCCTCACAGCATTTAATAAACAGTGCTGTATAAACAGGCAGAGGGGCTGCTTCATCAGGGGTCAGTGTGTCGACTTTAGAGTTTAGCAGCTTCAACAGCAGGATCTCAGATTATATAGTGTATGTCCCTGCATGTCATGCATTCATCATACAAAGAAAGCGGACTCTACTGGTCCAACTTTTCACCCAAAAATGCAACTTGTCAAGCATGAGGTGTGGCAGTTTGAAGGAATTGAATGATGCCATCAGCAGCAACATAATTAAGCAACTGGATGGAATCTTCACAGTAGCTGTTGATTTTAATCCACTCATCCATCCTCCAAAGATGTAGCAGGGTCAAGGCCAAATGTAATTTTGTTTTTTAAACTTTGTTTAATCCCACCACAATCCAGCTCACTCTCAGACCCACCAACACCGCCCTGGTTGTCATTTGTGAATGTTGGGGGGGGGGGGCTTGTTTTCGGATGTGGGAATGACTGTGCCCTGAAAATATTATAGCTGCAATTTTGCACAAATTTAAGATTTTTCATGATTCGGTGGGGCGGGATATGTGGATAATAATGTTTGTAAAATTTTATGAACTGATGTTTTGCACTTTATTTAATCAAATACTGTCATTAATTTACATGTTAAATAGCAGTTTTGCTAAAACCTGGAACAATGCCTCTCTCCTTGTTTTATATAAGGTTAATGTTTTATTGTGCACTGTCCCTGTCTAAATAATACATTACATTAAATCATTACAAGGCCAATAAGGAGTGATGTTCACACCCACTGGACATATTTTTTTTTTTTTTTGTTTTTTTTTACTCTACTACTATTTCAATATTATGGACGTCGCTTATCAAAGCTACAAGCTAATTTAGACAACCTCCTTTAATGACACTGACAGGACAAGCAGCCAACATCTCCACCAAAATCAAACAGAATCAATAGTGTGCAGCACAACGGGTCTGCTGTAGCATGGATCCTCCACATCCTCCACAGCAAGTTCCCACTGTCCTCTCCTCAGGGAGGAAGCAGCCATTGTTGAGCTTGTTCTGCCACAGAGGAGGTGAATCTGTGGTCTGTACTTTCACTGTGAGCTAAGATGGTGTCTGTGCCTGAACAGTGGTGGAGCGGGGAGGAACTGGCAAGATGATTGGTGTTTCCTGCAAACAACATGCTTTCTTTACAGAAATTGGAAAATTGACACATTTAAGGCAGATATTGATGTGATTTGTATTAGAGCCTGTGTAATTTACCCTGCACCGTTCTTGACATAAATTAAGGGACATGTAAATCGACTAGCTTCTCTCACACCAATCGCTTTAACACAGTCATTATTTAACACGTTGCAAAATAAAAGCCAACTGCTTTTGGTTTTCTTATTTGCTTTTGTTAGTGAGGTCTTTGTGTCATGTCAATTTCTTCAGTAAATCCATTGAAATTTAACCAAATGTACAGAATTTCACAAGGCCTATATGAAAGCATGGCACATATCAAGAAACACAACCTGCTAGTGGAAAATATTGCTGAAATGTTTCTACTGCCCAAATTATGAGTACACTACCAGTTTTTGCTAAAATTGTCAATAGTTTGTTTAAAATATAAAGCTTCTCTTGGAAATAGCATTAAAGGAGTCTGTGGGGAAGTATAGTATTGTTACACTACTTGTGACTTGGAAGGTTGTGTTATTACTGTACTGCTGTGGGGTCATTCAAATCAAAGGGTTTCACCCCCCTGGGAGCATAAAAGAGAAATTATTTACATTTTCATCAACTCTTCTTTCTGTCTGTGATAAGGTACAAGGTAGATTTATTAGTCATTTTTAAAATATAGTTTAAAATTTTAAGAAAACAAATGCCCTTGATCTTGTTATATCTTTGAAGGAGTTGAAGGACAAGTTGATCAAACTCAGCAGCTACTATGAAAATCCCATCCTGTTCCTTGGCCATGTTGCCGCTGGTGACATCATACAATTCCTGCAGTGAATTTTTTGAGTTTGCATCAGAGTCTTGTGTCCCATCGGCTCTGAACAAGGTCCGCCCACCCAGTGCAACAGCCCGATTCTGGGATTTTAGGGGCTGACTATGTCTCTGTGAAGATGTGCGCAGAGCAGTCTTCTCCCATTGCTGAGTGAGCTTCACTTGCATCTCTTCAATTTTATTCTCAATAGCATTAGTCAGAAAAAGGCTTGGTAGAGGAACAGCTCTTGGTCCAAGTCGGGTCAGCCTTGCCCTGATATGAGCTCTCCTTCCTCTCTTTGTCCGGCGCTTTTGGTTTCGGTTCCCCCCTCTGGTCTGACTGGCTGCTTGGCATATGCTGTTCATGGAAATCCTATCACAGTCACCTGCATTCAGTCCCAACCCCAAGGTTAAGTCTCAAAATAAAAATGCTTTCTGTGACTGTTATCTTTGTTCCATGGAAATACACAGAATCTGACTAATAACTGGAAATCAGTCACACCAGTAGAATCCTATAAGTAATGAAACCTAGTTTACTACTTCAGCAAGTAGGAGGAACCTGAGTAACAACCTGCAGACACGTTTTCTAGTCCCTGTTGACTCCGCTGGCCAACACAGAAATGCTCTGCTTGCTCAGTCTTGTTACAACAAAGATATCTGCTGAAAATAGTAATTTTTCTGTATACAGATTTAATTATCACACCTGTAAACTTTACCTGAGAGCAAGGTAAAGTCCAAAAGTCAAAATAAATGTTAAAAGATAGAGGTACCATCATTTCCAAAATTTACAAAAACTCTGATGAAATATTCTGCTTCATTTTTCTTCTTGATGGCTTTTAGCCTTTCAAAAACATTTTTTACTGTGGTCCCAATCAATTAGCCTATATTTCCTATCATGCCTAGTGCCAGACTTAGTAGATTAATTTGCTGTTTTATGTTCCAAAACACAATATGTCAGTTTTTGTCAGTGTTTAGAATGTGTCTGTTCACACACCTTGGCGGTCCGAGTCTCGGATGCAGAAGCTAGCTCTTGAGATGTGAAATGTCACCTCTCTGGTGGGGAAGGAGCCTGAGCTGGTGCATAAGGTTGAGAAGTTCCAACTAGATATAGTCGGCCTCACCTCAACACACAGCATGGGCTCCGGAACCAGTCTTCTCGATACGGAACCAGTCTCTCTTCCACTCTGGAGTTGCCAATGGTGAGAGGCGCCGGGCAGGGGTGGCAATACTTATTGCCCCCTGGCTTGGTGCCTGTATGTTGGAGTGTTCACCGGTGAACAAGAGGGTTGCCTCCCTCCGCCTTCGGGTGGGGGGACAGATCCTGACTGTTGTTTGTGCCTATGGTCCATAAGCAGTTCAGAGTATCCACCCTTTTTCGAGTCCTTAGAGGGGGTGCTGGAGAGTGCTCCTTCTGGGGACTCCCTCGTTCTGCTGGGGGACTTCAACGCTCAGTGAGACCTGGAGTGGCTGCCCCTGATATGAAACAGAGTGGTGTTTTGTTATTGGACTTCTGTGCTCACCACAGATTGTCCATAACAAACACCATGTTCAAGCATAAGGGTGTCCATATGCACACTTGGCATCAGGACACCCTTGGCCGCAGTTCGATGATCAACTTTGTAGTCACATTGTCGGACTTGCGGCCGCATGTCTTTGACACTCGGGTGAAGAGAGGGTGCTGCTGATCCTCTGCGTTGAGAAGAGCCAGATGAGGTGGCTTGGGTATCTAATTAGGATGCCTCCCGGACGCCTCCCTGGTGATGTGTTCAGGGCATGTCCCACCAGTAGGAGGCCCCAGGGAAGACCCAGGACACGCTGGAGAGACTATGTCTCTCAGCTGGCCTGGGAACGCCTCGGGATCCCCTGGGAAGAGCTGGACGAAGTGGCAGGGGAGAGGGAAGTCTGGGCTTCCCTGCTTAGGCTGCTGCCCCCGCGACCCAACCCTGGATAAGCAGAAGAAAATGGATGGATGGATGGATGGATGGATGGATGGATGGATGGCATTGGTGGTGAGGTGGCTGTTACTTTAGCATTTGCTCAGCTGGATTTGCACTCTAATTGTTGTTCTTTATTGTCGTGAAATGTACATGGCTTCCATACTAAAATGCCCTTTGTCTGCTGTCTGAAATGGTTCAATGATTATATGATTTCCTCATGAGCAGTGACCAAGGAATGGCAAAGTAATTATTTCAGTAATGTGAAAGTTGTGCTGTAATGCGAAGTTGAGCACATTCTTAATGTCTTGTGGACTGGTCAGATTGCTTGGTCTGAACCTTTTGTTGTATAATTGTTCATTTAAAATGGACTCTTGCTGTGAAAATAGAAATCTGATTGATGTCGGCCTAATGGTTTCTTCACACAGCACTTCACCCTGCCCCTGTGTTCATAGAGCACATTGTTCATACTTCCCCTCACTGTGTCTGTCCAAAGACACACCATTAGTCAGCAGTCTTATATGTGACACACACTTCCAACTGAACATAGCAAGGTCAAACTCCTCCTGTTAGTCTGAGGTACACACTTAGTTTGTGTTAAAGTAAGAGTGTGTGCTGTCAGAGCTGTGTATGCCAGTGAGCTTTCAGTGTTTGTCATCCCACTGAAATGAGGGGAAGGGATGCAATTTTCCTTCCTAAGACACCTTCAGGGAGAGAGGGAAGAAAAAAGCTCAGCTCATAAGAAAAGCAATGTGAGGTCTGCTTTCCAGTGCCAGCATTTGTCTCTAATTCTCTCCAAGTGCCCCGGAGCAAAACACTGAAAAGTGCTCATATTGAAAAGTGTACCTGGCAATATATTTTCCTCTGTGATGAAAAATCTACTGGTGGCTTATTATGGTGCACAGAAAACTTATCCACATACACACACACACCTTAACAGAAAGTGAACACAAGACTGAGATATTTTATTTGAACTTTATTCGAAGGCCATGTATTCAGTTGGCAGGAAATGTGTTCTCAGTTTCTGCAACATCGCCAAGAACCAGGATACAGCATGACTTTTAGTCCAGCCCTCATCAGACAGGGATGCTGCCAAACAGCTTTTAGTACAAACTCCTGGTTCCAAATCTGTTCAAAGTAAGTTCTCATCTACACTGAACCACTTCACACACTATTGCTGTCTTACTAACCGCATCACCTGCCAGCATCACCAAGACACTACAGTTTGTTATAGGTATATTTGTTCTGTGAATTTCACCATAACATCATCTTTCAGCACATACGCTTTGAATAACTGGATAATATAAAGAGTCTTCCAACCATATCCAAAAGAAAAAGTTTTCATAACAACCCTTTCACCGAACAAAAACATTGATACTTGACAAATATGCAAAACCATCTGTCACATCCAATTAACCAACCCATCGTCATTCTGAAGCCCTTAAATACAGCCGCTTTTTCAGCGCAAGATCCCAACACATTCTCAGCTCAACTCCTTACATGGCGTTGCTCTATCAGTGACCTGTGTGTACTTACAATGTTTAAAGTATTCTTCTGTGTCAGCTGTTTGTGCTCCGGGATGCCGTTACCATGATGTCAACAAATGCACATGGTGGAATGACACAGCGTGCCGATATGTTTACAAAACAGCACATGGCAACTAATGCAGACTGTCATGATGGTTGGGATTAGGCAGCACAATCACGGATGGTTAGGTGTATGCAAAAGAGGCACATGGTAAGGTGAAGAAAAAAAACCTTACATCCACACGGGAAGTGAACACCACACTCCCACGTGGGGGGGACTTGTTTGTGGGACCCATCCACCTCCTGACTTTTCCACCCACCGGCCATATAAGTGCAGTCACACTCCTTATATTACTTTATCACCATCAGCTCTTCAACCTAACCCCATCCCTCTGTGTTTCATGCTCATGCGACCCGTTATGTCCAGGTGCGTTCCCAAGTGACACCTGTGCTCGTATCTTGTGGATGCGCCTGGCGTCCTCCAACAGCATATAATAACAATGCCACACAACGTTCTGTCTGGCCACATTCGCAGCTGCGTCCCAGGTGGAAAGTGACTTTTTGCATCATGCAAGTTTGCCTGACAGAGCAGACACATTTGACAATTTCAGAATAAGAAAAGCCATCTTGAATGTCTGCATAATACAGAGCTGGATGCCATTTGCAGTGGTTATATATGTTGCTGGACAACTCCTGCTGCAGCAGCTTGATATGCTGACAGATGGCATTAGTTGTAGCTGTGCCGTACACAGCTGGACAGAACCGTGATAACCTGCTGGACGGCACTACCGGTAGTGATGTAATATATCGAGCACGATGGTCCTTGTAGGGTGGCAGGAGGGGTGGTGGATAGATCCAACAAATCTCTGAGTTTCATGTGGGAGTTCACTTCCAGTCTGAATGTGATTATTTTTTTCTACACCTTACCATGTGACTGTTTTGTCTAATTCTAACCATTCCTGCCAGGATGTGCTTCTGTTGATGTCCCACCATCGATTGCCATGTTCTGTTGTTGCCTTAACATAGCCACATGCAGCGTCATCCCACCATGTGCTTGTGTTGACATCATGGTAGCGGCATCCCGGAACATAAATAAGATGCGGAAGGATACCTAAAGTGCAATATCTAGAAGCCGAAGTCCACTACAAAGTGAGATTTGTGACAATATGGGATGAGAACATGTTGGGATTTCTGCCCTGCTTTGGGTGACACAGGACACTGGAATTATAATGTTGCAATAACGTGGCTTACTAAACTTGTGTAAATGTGAGACCCCTTCTCTTAAGCCAGTATTTAGTTACCTGTGATAATTTCTGCATTATGCAAAGTTGTGTTGCATTAGCTGCAATCATTTACTGTAAGCACAGACGTAAACAATCACCTGGACCCACCCACTTCCTGGTTGCCCAGCTCGCGTCTGTATGCCTCCACCGGTACAGGTAGGTTAGCTGTAGCTGCCTCATTTTTTACTGAATTATCACTCTATTGAGTGGCTTTAATAGCTTTAATAGTTTTGCCTTCGTTTTAAGACTCTTCTGTGTGGTTTATGCTGGAGTGTGAATCACGGCTCATCACTCCTGCTTCTGTATGAGCATGAAAGCTCTCCTGTCAGCCTCTCAGGTGCTAACAGAAGCTGTCTCATTGGTATGCATTTCCTATGGCGGGTTATAATCTTGCTAGCCTTTAAGTTTCAGCCAGCAGTACGGCTTATTTTATTTCATGTGTAGTGGTCATTTTGCCTGGTTCAGGACCATTTTGCCTGGTATAGCGGTGTTGATCCGTGTGAGGAACACGGCTGCTTTGCTTTGCTCCGTTTTGATGTGATTGATTGGAACTGCTTTGGCTGACCCGGCCTTAACCTGCTCAACGGCTGTGCCATGCTTTGCCACATGTCCGCTTGGTGCTGCAACGCTGCCTTGGCTGACTGTCTTTTATACAGACAGAATATTGCAATGGACTTTTAATGTTGGCTGACATAGCTGCCAGCCGCTTCAGCACTGGGCTATATTTTTAAAGACTGTACAGGGATTGGGTGATCTGTGGGGTTAGTTTATTGGAGTTCAATGATATGATTTAGTGTCCTTATGGATATCATTTAATTTCTTTCTTTTCATTTTTCTTGAACTATTTCTTTAAATTAGTGATTGTTTCTTTTTCGGGTTACTTCTTTGAATTGGTTATTGTTTATTTGTTGTTGTTTTTGTTACATTTTGCTCCTTGTCTTAACCTGTTTATTTGAAAATATTGAATAATTGTGTTTCTTTGGTTTATGTTGACAACATTTAATAGTTGCCTTTTGGTTTGGTTAAATTTGTAATTTGCTTGTTGTTAACCACAGCTAAATATATCTTTTTTTTGTTTATTTATCATTATTTCCATTTTTTTTGTTTATTTTAGGTTTGACCCATCTAATTTCTCTTTTCCTTTGTCCTTTCTGTTGCTGAAAGCCACGGGTGGAGGTTCTGTGTGGCGGTGTCCCCTTCTGGTGTTCTCTGTTTCCCCCTTGGTTCAAGCCCCCTCATGACCATGTGTGTGTGCGATTGACACGTGTGGTTGGGGTGATATATTCCTTTTTTTTTTTGGTTTCTTGGGACCCCCCCTTCAACCTGCGTCAATTCCTCTCACCAATGGTAAGCCTCAGCGACCGACTGGCTCCCCTTCTTTCCCTCACGTCCCTTTTTAAAGGTTTTATAAATTGTCATATGATCTGCTTTTGTAATAAAATTTCTTATACTTTTTTTAACTGGAACCACGTCTCCTGCTCTTCAGTTGAACAAACTTGAGTGCCTAGTTGACATACTGTTAACTCTAATTCTTTGGGTGCAATTCCCAAGGTGGTGTTGTCATGCTATTCGAACATAAATTTAAGAAAAGGGGTATTACCTCCATTTATTAACACGTAAAACTAGTGCTGCCACATTATGATCCATTTTTGATCAGAAAGATAATCCTCACAAATGAACATCACTTTCAGGATTTTTGATCCCTAAATACAGTTGCCAGAACTTTTACATGACTTTCCCACATTGAAGCTGTGAAGCCATGTTTAATGTTTTTGTAATCTATTTTAGCAACTTGATAGCAACCACCTTTTTCAAAAAGTTCACAGTGGGGTATTTACAGTCTGTTCTCACACCGATCCCATAAGATAGCGCAGTGCTTTAGGTGTAAAAGTGTGACTCCAAAAGCCACCTTTCGCCTCCAACAGGAACGTGGCTGGAGGGCGTCAGAGGAAAACGCGGTCAGACAGAACCTGTGCCATTGTTATCATACATTGCCTGACAGCCTAATGGCACCATGTGCTTCTATATGCAACATGCACAGGCGGCGTCACTTGAAAATGCAGCCGGACGGAACCGGTCATGTGTGCAGTAAGGGCAGAACAGTGTCAGGTAATAACCCTGCCAGTAACCGCATAAACAACTGGTTTGGTGTGGGAGTCTGGAGTTCACTTCTCATGTGGATGTGTGTGTGTTTTTCTACACTTTACCATGTGCCTCTAAACTAAACCTGACCTAACATAGTAAAGGGCTCTGTCATCCCCCAGTGACATCAACCCACCATGTGCATTTGTTAATATCACCGTAATAGCATCCAGAATCTTACACAGCTGGCGCAGAAAGGATACCTTAAATGTCATAAGAAGATCATGACAGAGCTAACAGATCTAACCAAGGATACATTTGAAAAACTCATAGACTTTCAGGACGAGGGAACCAGGAGTGCTTAAATGCTGACTCATTTCCAGATTTTAGGACTCATTCCTTCAGCACTCTATTTTTTAAATGGTGTTTAAATGCTTTGTTTTAAAATTAAATAAAATGAAAACGTGTGGATGTGGCCTTGGGTGACAAAGACATGACCATCTGAGCAGAATCCTGTTTTTGTCACACTGTGGGACACTTTCCCATCTGACAAACACATCTGGATTCTGAGCCATGCGATCATATTCTGTGAGAGCACCAGTGACCTTATGTCTTGGTTATGTTTTTACAGGGATGTGAGGCCATTTGAAGGATGAGAGGAAAGTAATCAAAGGACTGACAAAGAAGTGAAAACCCCAAAAGCTAGCTGTTGGGCCAAGGCCATGATCTCAGTTACATAACAGATAACAGAGGTTATCTTGGATGGATTGCTTTGAATACAGGCACGTCTTTGTGATACATATTTCCAGAATGCTGTGATCCTCTCTGTAAATGTGATGTATACTGGTGTAAAACAGATGTAGGGGCTCATGCCTAATGCAGGCTTTATATTTTCTTACTTGTGACATTTACATGCTCAAAAAAAGGGATTATTTCCCTAAGGCTATTGATTTTCCTCTATGTGTTTACTGCACTCACTCTCAGCCAGCAAAGCAGCTTGTAAAGTTTCTTTTGGCTTAAACCTATGGCTCCTAATAATCTTAGCTGTCTGTGTGCTGTAGCTGCAACATTATGCATCCTTGTTTGAGTAAACCCTTCGAGCTGCAGATAAATCTCTCCTTCCTCTCGAGGAAGTTTGGCTTTTATTGCAGCCCTCTCCTTTGTCTGTCTGATGGATTATAGTGGAGAATTTATGCACACTTGACTTATAAATCTTGATCAGGCACTCTTAAGCATCATAAATCACTACTTACGCCATTATCTGTGCCTGACTGTGGAGAGGCTGCAGGGATGACAAGAAGTGTTTCCGAACACTTTTTAAATATTTAGCATGTTCCTATTCATGTATTCATTCAGTCATAATAAATTAGGCTGCCATGCAATTAGAAAAGTTTCGAAAGCTGTCATGAGTGTTAGATATTGTTCTGCTTTGCTCATCAAATACAGGCACTAGGTATTACGATATTAAGGCATACCAGGGTATTTAAAAATTCCGAAAATATGTTTTTCACTTCTGCCATAAATACAAGCACCTCTCTTTCTATTAAATTTATTGTAGGTTGTGCACAGCACGCACCACCAGAGCTCAGTGTCTAGTCTCTAATGGTGGAACAGGCAGCTGAGCTGAAAGACACAGCAATACCTAATGGTGAAGGGGGAAGTTATAGGACTTTAAACAGCCACTGGTCAGCAGGAAGAGAGAGGCCATGGGAAATAATGACATGTTTTTTACATCTAACTTGGTGAATTAAGGATTTATTTGAACCAAACAGGATCTGATGGTTGTCTGCTGCTTTGTCGGTGGCGTCTACATTTTATGCTCTAGTTTTCCTTCTGTGTCTGATGTTTACCTTCCAGGATGCGGTTACCGTGATGTCAACAAATGCATATGGTGGGATGATGCAACATGTGATTATGTTTAGGCAACAACAGCACATGGAAACATATGCCAGAAGGTAAACAAACAAACATGCTGGCACTGATGGTTAGGATTAGGGGAAGGAGGCACATAGTAAGGTGTAGAAAAAAAACATCACATTCAGACGGAGAGCAAACACTAAGTTTTCGCATGACAGTCTAGGTATGTTTGACCAATCCACTGACCCTCCTGCCCACTCCACAGGGACCCTCATGCTCCTTATATTCTGTCATTACCAGCAGTGTTTCAACCTGACACTGTGCTGCCACATCTCATAAACATGCGACACGCTCCGTCTGGTGGCATTCTCAAGTGACGCTGCGTGTATCACATCCATGAAAGGTCCCTCTTGCTGTTGCACACTTACACCAAAAGCACTATTTTATGAGTTTGGACTAATTATAATAATTAGTATAAATATATTAGTAGCAAGAGTAACCAAAATGGTTTGGAAGAGTTTTATTATGTTTCTCTTCAGTTTGAATGAAGTGTATTCCACGATAAGTTAACAAGGCAATTTAGCCTCGTCAGTCTTCTGTGACCAAGTGAACGTTGAAAAATAGGTGTGAGAATATTACTTTCCTTAACATTTTGTTGGTTTCTATTGTTTATTAGTCTGAAAAGCTGGAAGTAAGTAGCACACTCAACATTGGGGGTTGGAAAGGAAGTGGAAGTTTCAGGAAAGGTTTGAAGGTATAAAAAATTAGCTACGGCCCAAGCCTAAAACGCACTTGTGTTTTTAATAACACCTTTCTTGGCCTTGATTTGCCTTGTTATCCCTGAGAAAGGCTCACCACCTACAGGGTCCCGTCCGCAGCTAAATGGATCACTCTGTGGGGCCGACATCTGTATTTGAACTGGCTCGGAGCCCAGTTCTCGGCCCTGGCTTCAAGCACAACAGGCCATTTATAATATACACCCGTCTCCATTCTTGGATTAAACAGAAAGTGCCGTTGAAGCAAAAGCTGCTCCAGACAAGCCAACAGCTGTCTTTTCCAGTTGCCTCTGCGTTTGGTCCTGCTGTACAGGCTCGCTGCTGTGGTTATTTGGTTTGGCACGCAGATAAGGTTCACATCCCTGCTCAACTGTACATCCTAAAGATGAAACACAAGGCTTCTTGGCCAATGTTTAAGCGAGACAGCCAAGACAGTGTTTAACCCTTTGAAACTTAAGCAAATTGTCTTGATTTCTTTCAAAAAATGGGAAGAAGGCAGTGAGCAACAAAAGAAGAAATAAGCCATAAATTTGCAAGAAATTCAAGAAAGTTCAAGAAAATTAACTGAAAGAAATCAGCAGCAACAAAAAAACAAAAGAATAAAAAAGATGAAGAAAAAGGAAATTACAAGGAAAAATTACTTTAAATAGAATAATTCTGTAACATAATTTAAATATAAAATTATGCTAATCATGAATACAGTTTTTGACATTTTGCCCTAACTTAAAAAAACAAAGAAAACAAAAAACTATCTATTTATCTCTCTATCTATCTATCTATCTATCTATCTGTCTGTCTGTCTGTCTGTCTGTCTGTCTGCCTGTCTGTCTGTATGTAGTTGTTTCTCTTTATTTCTCTAATTTTTACTTAGACATAAAAATTATAAAACAGATAAATAAATACATTTCTAATCTATTCATTTCTCGCCATTTATTAATTATTGTGCTAATTGGCATTTTTTCAAATGAAAAAGAAATTGCACCAGTTTGCTCAGAGCTCTAAGGGTTAAATACTTTTGTAAGGTATCTAAAAGCAGCACAAGCAAGTGATGTGCGCAGGTTACAAAGGGTTAAACTAAGAGCACGCAAGATTCTCACTGCTCTCCCGTTGGGATGTTTGTTGTACTTTCTGCGGTCCCACAGTCGGTAGATTGGATTGAAATTTCAAAAAGAGAGTGTGGGGGGAAAATGATGCACGCTGCTCTGGTGGAAAGTTGTTGAGCCTGAGTTGATTACAGTGTGGTTAACTAGTGCATCTTGCAGATTTGGCTTCAGAATGAAAGCCTGGATGGCCTTAAGGGAGAAGGCAGATGCTGAATATGCTGAAGGCATTTTAAGATCTCATTCCAATTTCACAGTGTTATTCCAGTACAGCTCTGCCGGTGCATGTGATGCAGAAGCCCAAGCACGCGCTAATTAGACGCACAACTTCCTAGAACAGGATTTTGTTTTTTGTAGCAAGACTCCTGCGTTCTGATTGATCTCTGACTGGAGCTGAATCTACAAGTTCATCCATTCTGAATCATTTCATCTCTGCTGTAAAATATTGCATTTGCCCAAACATATATGTTTGGCATCTGGTCATGTTTGCATCATTTAGTAGCACATTAACACCTCTCATATAATCAGAGATTGGCCCCAGCCTCCAATCTGACAGGGATTCATTCTCTTGAACAACTGCAAAACATGACAGGTTGAAGCTGACTAATCTGTTTCATATGTGGAATTTGATTAATTGTAAATGGAAAGCTTGAGCTGTAGCAAGGGGAGATGAGATGTTTGTGTCTGCAACTGAAGCGCAGCCAAGAATCTATGGCTGCCTGCGCTGACAGCAGCCTGGGGAGGATGTCTGATAAAAGGCCACATTAGGCATGAAATAATCTCTAAATCACCTAATGCATATCGAGATCAAAGGAGGCGGGAGAGAGGAGAGGGGCTGCTGCTGCTGGGGGGAGAGGTGTGCAGAGAGGGGGGCACACACAAAGGAATGTTAGGGCAAATCAAATGAGAGAGAAAAACATGTTCATACACCGGTTGACAAGCCCGATTGTGATAGTAGACATTTCGTGTTTTTCACTCAAATGTATCAAGCGTGAATGTTAGCGAGATAAAACCTGGTTTGTTGCAACTTGGCTCTAATTTTAAGTCAAAACATTGTTCTCATCTAAGTGACTGGTGAAATCTGAGAACACAGCAATCTTTCAATCTATCTATCAATCTATCAACATCACTACTACAGTTCATACAGGTTTAAACTACTTCATGTGGATGTCAAACTAAGAGTGAATGCACCTGAAATGTTGCCAACAGTCCTTGATTTCTCCAGAAATTGGGCACACAATAGTATGTATAATATAGCCTCATTTCCACTGCACAGAAAACTTGCTAACACCCACTAACATCTGGCTTTTTCACATAATGGGAATGCATATGATTGGCATTCAGATCCGGGTCAAATGACCCTGCAGTGGACAAGGGTTTTTATCACCTCCGGCTCCAATCAGCATTGATGGAAACACAATGTAAAGGCGGTAATTTCGGCTCCTTAACCGGTGAGATACAATGACGTGCTGTAACCAATTACTGTCCGTCTCCTCCTAAGCAGCTAAAACATTATTCCAAGTTCATCTGCACTGAGTTTGAAAGAGAGACTAAATAGGTAAGAGATATGTAGAGAATAAACCACTAAGAAGTTTTCAAAGACCTCCGTTCCTGCTGCTGTCTACTGTTTACCTGTTCTCCAGCCTGTCCATGACATTGTACACAATCACCAACAAAACACACACACAAGCAGACAGAAAAGGCAGACTCATCTGGTGTTCACAGGCAGTAATAATGCAGTCTATCGCCTATATTTAGAGTAGTTACCCATGATTTGAAAAACCCACGTGCATGTGCTAACTTTGGAGGGAAAGAGTCAACAGTCAAGATTTTTTCATGAAGAGTTTTTGCTCCTGTTTAGGGAGGGAAACAAAAGCAGTATGCATGTATACATTTAATGCTGTCAGTAGCTTGTTCACATATTTTATAATATTCTAAAACTGTTCAATATCATGCAAAAGTTCTGAACCTTGATCCTAACCCCTCAGCCTCTCTCCTCTCTGTTACTACACCTCCCTCATGTCCCCCTCCCTCCCTTTTTTAGCTCCTTGCTTTCGACTCCTTAGTCTGGGTGTAAACAGCATTGCTGGCTATGAACATCTGGGTGCTTGCCTCTGCCATGATGCTGTATTCACCAGGGTGTGAATTGCCACAGTGGATATTTACACCCTGGGTGCAAATAGCATCTTAGCCTTTTGCCATTTATCTTTGTTTTCTCAGCCAAATGAGTGGAAGCAGGGGGTTGGTTTCCAGTCTGCTGAATCATCTGACTTTTTTTGGCAATAATTCCATGCATTTCAGCAGTAAAATTAGTGAGTACAATCTTGTAACTACTGACAGAAATAATGTCTCATCTTGAAAAAATAAGATCCAAATTGTAAAAAAAAAAAAAATGGAAACTTATCTATAACTTGGTAGCACAAACTATAAACAATAAAATGACTTAAAACCTTATCAGCAACTACACTCAGAGAGCATTCACACAATGTTCTATGTGCAAATCTTAGGGGAGAGGTCCAAATGTATTTAATGTCCCCAGCAGACATTCAGAGGTACATCACTGATCCCACATATATCCTCAGTCTGTGTGGAAATATTAAATGTTTGCTCGGGGTAAAACCACCTTTTAAATTGCATATTTTCACTGTGCCGTGGCCTGCTCAGTGAACTTAAACTACCTGCCAGTGAAGAAGAGCCAGATGGCACAGTCTGCAGAGATTTAAATATTGGTGTTTCCAGGGACAAATATTTCATCTTTCCAGGTAGACAGTGGACATCAAGAAGTCCATGCTCTACAAAACGTGACCTGTCATGTTCAAGTCATCATGGCCTATACCAAATGCAATTGGCTGTAAGGAGATCATGTGAGCCGTGATTCATGAACACAGATGTAGGAGCCAGGAAATGAGTTAAAATGAGACATGTAAACTAAACTAAGTGCTTATTGTAAGTGTCACATTAGTCAAATTATAGTACATTACTGAAATTCTGGAATTATTAATCGTACAGCGGGCAAAATTATTGTACACATAGGATAACTATTGTACACTCTCTATCTGGCAACACTGTGGAGACAAGACACAATTGACAAAGGTGTCATCCAAAATTTGATCTGCCATGCCCACATAGTCTGGAGAAGTACTATTATCCTTAAAATGAGTTGTTTGAACTTGATTTTCTAAAAGTTGGGAACATTTATTTTCACTCAGATTTTGTAGATACTTAATGAGACACTCAACGTTGATATAATATTTGCACTCTTACTATGTCATGCCACGTTTCCAATGGCTTTAAGTTTCTTGGTTCCGGTAATCATCAAGTCAAAAGTTTAGTTTGTCCAAAACTTTATAAACATGGTAAAGTGTTCAGCTGCTAACCATTTGTATGTGACTGAGTTTAGCCTCAAAGGGAAGCTGGCATCTCTGTAGCCTGGACCTCTTGTTTGTGCAGAATCAAAGGAGTGACCGAATGACCAGTGACCACAAAAAGCTCGCAAAGCTTCCAACGGACAAGCTATCTGAGCTAACAAGCTTGTTGACTCTTCACACATTGCCTGTGGATTGTTTTGCGCAAGTGTGAATGAACCGTAACAGACAGGCAAAAAAGGACTGAATCAGCCCGTCCTTGTAGCTGACTCAGTTTGCTCAGATGTCTCTCAACATGGCTCTCAAATGTGCCAAGTTCCTTTGCAGCAGTGCGGCAACCTTGTCTGTATACCCAATCACACAATACTCACATTCCCTGCTGTGAGGGAAAGCAGTAACGTGGGCCAGGAGACCAGACTGGACATTTGGCGCGTATTATTATAGCTCCCCGCTGCTCCTTGAACTGCCTCGTAGATCCCCAACCACTTATTTATGTTGATATTAATTTGTGTTGATCTTCAAACTGGTTTCCTTTCTCTGGTTTCACCCCCCTGTTGTCTGGAGTTATTTTTAGGGCTGCACGCTGTGTGGGCAATCGTTGCACTCATTGAGCCCTGCCTTGTCCATCAGCACTAAAAGCACACGGATTAGAGACATGCCGTTAACCAGATGTGGTAAGAATATGAGACGATGCTGCTGCTGCGCCCTTGAGTCTCGCTTACACTCTCTGTGTGAACCCTGTAGAGTTCACCAACAGCTAATTGCCTGCACTGATTGACTCAGTTAGATGTGGAAAGTGCCTGGATGATGCTTTGTAGGTTTCTAAGATTGGATTTATTTAAGTCATCTAAAGTCCACAGGAAGAAAGTGAGTTTGGTCCTGGTCAGACTGCAATCCTCTCACCTCAAGGGGTTCACAGAAAACTCACACAGTAGCTTATATTCACTATGTCAGGTGTCTTTTCCCACATGGACCGGCCTCCAGTGAATTCAAAGTCGTAGATAGTTACTGTAGAATAACCAAAAGCCCTAATTGTGACTTATTGATTTTCTTTATGAATGTATCTGACTATACTTTTTTTTTCAGCCCTTTAATGCTTTTTATACATGTTAATATCACTTTCAACTGAAGCAGTCTTTATAAATACTTGCGTAGCTGTAAGTAATACCTTTATTAATAAAAACATTATAAATATTCCATAACTTTTGCTATATGCATCACTGTTAAGCCATTAATCATCATGTATGAATATTATTAAGTCACTGATAAATAGAAGTGGATCCAATAAACCAGTTAGATTTGCAGTTACAAATTTTAACATCATTAATTAAAGATCAAAGTTTTTCTTTCAGTTTCTAAGAAGCCAATAGTTAAAGTCAGCAAGTTATCTGTAATTATTACAGTTAATAGTTCATTAATACAAGGCTTTAATAATAGTTCATGAAGTCTGCAGATGTAAATGTGGAGTTATATTGATGGAACATACCTAAATACTCCAGGACTGTACTTACAAACAATTTTAAGGTACTTTATTGGAGTATTCACATTTTGTGTTTATATAACTACGTTTCACTAAACCACATAATAATAATAATAACCACATAATGTTGTTTTTCTAACCTCTATTTAAAGCCTCATTTAGATTAAAAATGGCTTTCTCAACTTACCCTAACCCCAAACATATATATATATATATATATATATATATATATATATATATATATATATATATATATATATATATATATATATATATATATATATATATATATATATATATATATAATGAACCCATGGACCCATGACATGGACCCATGTCATGCTAACATCCTAGTAAGGCAAGTTAATAATGTTCCAAAGTTTGGCTAAATTTTGGCCATGGAAAAAAAGGCATGGTCATTTCACTGGGGTCCCTTGACCTCTGACCTCCAGATATCCGAATGAAATTGGGTTCTGTGGGTACCCATAAGTCTCCACTTTACAGACATGCAAACTTTATGCTAGTCCCATGCAGGTTTCTGCTTTCATTTGATTCCTAATCAAGACAATCTGTTAAGAATTGCTTCAACTTGTCAATATGGACTTCAAACATGTAATGCAAAATAATAGAACTGTTGAAATGCAAAATAATAGAACTGAAAACATGACTTAAAAAATGAATCGTTTGACAGCCCTATTAATAATATATGTCTATACTATACAATGTCTATCAGCTGATACTTGTGTTTGAAGATTTTTGGTTAGCATTACTTAAACTGAATTATGAAATATGACGGGCCAAGTTTCTGAGTGGGATATTGAGGTGACATATATGCTGATATATCCAGGTTAAACTAGCTTTTTTTTTTTTTTTTAACTGATGCAACTTAACCTTTAGTGGGCAAGACCCTGGAATAAACCTTCCTTCATGACCACATCAGATAGATTTCTTCTCATTCCCAACTGATCTCATGACTGCATTTTTTGGAACCAATCCATTCCTTCTCCTGTCATTTCCATTACATGTGATTATCTTTCCCGCTGACTCAAGATGTACACATAGCTTTTGGGCAAGTCTGCATTAGCAATGTTGTATGTGATGAGGGTAAATTTTCTATTCTGTGTCTTCCTCTGGATTCAGTTAAATAACACTGTGCTGCAGCAGAAGAAACATTAAAATATCTCCCGACTCCTGCCCACTCCTGAGGCCTGCTTTTCCCTCTTGGACTGATCATTAGAACCCTACAGGACTCATCCAGGATTCTTAATCAGTCTCCAGCTTCGACTGTACACCAGGACCAGAGTACTCAAATTATTTCAAGGAAATAATTTCAAAGAAAGGAAAGAATATACCAGGGGACAGAGATGAGACCCTCTCTCTGAATCTTTCATCCTGTCAAAATGTCTAAATACTCTTTAAACTTGCAGTTGAAGAGTGGATGAGGCTTCCCACTCACACAGCGGGAGGGGGTCTGCAATGAAAGCAAGTGCTGGAGGTCCACTCAGCCGAGCACATTGATCTGTATGCTGCTCTTATCAGGAAAATATCTGCTGCCAGAGAGATACTTTAGACTTTGGAACATGTCTCTCATGCCTTTCAAATGTCAGTCTGATATATCTCTTCAGTCAGAGCAGCAAAACACAAAAAGCTCAGCATATCAGATACACAGGTATGTGGTTACACTCATGTCAGAGGGGAAACAGAGAGGATTTTGGACCATTTCGACTGGAGGTGATGTCCAACATGAAATGGATTATCTGTGCTGCTACAGGATCATGGATGGAGCTCCTCTCATGTGGTTTGTGGTCTTGGGGTTTAGCATGGGTTTAGGGTTTTTTTAGGGCCAGAGCCCTGCAGGATTTTCTTATCTCCATACAGGTAACAAGCTCTCAGATAGATACTGGACATGTGAGGCTCATTAATTATCAGGAAGGACCAAAGAGATGAAAAGCCCTGGATTACAGTGCTGTGGTCCAGCTTTAACACTGACATAGAGAGAGGTGGAGCTTCATGTGGGCATACACATGAGATGTGTATGTGGACATTATAGACTTTCATCCTGTTTCCAGCTGCTATTAACGTGATTTCTATCTGGATATACAATCTGGATAATGTTATCCAATCCATAGGTCTTTGCATTAAAACCTGCTATTAAACTATTAAGGTATTTATTATATCTAAGCTATTTAAAAACCATAGGAAAAAGGCAATAAGCAACTTCAGAAGAAATGTTCCACAAATAGCAAGAAATTATTACATTTAAAAAAAGCTAGGGAAAAGATGTCTATGGGAAAAAAATGTTTGTTTTTTTTTTGTACTGAATATTCCTTTCCTCTGGAATAATATTGATAACAATGTTTATTTGGTGTTGAATCATGTGAATTTTTTTCTTTTTTTTTTATCATGCAATGAGCCATTTCTGTCTACATAGCAGGTCCTCTTCCCTCAATGTCTGTTATTTCTACACTGGTCAGAAATGAACAGATTGTCAATCATTGGCTCAAGATGGTGACGTTAGCATTTTTGCCCTCTCCTCAGTGTTGCAGACACATTATAACCACATATGAATCTGCAACTATGACGCTGACTTTCCCCGAGTTGTTGTCACTTGCCAGTGCCGTTTTGGTGTTTCTCAACCAAATTGACAGCATAACAGCAACAATAAATGAATAAGTCGTATGTAAGATAATATAATAATGGCATAATTCATGTCCTCTTTCCCCATATGTGCATCCACAATATTTTTTTCAGTTAACTGCATATGTGTTATGTTAATGTTATTTTCATAAAGGTGTAAACTTCTTATTAAATTTTTTATGGGTCAGCAAATAGCTTGTGAAAGGCGACTGAATGCAACACAAGACATCTGATGTTGATCCAGAGCTCAAAGGGTTAAAGTAAATGTGTTTGTAGCTACTATTAATTTACAGTCATAAATATGTCCTCACACGTCAAACTGCATTAATTAACCGTGAAAAATAATTTACTCTAAAAGACTTAGAGAAAAATATTGGATGCTTTTTTTGCCCATATTGTCCAGCCCATCTCCACACCATACCCTCTGAGCTGCACATCTCCACACCTGTACGCGTTCTTTAATCCTGTTCTTCAGCCTGGTCAGTGGCTGTCCGGGCGTGTGCCTCCAGCAGCCTCTGAGCTCTGTTTCCCCTCAGACAAACAGCACCTCTCCGTGCTGGAATGACTGAAAGCTAAAGAAGTGCATCTCTTCACCCACTGACTTGTATCTCCTCTGCACTGCTCACTGCAGTATGCACTTATCTTTTCGGACAGTGTATTCCTGGTACCTTTACCCTTGGCTGACTGGCCCATTGGAGCACTGGGAGTTTGCTCAGCAGGCTAATCAAACCTAAGGCTTAATGCTGAGCCAAGCAAAAATAACACCACAATTACACATATATATATACATATATATATATATATATATATATATATATATATATATATATATATATATATAAATAACGATATCCTGGCTGGCTGGAAGTGGATCATTGTTTTGGGCACATTCAACCTCATGAGTGTTGTGGGTTGGCAACGCGTTCTCATCCCAACTCGTCACATGTTGCCACTCCGTCATTGACCTTCTGCGTCTACTTATAACGTTTTAGGTTTCCTTCTGCGTCAGGTCCTGGACGCCGTTATCATGATTTTAACAAATGCACATGGTGGGATGATGCAGCATGGTCCTTTTGTTTACACAATAGTGCATGGCAACGTGCCATCATGACTGTAAGGGTTAAGGGGCGATCACACTGAAACGCACCAGGTGCGACCATCCCAACAACACCTTAGAAGCGTACCTGGAAAAACAGCTGTGAGTGCCTGTGGTGCGGGTTTGCATGCATATGGCCAAAAATTACAAGCAGCATTACTCCACGCCTTGAGCAATAAAGTTGAAAATAGTTAAACTTATGCTCCTAAAACCACTGGAAAAAAAAGTGCCGTAATGTTCCTTTTAATGTTCAGATTTATTCTATTTGGATTTTATCTTATTATTAGGATACAATGTTTTTTTCCAGAACAGCAAATCAGAATCAGAAATACTTGATTGATCCCCTAAGTGTAAAAAAATATAAAATGCAAAATAGGAATACAGTAATAGTAAACAATTAAAATAATATATATATGTAAATAATACAATAAAATATAAATGTAAAGAAATACAGCAATAGACAGTGCAATTTGCAAAACAAGTGTACAAGTTAAAAATATGAAAATATACCCGACAGTTTATAAATTCAAAACACAGTGTTTGGAGAAGCACATGGAGAAACACAATTGCTCAGACTTGTAGCTGACTAACACTGTCGATGTGTTTTCTTTGCTTTTAAATCCAGCAATAAATAAGTGCATGTGAGCACCAGTGTGCATGCAGTGCAGATATCTGCAGGCACTGCCGCAGGCCTTTATGTGACAGAGCATCCAGACATACTAATGAAGAAGACTCAAGTTACTGACACCGAGTGCGCTTCACCTGGTTCAAGAGTGATCACATCTGCATGCTTCACTCTGCAGAACTCCACTTCTCAGTATTCACTTTTTTATTGCTTTCTCTCCTGTTTTCTGTCAGCCCATTGCCTGGATTTGTTTTCCTTCTGCAGCAGCTTCATTTGTACAGCACATTCCATACAACAGAGCAATACAAGTGCTTTACAGAGCAATAAAATATAAAAATATGATAAAGGATACAGATTTACAATTAAAGAGTAAAGAGATCAGATATAAAAGGTAAAATAAATTACAGAATTATGTAAAATTTTAAATAAAAATAAAATTTGTCATTAAAAAAAAGCAAAAGTGCAGACAAGAGGTGCAAAGATATAAAGATTATTTAAAATGAAATAAAATCCAGTTTAAAAATAAGTTTGCAGTCATGAGTCGACAGAGTAAAAAAGAAACGTTTTCAAAATAAAATTTAAAAAATGAAATAAAATACAATTCCACTTCCCTGAATTATTATTTTTTAAAGCAATATAGTAAATTTCTAACATGCAAAGCCAACCCTCCAGCCACTGACCTCTATGTATTGTGAGGAAATACAACAATTGTTGTCTCCAACTACACTGTCCACAGGAGACTGTAAACAGCAGCTTCATTATGTGGCCAGAAGCTCAGAGACCAAGTGAGACTCTGACGCTTGATTATAAGTCCTTTGCCCAACAAGAACATGAATACTAAAAGAAAAACTGTCTAAAAACTACATTTGATACAGTGCACACAAGATAATGCAGGAAATGGCTCAGCTGATGTTTGAATACAATGGTGCATATTTCTACTGTTTGGTGCATTTTACATGCTTTTCTTTCTTTATTTTTTGATAGTTTTGGCTGTGTTCATGCATACGGCATACATTTTGGTAAGATTGTGTATTTTTGTTTAATCTTTGAATTTCAAGCTCAGCTCCTACAATAAGTCTAAAATACACTGTGGAAACATAATTGTTACATATAGACTGTTAACTGCAGAAAAAGCTCCACTGAAACCCATTCAAATTGACATTTTTGATCGCACAGCAATCAAGGCATAAAAATATGCATTGTATTATTTCTGAGTGTCATTCTGGGCTTTTGCCTTGGAATTTGTAATGTTTGCTATTTTCACCTAATTTTTTTACCATATTTGGCATGGGGAGAAAATACATGCTATTTCCACTAGGTGCACTGTCATATTGAAAACGTTTTTTGTTTTTTTTTCATCTAAAAACATAGTGGCATCATGATAAAACCTTAAAAAGTGATATTAATGGATAGGGCTGATGTTGGTTTAAAAAAAAAAAACCTCAATTAAAGTAGAAAATCATAGTGTGTAATATTTTTGAGGAGCGATTCGACAGATAAGTAATTATATATATATATATATATATATATATATATATATATATATATATATATATATATATATATAATATTAAGAGCGGGCCCTTAGGGTTAATGAAACAACTTGCTTAAACAAAATCACTTGCCACAGACCTTTGGTCATTTTCATGTATTTAGCCAACAGTTAGGGCTAGCTATCAGTACATTTAAGGTATCAACTGAAAGAAGTCTGTAGCAGCATTGAAACATCCCCACTTTAAAGATATCTACATTAGATCCTTTTTTTGTGCTGGAGACCATCACATCTCTCTGGAGGATCTGCAGACTTCCTGTTAGAGCCACACGCCATTAAACGGTCCCAAAAACTCTCACAGACACCAAAACAGCTCGACTCTGTCATCAACCCTTTTATGTGTGGTCTTTCAGATTCTTACACATTTCTCCAGTGTGAGAATCACACTCAGCAGCAGCAGCTTCAGTTTCTTTGGTTACCACTTAAAGTCAAAAAAACAATATTAAAAACATCAATCTCTATATTAATTGCCTGCTGAGTTGACTATGAAGGGTTTTTTGTACTGATTTTTGGATGATATTCCATACAATAATGTTTTTTTCTTTCTTTTTTTTTGTGATTTTTGGATGAAATACTCTACTAAGACATTTTTCATGACTTTTGGATGACAAATTTTACTGTGATGTTTTTATGTTGTTTTTTTCTATAATTATTAGGGATGACATACTATACTATAAAGTTTTTCAATGATTTTTATTATTTTTGCATGACACATTATACCATAATGTTTTTTGTATGTTTTTTGCCGAGTTTCAGAGGACAATGTTACTGTGATGTTTTATATGATTTTTCTACAACATACTACACTGTGACCTTTTTTTTATTAATCATTTTTGGATGAAGTACTAAACTATACCACTAGTATGTGATTTCACACTCACTTTTTTAGGATGATTTTTGGATGACATACATTATAATGGTATTTTTACATTTGTGGAAAACATAGTATACTACAATGTTTGTTAAAATATTTTGATATTTGATATTTTTAAGGACATACTATACAATGGCCTTTTTAATGGTTTTTGGACGACATACTAAATAATGATGTTTTCTGTGATTTTTGCATGACAGAGTTTTCAGTGGCGTTTTTTAAAGATTTTTGGATGTCATACTGTACTTTGACGTTTTTATGATTTTTTGACAACATAGTATAGATACCTTTTTTTTGTTTGTCTTTTTTTGGATGACATACTATACTATGACATTTTTTATGATTTTTGGACAGTTCACTTACAATTATTTTTTTAATGATTTTTGCATGACATACTATATCATGATTTTCTTTCATGATTTTTGGGTGAAATAGTATACTCTGACATTTTTCATGATTTTAGGATGACACACTTTACTATACTTCATTGTAATTTTTTGATGAAATACTATACTATGATGTTTTTGGACATCCTATTATACTGTAAAACATTTTTGTGTTTTTTGAATATAATAATGTGTTATAAATATGGCATTTTTTATACTTTTTAAATGTTAAAATATATCATGACTTTTACTTTGACTTTAGATTATTTTTGGATTATATATTTGACTTCATTTTTTTGATTGATCCTTTGATGTTTCTCATTTTTTTTAAAAATTATTTTTTTGGTCAGCATTTCCTGATGTTTTCATGTTTTTTTTTTCTTTGGCTACATGCTATACTTTGACATTTTCTTTGTTTTAGATTATTTTCTGATGACATATTATTCTGTGACTTTTTGCAGGTTTTGATGCAATGAAGCTTTAATTGAGTGCAAAGAGGTTAAATCACATTTTTCCTGTCCTTGTCATACAAGAAGAAGAAGCAAAGAAAATATCCCCTCCTCAACACTTTTTATATATATTTAGAAGAAAAGGGCTGCTTTTTCACTACAGTGATACACACACACACACACACACACGCCTGCAGTGACATCAATCCTGTGCATGTAATGTATAGGTCTCCCTTGACTGCACACATCAATTTGCCAGACAGCCTGTGCTTCTTGCCTTTCATATTGAAAATCAAAATGTGCTTTTTCATTAAGGCTCCTGACAGAAGCAAATATGGCACCTTGAGCAATCCATCAGCATGCGTCACTCAGCTCCATCAGAAAATGAAATGGTACTTGAGTCACACATTGTGTTGCTTGTAAACATCAGCATCAGCACACATTCTCTTGTCTTCAAGTATGACAAAATATACAATATGACCTCTGAGGGCTCTGAGCTACATCACCAACCATAAGTATGAGAAGGATAAATGCCTTTTCAGGTTTGATGCCTTCATTCCTTAAAGGGACGGACCAACATTTCACTAAATGCACTCAGTTGTTGAAATAAATGGTCAAATGAGAAGATCAATGTTACTCTCTGGGGTCTGTACCACAAAGCAGGTTCAACAGAGCCAGGCTCTCTGTAGGCGGGTTTCTATAGATTTGCACAAAATTTAAGCCATATTTTTTAAAATGTCAATAAAACACAATTATGAGATTTCCATCGAGTGATGGACATTCCAAGAAGCATGGTGATGGATGTTCAAAACATTAGCAGCTTTATTTCTATTGCAGCCACCACACTACCGTCATCATTTTCAATCCAAGGCCACGTAGGTGTGTTATGGAGCCATAATGGAAAGGCGAGCCCCTTATACGTGGGAGCAGTCACATATGAGGGATTTCTGGGAGCTTATAGTTCACAATTTCACAGAGGAATTGTGGATTCAAAACTTTCAGACAATCCGCTCAATTTGAAGAGTTATATCATGCAATAACAGCTCTTGTAGCTCCTCCTGCATCATGAGGGAGCCAGTTCCTACTGACAAGCACATAGCCATAGCATCATGTGACCTAGAAAAGCCCAAAAAGTTTCCATTGCAGTATTGCGAAATATGGCTTTTACAAATTGCCTGAAATACCACCTCATGCCAACGTAAAAAGTGTTTTTTTTTTTTTTTTATAATTGAAGTGTTTCCATGACATTCTATGAGAACTTCCTTCAGTGTCAGAAACCATCTTTGGGAAAAATGTATTCAACATGTACTTTGAGTTTTTAGTTGGGCCTATGTCCATCACTAACATGGAGGGGCAGGCTTTATGACCTATGCTGCAGAAAGACCCCAGGGGGCGATCAAGATTGAAAAGCCACATTTTGGAGGAGCTGTCATGTTGTCCATCTTTATGTCTATGGGCTGAACATGGGCCTATTCACAAAATGAGTGAGCCTACAGGAATAGCCTTCCCATACAGTGACCATCCCTTTCTGAGTATTAATAATAAAAAAGAGAAGTTCTGCTGTTTCTCTTCCCATCTGAGGCGTGAGATACAGAGCTGAGCGTCCGCTTTCTGTCCATGCTGGTGCATGCAATTCATAGCTATTTGTGTGCTGTTTGCATCAGCACTAGAGACAGAGGTGATTATTTCTCCAATGTCCGAATGTTACCTCATTTCTGGGAATTGGGGGGGGGGGGGGTTTTACAAATAACAATGCCCCTGGCCCCTGTTTTTTTTTCCTTTTGGTCCCTTTTCCTCCTCAAACATGTCATGCAGAGTGGACTAAGCCCCGTCAACTCTGTGGGTGATCAGCTGTCTCTACATGTGTCTCATCTCCAGCACAGGCAGCAGTCCTGTCCATCAGCTGCACTTCAAGTGTTGCTCACATTAACACATTTAACATCCTCATCAAAGTAATGATCCTAACATCTGGGATCAGTAAGGTTTTAATGCAGAAAATGACTACGTTTGAGTGTTTGTTTACAGCCTCTGATCAGTTTTTGTTGTTTTAACACCATGATCTGTGTCGGCCATCTTGCTTAACCCTTTGAAACCTGGAGCGACATCACTTTTCTTGTGCTGCTTTCAGATGCCTTTCACAAGTATTAAACCCTTTCAAACTGAAGCAAACTGGCTTGATTTCATTAAAAAAAATTAAAAAATAAATAAAAAAACATTGAGGGAGCGCAACAAGCAACTTAACAAAAAAAGTTACAAGAGAATTACCTTAAAAAAAAAAGTGAAACAACAACAACAAACCTAGGAAAAGTGTTACAAATATAGGTATTTATTTTATATATTTCATTATGATTTGTTATTTTATTGTGTTCTACTCTATTTTTATTCTTAAAATAATTTCATATATTTTTGATTTATTATTTTTAAGTAATCCTCGTCTCCTTTTTGAAACATTTTTTTAGTTAAAATGTCTTGCAATTTGTGGGACATTTCTTGGGCCTTTCAGAGGGGACATAACTTTTTAAACTAGTCCTACAGGTTTCATCTGATTGACTTCAAAATTTAAACATCCTTTCAGAAAGCCTGAGAAATCAAAAGTTATTCAATTCATGAGTTTTTGTCACACCATGTGGGAGTTAATGGGCCAAACATTTCCATGTCTTGTCATGAACCAGGAAGTAAACAGGAAGTAGTTTATAACTCTGAGGGACATGGTCCAATCTTCACCAAACTTCATATGTTGAATGACAGTCCCACCCTGAAACATCTACATAATAAGCATCACCATTTCTTATAGCGCCTCCTACTGGCCACAGGAAATGACATGAAAATCACATGTTCTTTGATGTATATCTCCTACAGATTTGACCCAATTGACTTTAAATGTGGTTTCTAAGACCTTAAGACCTGTAACACAACAACTGATTTAAAAAATTGAGTTTTCGTCACACTATATGGGCGTGGCTTGGTTTCCAACTTTGATGTTTCGCCATGACACAGGATGATGTTGTAACTCAGCCAAACATAATCCAATCTGCCAAAACTTCTCATGCTTAATAAGAGTCCTGGCATGAACACATCCACATGGCTCAATTGAGATATCATACAAGCGCCACCTACTGGAGACAGGGAGTTATATGTTTTATATTTTGATGTGCACCTCCTTACAGGCTGACCACATTCAGCTCAAACTTGGTAAGAAAAGTGCTGAGACCTTGACGATGCCTGCTTGTGATTTCAGAGCTTTTTCATGAATATCGTTGCCATGGCAACATGATCTTAGCCGCCAAAGAGGAAGTTGTTGTAACCTCACTTTGCATCAACCGATTGACCCCAAATTTTACAGGTGTGATCAAGGTGCAGCCCTGAACACATGAACATGTCAATTAAGCATGATAATCACAGCGCCATCAACTGGAAAAAGGATGTAAGCCTCTTAACACAACTATATTTTGATTTACATGACATTTACATGGTTTGGTGTACAAATAATGTAGACCAAGATGACTTACATATTGTGTGGTCTCTAGCGCCACCTAGTGACCACAGAAAGTATTACCCCACATGAAATATCTAACTGAAGGATTGAAAGTCTCTGGCTGCTTGTTCCGACTTTCATTGAAATGAAAGATCATGTGACATCAAAAGCTTTTCGTTTTCTGAGTTTTCGTCATACCATGTGGGTGTGGCTACGTTTTTAACTTCAACTCTAACTCAGTCAGACATTGTCCAATCTGCTCCAAAGTTCTCATGCTTGATGAGAGTCCTGACCTGATCACATCTGCTTGGCTTATTTGATTTACCAGCATACTGCCACCTACTGGAAACAGGAAGTTACATGATTTATATTTTAGGTGCATCCCCTTACAGATTGACCACATTCAGCTCAAACTTGGTAACAAAAGCTGCTTAAAGACCCCCATGATGCCTCCTTGTGAAGATCATATGTTTTTAATGAATGCCGTTGCCATGGCAATGCAGTATTCGCCACCAAACAGGAAGCTGCTCTAACTTCAGTTTGCATTAACCGATTAGCCCCAAATTTTGTACGGGTGCGAGACAGATCAGATTGCAGCCCTGAACACATCAACATGTTAGTTAACTATGATACTCAATGCACCACCTACAGGCAACAGGAAGTATACCTTGTAACACAATTATCGTTTGATCTACATGGAATTCACATGCTTTAGTTTACAAATGATGTAGACCAGGATGACTTAGATTTTGTGTTCTCCAGCACCACCTATTAGTCATAAAATAATCCTACACCGTGTGAAAAATCTCACTCAGTGGTTCAAACTCTCTGCATGCATTTTCCAACTTTCAATACAATGAACGATCGGGACAGTGGGAGTCATGACTTGCGTGGAGGTGCGAGGTCCCGTTCACCGCTGCTTGCAGCTTTAATTGTTATTGTTATTATTATTATTATTATTTACTTATTTATTTGGGTCCTCACTGTGGGGTTAACGTCAGCAGCCAATGCCTCTGATGAGTTGACTTCTCTTGCCAGTTGATCAAAAAGAAGTGTGATAAAGTTTTAATCTAATCCTCACTGCTTTAAGGGTAGTGGGGAGGTCTGCAGCATACAGAAAAAGTTCATGCTTTTGTTACAGAAGACTTTCCATCTTGTAGAGACTATTTTTCCCTCGTCTGGCAACATCTTGTACTTCTTTTCATTTCATCCCCAACTGGATGTGCACAGCCTGCAGGTGCAAGCAGGCAAGGGGTGAGTGTTAAGAGGGGTGAGTGTTAAGAGCGATCCATTTTCTTTCAGCCTGTTGTCACCAGATCAGAGCTGCTTGCACTGGCTCAGAGTATGGACTACCAGCTGCAGGGTATGTGCCATGCAACCAAAACTAGCCAGACCACTACCCATCAGAGCTTTTACCATATTTCAGCATTATGTCTCATGATCTGTCTACTTTCCATGTTTCAAACATTTTCTCATGCCTGTGAGATGCAGAGTGGATCCTGTGAGATCCTAAAAATGTAGCACTGTTTTCACAAAGTCAAAATTTTTTATCAGTCCATTGTGCCGTGGGCTAACATCTGAACTCCCTATATCAGTAGTAAAACTGATGGCAGGGGTGTCACGAGCCAGTGGCTCATGAATGTGTGTTGTTACAGTGTTGTAGATTTCAGGGAGGCACACAGCAGCAAAATGACAGCTGGGCAGTGAGTTGTGGGGCTCCATATACTCCACCAGATTTCAAAACCCCACAGAGAAACATTGGTTGTCTGATGTGATTAACTCCTTGTAAGTGATCCCTTTAGCTTTGGCACTGTCAAACAAGATTTTTTGGCCTTGCTTAAATGCTGTTATAGAGGACTGAGTCTGGCTGCTGGTGGTTTGTGCTTTGCTGATGACCAGTTCATCTCTCTTTTGTCTATCAGCTTTCATGTAAGTTAACACTTCTTGATGTCTGTCTGTAACAGGTGATGAGATTTTATATGTAACTCTTAATTCTATCATAAAAGTCACTGGAACGTGTCTTACAAAGCGTGTATCGCTGGTCTTTCTCTGAGATGATGTAATACTCCCACATCACTGACATTTTCTTCTTCATTCATTCACTTATAAAACAAACCACAGGTGCACAGTGTGCACCACAACACTATTTTCAGTAAGGACGTCTTTTTTTGCAAATATCAGCTGATTCCGATGTCGGGCCAATAAATTGGTGCATTACAAATGATTGAAATGATAAAACATGGGTAAATTGTTAATGTTATTCTTTATATTGGTTTGCATACATTTGCACCTTACTGTGAGCATATTACTGTTGGCTTTTTATGTTATATTTTACACCTTACTGTCAGCTAGTTCATGTATTTTGCATGTATTTATATTATGGACTGCCGTTCAGGAAATTATATATATATATATATATATATATATATATATATATAGATCGAAAGTTTGAAAATATATATTAAAGTTTGAGAATATATGTATTAAAACCTGAGAATATATATGTTAAAACCAAATTCTGTAACAGAGCGAAAACAGAGAGAGGTGCAAGATGGTGCCACCGCTATGATGACATCAAATGCATTTTAAATATATTCTCAGGTTTTTATATATATTCTCAGGTTTTGATATATATTCTCAAACTGGAAGAAACCTCAAGAAAAGCATCTGGGGATGGATTCCTCTTCCAGGACAGACAGACATGCAATAGATGTCGTAAATAACAGTTAAATTACAATAATGATAAAAAGGAAAGACAACGAGAGAGGGGAAGAGAGAGGGAGAGAGGGGGAGAAATGCTACAGCAATAATGATAACAATAGCATGTCATATAACAATAGTGATAGGTGTAAAATTACTAAATGCACTCTATGATAGCATGTGATGTTACGTGCAAATATTGTGGGTGCTGATAAGAGTCCCATGCATATATTGATAGTGGAGGTGTTATGCATAATAATGGCAGTAGTAGTTCGCGTAAAGCAGGCTCAAGGCATTGGCGCAACCAAGGCCCATGACACAGGTGCAGCTTAAGACAGGACCACAGCAATGGCAAAACCAAGACCACGATCAAGACAAGCCGGAGGTACAGTATCAGTGCAGCCACAGCATGAGCACGGCCAAAGGCAGGGTCACAGCATCAGCACAGCTATCACCACAATCAGGTGAAGCCAGGATTGCAGCCAGGATCTGGGAAAACTAGGAAACAAGGGAGCACAAATGCTCTGGAGAGGCAACAGGATTAGCGTAGTGCAGTTCAACAGGCCCAAGGTGGTGAGCAGTAAAAAGGACAAGCACTCAATGAGGATCCTAGAGTCATTGATCAGCAATTACAACTTAAATATGAATACCAGAGAGCAGTTGTAACATGATATCATATGTATCGTGCAAAGACTCATACAAACTGTTCAATGAGAAGTCATTGGCAGGTTAGCATACTGACTTTAGCATTTAGCTAACATCACCACTCTGACGTGTTTCAAAATTTATTATTAATGGCATAAAACTAATCCATAAAGCATGAGTAAATTATTTATCAACCATTGCCTGGAAGCCAGGGTAGATACCAGCCATACACTGGCAATGATTTAAGTTGAATAAAGAGGATTCATTTCCACATGAATGTCTTGTCTCTTGCATCTTTGTTGTAATGTAAATTCTAAAGGAAGTGAAGGATGAGTGAAGTTAAATGCTACTGGCGTGTTATCCTCATAACAGGTAGCACATCCTCATCTGTCTACATTTCAGTCCAGAGTTAGCACAGAGCAAGACGCATGCTCCTGATGAAGTCATGGGCCAGATGGCGGGTGTCATTTGCTGTGTTGGCTTTACGCCACCAAACGGGCTGGCTACATCTGGCCTGGCATGGAGCAGCGGAGCAGCAGCAGCTGTGGTCCCGTGTATACCTGTCAGTCAGCAGCAGTGCAGCAGCATAAGAGCATCATTTAGCCTCACAATGTCTTTTAAAAGTCCCCCTGGGCAGATAGAGACATAAACCTTGTTGTAAGTGGGAGGTCAAAACGGGGCAGGGATAATAGGGAGGGCAAACAGGGTTTTAACTGAGGATGGCAAACTCAAATTTTTGAGTTATTTTGTTGTATCTTTTACAAAAAGTGTAGAACAGTTTGGCTTTGCACACTGGCTATGCCATCTTACACCAAAAGCACTATCAAAGCTGTATTTTACAAATTCAGAATGAGAATGGACTGAAAAATCACACCCTAGTAACAGATTCACACAGGGACATGAGTGCTTTAAAGGACAGTACACACACACATATATATATATAAACAAAAGAATTCAGCCTCTGGTGCTTGTATCTAGACTTGTTTTTGAAAAGCAGATGGTTATATGGAGAAAACATAGAGTTTAGTCAACTCTCTCTTGACAAGAGGGAAAATTCTAAATCTGTGATTTCACTGCATTGCATTAACAAGGTTTTGTGGCCAATAACTTTCTTATTAACCCTTTGAAACCTTAAGTGACATCACTTTTCTTGTTTGTGTATTCAAATGTTGAGCAAATTGGTGCAATCACTTTCAAATACACATAGGAAAAAAAGGCAATTAGTACCTTAGTTAGAAATGTTCTACAAATTGCAAGAAATTAGTAGATTTAAAAAAAAATATTTTGAAACAGCTGCGAAACATTGGAAATTGAGAAAAAAGCTAGGAAAAATTGTATTTATAATTATTAGAATTCCAAATTTAAAATTTTTGTTGCAGAATTTCCATAAATTTTAAGCACTTTTACTTGGTTGTTTCCTGTTGTTTTGTTGTTCTTGGTTTTTTGTTGTTGTTTTTAATTTTCAGGGTATTTTCATGAACTAATGCTAATGCTAATTTCTTGCTCATATTTTGGTAATTTCTCCCTTCATTGATTATCACTTTCTTCTTGCGATTCTGAAAGAAATCAAGTCAATTTGCTGAGGTTTCAAAGAGGTTTAACTAATTAAACCATGATTAACACCATGTTGCACAGTTTCAAATTGATGCTTGATTCAGGGGGTGACAGTAATGTACCAGTGGACTTGAGAGAAGCGCTTGATCATCGAACCGATCACAGAACATAGATTGCTTCATAGAACTCTTGTCTTTAAACCTGAAGGCTTCTGTTCAGGTGACAACTGCTGAACATCTCAAAAAGATGATATCCACGTCTGACTGTCCCCCTGTCTTCAGCTTCAAAGAAACTTATAGTCATAGTCAAGTCTATCCTTGCACAGTGCTCTAAGGTGCTGATCTTTTCATGAAACCCCAAATCAAAATTAAAGCAATCTCATGGGGCATCTTCAAGATTACTCACTATTTGTCTCAGCATAAGGACTGTCCATAATTGATCTGGGGGTGTAAAACAACCAAAAGATAAACATTGTTACAGTGGAATCATGCAGTCAATGACAAAAACCTGAAAAAGGCCTGACGTTATTCTACTATATGTTCTGTTATTCTCAATAAAATCCATAAAAAGACCAAAACCAACAATGCACAACAACACATCAATTAGAAAAACCTAGTGAAAGGATGGAAGGAGATGAAATTGAGATGGTTAATAAATTTAAATTTTTGGCTGTCGCTCCAAACTCAAACATGTTGAAAAGATAGAAGACAGTAAAAAGCAATGTAAATTACTTCAAACTAATTAGACATTAGATACCACAACTGTACATGTATGCAGTGATTTTTTCTCACATATTTCTTATTGTGTTACAGTGTGGAGCCCTACTGACTATAATTAAGCCTGTTGCATCTTTGTATAACTAAGCCTTAAAAACATTAAAAAAAAAAACAAAAAAAAAAAAACATGAGATGGCATCACACAGACTGAAGCAGTACAATTTGCTCAGTTTTGATGATTTCCTAAAATTCTCATCCCTAAAACTGGTTTTCAAATGCCTTAACTTAGCATATTTTATGTAAGTTTACTATAGTGGAACACCAGGGTCACAGCAAGCGGCCTTTGTAGAATTGTACGTTGTAAGACCTACTTGGGGCAGTTTTCCATAAAAGGCTCTCAGGTTGGCTGAAGCAAAATTTAGTGACATGAGCATTTTTGACTATTTTATTAAGTGTTATAGTTGAGTCTTGTAACTGTATGTAACCTTGATATTTGCAATTCTTTCTAGTCTCGATGTAAATATTGACCTTTTTCTCTTCTTTTTACCATAACTGTTATTGTATGCACATTATTGTATGTAATCTTGATATCTTCTTTTTTGTCCTTTTCTTTACTAAAAGCCTAACTAGTGACAGGAGTTGGAAAATACTAATAGATATAATCTCTCCATGTGAAACATCAGTTACTACAGCTTGTTTGTAACAGGCCGAAGTTGTGCTATGTTCATTTGCATTGTCCCTTTCAAATAAACAATAAATCAATAAAAAAGTCCTCTCCAAATACTTTCTGACTCTCTATTTGCGGCTCTCTGATCACAGCCCGTTGGTTTCTACTGAAGTCCTAAATCTTCAAGTCCACAGCCCTACTAATGACACTGAGGTTGTATTATGCTCACAAGAGCAATTAAACACATAATTTTTACCATCTTATATTAGCATTTCGGTATGCTAACATTTGCAAATCAGCATTTAACAAACAGCACAGACAAAGTTAAGGGGTCACCAAAGCTATTACAAATTATCATGCATATAAATCTACAGTATGTAGCTAATTTCATAACAATCCATCAAAAGTGGTGGAAGTTTGCATATCATGTATATATATGCACAAATATATAACATCGGATCGTCGCCTGCATTGTATTATAAATATTACATTATACATCATTATATATATATATATATATCATTATTATTATTATATCATTATTATTATATTATATTATACATAACATCGGTTATCAGACATAAAAATGTCAAGTGCTAATGTCATGATGCTGATACTATTATTAATATTAATATTATGGATATTATTACTGCTATTATTACTGCTATTATTAATACTATTACTACTATTATGTGTGCGATGCCTTCAAACTGATGTTATTACCATTATTAGTATTATATGTACACCTCTACATATTCCCCTTATTCTGCTGTCATCATTACCATGCTCATGTGTATCCTTACCATTATCAGATTGCACCTTACCACTGCATTTGCACTACCTCAGTATTCTTTTGCACTACCTCAGCATTCTATTTATTCTATTTTTATATATTTATGTCTATTTCTATCTTCTATTATTCTTCTTATTTTTCTATGTATGTCTCTCTGATAACTTGTCGTTATCCCTAAAGTTCCACCAAAAGTGTGGCTTAAAAGGCTAACAGGTAAACAGTTTAATTCTTTTTAAAAAAGTCATTTTTCAGCGGGTCACTGTAGTTTCAACAAACTTTATTCAAACCAGAGTAAACAGCATTTGGGACTGTTTTTACTGGTGGATTAATCCCCAAATGGGGCTTAAGTGCTTGATTTCACCAAACTGCAGAGACCGTAAATTTGCTGCGCCAATCACACATCATTGGATTATAAAAAAAAAATAAAAATAATAATAATAATATATAGTCAGTCAGTCAGTCAGTCATTTTCTGTAACCGCTTGTCCTCGTAAGGGTCGCGGAAAAATATACACACACACACACACACACACACACACACACACACACATACATATATATATAACATTTGGATTAATTATAATTAATTTAGATACAAATACAACTTGGTAAAGTTGAATAGAGTAGAGTAAAGTTGGTAAAGTTGAGTAGAGTAGAGTTGAATTGAGTTTCTGTCAGCGATACCCAACTCTAATGTAAATCTAACACATTCTCAGCCTTACTCGTCACATGTTGCCACTTTGTCAGTGGACTTCTGCGTCTATTTATCACATTTTAGGAAACCTTTGTCGTCTGCTTACACTTCAGATGTCGCTACCTTGATGTCAACAAATGCACATGGTGGGATTACACTGCATGTGATTATGTTTAGACAACAGGAGCACAAGACAACCAACGCTGGACTGTCAGCAAACACACATGCTAGGAACATTAGGCAACAAGGACTTGAATTGTTAGGTTTGGGAGGAAGGAGGCACATGGTTAGGCGTGGATAAACAAAAACAAAACACTACATTCAGACAGGAAGCAAACACTGGACTCCCGCATGAAAGTGTGTTGTATGTGGGATCCCATGTTTCAACCTGACGCCGCCCGTGTGCATTTCACGTGGACATGTCAGGTACCGTCCAATTATCTGGACGGCGTAACCTAACAATGCAACAGGTTCCGTTCATGTGCATTTTCACCTGATGACATCCAGCAGCATTTCATGGGCATGTGAAAGAAGAAGACATACTTTAGGTCGCCAAAACGCCAAAAGCACTGACAAAGTGGCATAATTGTACATGTTTTTTATTATGAGATTAGGCTGCTTTATGCCTAAACAACTCAGCTCAGAATATTACATCACTATCACTGGACCAAAGCCACACCAGACCTGTTTTTGCTGTAAATGCTTGTCTCATGAAGGGTCATATGTTCTGGGAATGCGTGCCTAAATGTGACAAATGGATATCCATCTTACAACTGTGTGCTACCAAATCACATAATCTTATGGAAATCAGACTGAGTAAATGTTCTGTCATTTATCCATTTTTTTTTGTGTACAAATTAAACTAACATGATACATGTTAATGAGTTAACTTTAAATATATTGTTAGTTGTCTTTATTCACCTTGGCCAGGCTAGCTGTTTCCCTCTGCTTCCAGTCTTTATGCTAAGCAAGGTTAACCTTTCATCTCACTCACAGAAAAAAAGCAAAGCTGCATACTGTTTTTTACATTGCTTTTTTAAACTTGGACGGAAGTGGAGAAGCCTGAGAGACATGATATATTTGTATCATTTTTATGTAATTTTATTACATTTCCTCTACCTTAACTGCCCTCTAACTCATGGTTGTAGATGTTTTTTTTTTTCAGTTAAATACCTGTTTTCCCAATATGACGCTCATTTGAAGAAGCCTCCAGCAGTGTGATAATTGGAAAAGGGCAGCGTGAAAAGATGTACTTCTCAGCATTTGCTGGATGACACTGTTTTTTGAAATGTCTGGTTCCAAATTGATTTGCCATTTACAGGTGACATTTCAAACTTCTCCACAACTGCTCTTGTGTTCCGTATCTTTTGCCTGTGTGTACAACAAATGCCTGTTTGTGTATCTGTGTGTGTTTAGAGATTTGGTAATGGCTTATGATTTGCATTAGACACAACCTTCAGTAAGTTTTGAGAAATTACTTCAAGAAAGCTTCAGCTTGGAATACTCTGATACAGTTTATACATAAGGCACGTAAAACATATTTTGAGTATTTATTTTGCAAGTTTGACTTAAAGTAAAAGAGAAAGGTGATTTATTTGCTCCTTCATTGTGTTTTTTACTTGTCTCCTCAGATATGGCCAATGGTTCATGAACACATGTACAAACAAAAAATATGGTCACCAAAACATCAACCCTACTTGTGATAATTGGACGTCATTTCAAAACCACGGGCATTAATGTGCTGCTATATGCAGCCTGTTCTCATTCCTAGCTCGTAAAATAGCGCAGCTTTGTAAGTGTTTTTGTACTGCTGCACTGAAAAAACGCATGGCCATCTCACAGGGGTCCTTCAACCTCTTACCTCAAAATATCTGAATGAAACAGGTTCTTTGAGTCTCCCCTTTACAGACATGCCCACTTTTTGCTAGTCCCATGCAGTTTTTTTGCTGTCATTTGATCCCTAATCAAGAGAATGCGGTTAGAATTGCTTCATCTTCAAAGAAAGATAGTCTATTAGAACACAGTTTAGAAGAAAAAATTAAAGAACTAGAAAAATGAGTATTCTTCCAACCCAACAGAAAAAAAACACAGTGAACTAAGAAAGTATAAACTGGAACTGAATGACTTTATAAACAAAAAAAAAACCCAAAATTCTTTATTGAAAGACTTAAACTTGATACATTTCAACATTACAACAAATCAAGTAAATACGTAGCAAATTTAATTAAACAACAGAAAGAAAAATCAATTACAGTTATTAAGGACTCAGCAGGGAAGTCCCTCAATAACGCCGAAGATATAAACAATATTTTTAAGAACTTCTACAAACAATTGTACTCTTCTGACCATAACCCAGACACTAATGATTTCCACCATTTCTTAAACAACCTCAATCTACCACACCTCACTGAAGATCAAGTTAACAGTTTAGACAAATCTTTAAGCCCAGAAGAATTTTACAGTGCTCTCAGTAACATGCCAAACCACAAGGCTCCCGGTCCAGATGGCTTCCCTGCTGAGTTCTACAAACATGTCTGGTTAATCATCTCACCTCTGTTTCTAGGAATGATTAATGAATTTTCAACAACACACAGTATACCACCCACAATGAACACAGCAATGATAACACTCCTCCTGAAACCAGAAAAGACCCCACCTCTCCATCCAATTACTGACCACTTTCTCTCATTAACACAGACATCAAAATTATCAGTAAAGCATTATGAACCACAAGTGAAAAAGTAATTCCATCTATCATTCATCCAGATCAGACAGGTTTCATTAAAGGTAGACAGTCATCGCACAGCACTAGAAAATTATTCAGCGTCATGCAGCTTGCTACTTATCAGAAATCAGACACCATTATTCTCTCTCTCAACGCAGACAATGCATTCAACTTAGTTGAACAATCTTATTTAAAACATTACAGAAATTTGGGTTCAGAGAGTCATTTATGAATTGGATGAGGGCACAATACACATCACCTACAGCCACTGTCACCACTAATGGGTTAATATCACACAGTTTCACTCACAATGGCACCAGGCAAGGATGTCCTCCCTCTTCATCACTTTTTGCTATATTCATTAAACCACTTGCAGCTGATGTGTTACTCCTCCTCCCACCCACCCTGACATGAATGCCTTGCAGTTATCAGATCATACTCAGAACTCTCCAATTATTCAGTTAACTGGTCAAAATCAACCATCCTACCACTCACCACTGACAGATGGGATGTGGCCGTCGAGTCATCATCTCATCATATTCCCACAGGTAATATCAGGTATCTACGTATAAATATTTCTGCCAAGCTGTCAGAGCTGTCCACTCTTAACTTTACACCATTACTCTGATCGATTCAAGATGATCTCATCCGCTGGACCAACCTACCCATTTCACTCTCTGAAAGAATTTCCACTGTAAAAATATCAGTTCTTCCAAAAATCAACTACTTATTTACCATGATCCCAATTTCCCCCAACACCTCCTGGTTCAAGTCACTCAATTCAGCTGTCTCAAAATTTTACTGGAAAAATTGAGAATAACCACTTTTTACAATATATGCAATGTATAATGCACCTCAAGATTTCCTAATATTCTTAACAACCAAATGCAATCCAACCCAACAGAGACAGTTTTTTTTAAAAAAGGCTCCAAAAAATTATTATCAAGAATTTACATCTTTATCAGCAGCATACCTCCATCTCCCTCCCTGTCTCTAAATGGGAACATGACCTATCCATCAGTACCAATGCAACGTCTGGACCCAAATCTGTAAAAACATCTTCATCAACTGTAAAACCTCAAACCTCCAACTTATCCAGTACAAAATTATTTTTATTATTTTATTATTCATAGAATACACAACACAGGTGAAAATTACACAAAATGGCTTTCACTGACTCTGCGAAATGCACACACTGTTCACTCAACACCATAGACAATTACATGTATGCTCTCTGGCACTGTGCACCAGTCAGGCAATTTTGGATCAAAGTCACAGAACACCTCATTCACATGCTGGGCTGCCACATCCCCTTATCCCCTCAGATCTGCATATTAGGAGACATATCAACATTAAACCTAAATCACCATACATCGAGCTCACTCCTCACTGCCCTAACTATCGCCAAGAAAACAATCAAACTGGAAATCAAAAAATCACCTTATAGTCACACACTGGAAAAAACTTTTCAATAAATCACATATCCTTGGAAAAAATGACAGCCTCACACATCTTCTACAAATCCTGGTCCACAATCATCAACAAAGTAACCGCTACTGTTGACTGATTTCAAATCCACCATATGTTCCAAAGCACATGAATCAAGTCAACATCATCACCTCAACTATTCTCATATATCCTCATTTCACTCACACTATAACCATATACATATTTACGTGAGCACTCACACACACACAAATACACACATACACACGCACATTCATACACCCCCCCCTTTTTCTCCTCCATTTAATAATTTCACTTTTAAACTTTTCTTCTTCTTTCTCTTCTTATTTTGTCTTTTCTTTTTATCCTATTTTAGCAAACAAGACTTACTTACCTTACAATAACTTAACCTATATCCACTCTCATGTTGTTGTTTTTCTTTTACTAGTAACCAACCTCGGCAAAAATTAAAATATAAACATATACTCTTTTTTAATCTTATTTTTTTTATTTTTATTTTTTTTAAATTAATTTCTCTCTCTCTTGTCACTTAGATACCTATTCCTTTGATTTATTGTTGTTGTTTTTTGGTTTGTTTGTGTTTTTTTTTTCCTTTGTATCATTTTTGCCTTTGTTTTGTTTTTCTTTCAATGTATTATAGAAAACAAAATGTTGATGGTGCGGAAAATGGCAATGGATGATGACAATAATATAATTCTACTAAATTATTGGTATTAGTTCAACTAATGCATTTGTCACCTCCAGGCTGGATTACTGTAATTCCCTTTTATTCAGTTGCCCCAACAAATCTCTTAGGTCTCTCCAACTGGTGCAGAACACTGCTGCATGGGTTCTGATGGTAACCAAGAAAAGGGACCATATTTCTCCTGTTTTAGCTTCTCTGCACTGGCTCCCTGTGAAATCCAGGATTGAATTTAAAATCCTCCTCCTTACTTACAAAGCTCTAAATGGTCAGGCTCCATCCTATCTGTCACAGCTCATAGTTCCTTACCAACCCTCAAGATCATTGTGCTCTGAAAATGCAGGATTATTGTGGTTCCCAAAGTTTCCAAATGTAGGATAGGAACCAGAGCCTTCAGCTACCACGCTCCTCTCCTATGGAACCATCTTCCAGTTTCGGTTAGGGAGGCAGACACTGTTTCCACTTTTAAGGGTAAACTGAAGACCTTCCTCTTTGATATATTTGTTTATAATTAGGGCTGGCTCAGGTTGCCCGGACCAGCCCGTAGTTAGGCTGACATAGGTTTAACCTGCCGGGGGACTTTCTATAGGGGTCAGAGAGCAGTGGGGACTAACACTGCTCTCTGACCTTTATATTTAAGCCATAATAGCAGTTTAGTGACCCTAGCTTTGTTAGTGTGTATATTCCTGGAGCACAAGTTTCTTGTGCTCTGTTGAAATTCCCATCTGTGTGACGGGAAGGAGGGAGAGGTGGCAGAGCTTTCGGCCCGATCAGACGGGGGTGGTTTTGAGTTCGTTCAGACCTGCCACTCTCGCTCGCCTTCCTCTCTCTTTCTTTCTTTTCTATTACTGCTCTCTGGCATTCATATTTAAGTCATAATTGCTGATCAATGACTCTAGGATCCTCATTGAGTGCTTATCCTTTTTACTGCTCACCACCTTGGTTCTGTTGAACTGCTCTACGCTAATCCTGTTGCCTCTCTGGTGCATTCCTGCTCCCTTGTTTCCTTGCTTTCCTGGATCCTGGCTGCAACCCTGGCTGTGCCTGATTGTGGTGATATCTGTGCTGGTGCTGTGACCCTGCCTTTGGTTATGCTCATGTTGTGGCTGCAGTGATACTGTACCCTCCGCTTGCCCTGATCCTGGTCTTGGTCCTGGTTGCGGCGTTGCTGTGATCTTGCCTTTGGACACCTCCATATCAATATATGCATGAGACTCTTATCAACACCCACAATATCATCATAGAGTGCATTTGATAATTTCAAACCTATAATTATTGTAATATGACGTGTCTGTTTCCATTATTGTTGTGCCTCTCTTGGGGACAGAGAGGGAGAAGAGGGAAAGCGAAGGAAAAAAGGAGAAAAAGTGTTTCCTTTTTTGTTTCCTCCTTCTTCCTTTCTCTTCTCTTTTCTTTCTTCCCCTTCTTCTCTTTTCAGTGTTTTGATATCCACCCATCTACTTACCTACTTTTTTCTCTTTCTTTTCTCTTCCCTAATTTTTCCTACTAAGCTTACTTCCCCTCTACACTCTCTCCCTAAATTTAACACTTCCAAATTACTTACTATTTACACAGACACACGCACGCACATGTACACACTCTCTCACACGCTCACACACACGCAGCCTTTCAACACCCTCAACATTGCATGTGACAGTATACCCTTGGTTCCCACTTGTTTGGTTTTTTTTTGTGTGTATGTGTTTTTTTCTTCCTGTCCTTGTTGCCCTCACCTGTTCTGTAGTGTACCGCATCACTAAACAAAAAAAAAAAAGATGTCAAGCATGTTTCTGAGGTGGAGACCTGGGCTGACTGCTTGTATTACTGCCTCTATCACCTCAGCCTCAGAATATCCTTTCCGGAGGGTTACTTCAAACTGGTGGACTAGATTGGTGTAAGACAATATGTCTTTTTGTTCTCCTTCCCTTATCTGTCCCATGACCTTGAATTCCCTTCGGATTGTGACTTCAGGCACAAGTGTGTGATTGGGAATGCTGCTCCTTACTTCCTCACTTGGCTGAGGATGGTTAGGGGATAAAAAAAACGATCATTCAGGTGATGCTCATATACTGTTGGGCATTCTGAAGCCTGGGGCTGAGAACATGGCTTTGATCAGGTGAGATGTTGCTTGGCCCTCTACTCACCTCTCTCATTTCTTCCATGTATGAGAGGAGAGTTTTCAGGTACGTACACACACATTCTTTATCACCCTTCTTTTCTTCCATATTCTCCAGTTCACTTTCAGTTATCTTTATTAGCCCTCTCTCTGTCTTACAGGAAACCCCCCCTCAGCAGGCATAGAACATTTTGTGTACTCACATACTTAAATGATGAGCGAGCGATCCAGCTGGTACAGAATGGCAGTGATGTCAGTCAGTAAAGACTCAATATTTCTGTTCTTGTTAACCTGTAATGTTACTTGGTGTTGCTGGTGATGAAGATAACAGCGGTCAGAAGGTCCTGGGTTGTCTTACTGGAGTGGTACAGCTGCTGGACTGGATCACTCCTGACTGGCTCGCCAAAAATATGTTGCACTCAAGAATCACTTTAGACTTAGAGTAGACATACTGTATATCCCAGCATGAAAGATTTATTCTGAAATATATATATGAAAAAAAAAATCACTGGCTGTTCTTCAGTTGCTCTTTCTCCAACGGCCAACTGATCAGGCCCAAATTAATATCAATGTATCAAAACATATTTACACATTCTTTTAAAATTCTAATGATTGGTACATTACAGAAACATCAAATCTTTCAAAGACTGCACTCAATTATAACTATACATGCTATTTACAGATCATTAAATTATTTCAAGGGTTATGCTAAACTACACTGTACAAGCTACAAATTAAATAATCATTTCCTACAGGTTCCCTTTACTATGCTAAGCCTACGGTTATGCTAAATACAATGTATCAACTTTCTATTTACAATGAAACAACTTCCCGCCCTCTCCTCTCATGCCTAGCTCCTGACCTGGATGTTTATCATTGCTATTGCAACAGGTCTTGGCTACCTAGCATTCAGAGGCTAATCTTACCCCAACCGCTAAACAATTAATGATAACATTATAATTTGACACTTTGAAACCGAATCAATTACATCTAACGATTGTTACAATCCCCCAAACCGTAACTAATGTTTTGTTACAGTCCAAATTGTCGAAATAAAAGAAATACAAGCTTAAATCCCAAAGGAAGCGCTATTCGTTAGTGACCAGTACGTTAACCGGTAACAAACGTAACTTAATAATAAAACATAATATCCTTAAACAATACAACAAATAATAACAATAAAACACACAGACAGATAAATCAGCAAAATGTGTGTGTTTTATTGTTATTATTTGTTGTATTGTATGTGTGTTTTTTTTTTTTTGTGAACTGTCATATGTACTATCATGTAATATACTTTTAATGCTATGTAATGTAATTTTCCTGTGTGGACCCCAGGAAGAGTAGCTGCTGTTTATGTGGTAGCTAATGGGAATCCAAATAAACAAACAAATTAACATGACCGCCGCTGCCAGGAATTGTGGGATTTTCAGAAACTGCAGCCTGATGTCTCTCAGCGGGAGCAGGGGGAGGAAGTTATGGCAGACGGAGGTTCTGCTCTGCCTCGTTGTCTTTCCTCCAGCTCCTCCTGCTGCTCAGCTTGTGGATGTTGTCCCATTTCCTGCCTGCTGTGATTCACAGAACTTTTTTTTTGGTTGTTGGAGCAGGAATCTCATCTCTCTCCATGTTGGAATCTTGAGGTAGAACCCTGTTACCTGCTTGTTTGGACGAACAAGACACTCACCAACATGAGCCGATGATTACTTGGTGAGATTCTCAAGGTGTGTGAGCTGCAGTTGGCGCCTGTGCTCGCTCAATCACGGAGCTGCACCTGGCGCTTCATTAGTTCTTCCTCTTTGTCTCTGCTCTCTGTTGGTGAGTACATACATACAAAGTCCTAATGAATTACAAATTGTCAGGGCCTGCGCCACTGCTGATAATAACGCGCAGGAGCAAGAAACCCTCTCTGAAGTAAAGTTTATTTGAAGAATGATGGCATCCGGCTCTGTATCAGCGCTATGAATATAAATGTGTTTTGACATAAAGCTGTATGTGCACTGTGTGTCTTCTGTATTAGCAAACTCTGTGTTGTTTTGGGGTTTAATTCCTCTCTTCTTATCAAAGCCTCTCTCTGTATCCTCCTTGTTATGGATGTCACTCTTTGGATGTTTGAGAAAGAGCAGTGACTCTATTGTCTCAAAATAACATGCAACACTGCCCGGGACAACTGACTTATAAGATGACAACAGCACAGCTTTGGAGAAACAAAGACAAGTCATCATAACTTTCTAACTTCCAGCATGCACAATAAACACTGCGAGGAGGTTTCTGCATCTTTATGCCAGCCTGATATGTCTCTGTGTGTTTTCAGGATCCCAATCTACACTCAGTATGCATCGAAAATTTAGGATGTAAAGGTTCATGGACAAGAACAGGTTTCTGAGATTATCTGAGATCTTGGTCATCTGTTTGATCCTCTTTTAAATTTGAAAAATTAAATAAATACATAAGGAAAAAATGGCATGTAAGGCTGTGCATAAAAATTTAAAGCTGAACACTAGAACCACAACATTCCAATATCACCGAGAACCGCTTAATGACTCCATTTTGTATTCCTGCCACAGCAAAGTCAGTAAGCCCAAATATGTAATTTCCTGAAGCAGGTAAAGGCTGGAACATACTAGAGGATTTTCAAATCTGAACTGATTGTTTAAACGTGAGAGACCACACAAATGCCGTTTGTAGTTAAGATGTCACAGCGGCCGTCCCACAGACTTGGGATATCGTAGAATCTCACATGATCAAATGTGACTTCAAAAGACAAACAAATATGGAGGAGGATTGCTGTCATCAGCTGGCTGCAGTTAGGTTCTTCCTGTTTTGCAGTGAAAAACCAAAACATAAAAAAAAGTTATAGCTCAAGTCATGGCTGAGAAGACGGAGTGAACGTGGATGATACATATAACGTGAGTTGGAGGTGAGTGGCTGGCTCAGGAGACAGAAGTCCTGTTGTTGCCCAGCATGTTTTTGTGCTGTTCATGTACACAATAGCTGAGGGTCTGCATCCTTTGGAGGCTGCATTCGAAGGCCAATTACGTCCTGGCGCCATGTGAAGGCTGTCCCATTTGGTCACAAGTCGAAGGCTCCTCCTTTCGCAGCCCACAAATGCGCCCTCCTTTTCCCTCTGTTTGGAGGACACATTGCTACTATCCTTCGCGGCCTTCCATTTCCCAAGATTCCTTGCGCGCCCGCGATCTTCAAAAATAATGGCGGCACAGAGCGGAGATCGGAGCGTTGATTTAACTTAATGTGGGTTTTTACTCATTTGAAAATCAAACGCCAGATATGTTAAACTTAGAGGGACATTAAAATCTCATAATTCCATTCATAATACGTGACGTTAGTAATGCTAACATGTCGCCACCTAGCAGCCCCGCTGTGCTGCCCGCAGCAGCGGAGAGCTCCGTCCGCAGCAGTGGAGAGCTCCGTCCCCTGACGGAGGCTCTACTGCGCGAAAAATCAGCTTCCGACGCAGACAGAGGCGCTTGTCCTCCTCCTCCAGCAAAATTTAAATAAAAAGTAAATTTTAAAAATACAATAATTTCTTTGCTTTAGTGTCCCCCCTCCCCCCCACCCCCCCCCTCTCTCTCTGGCCTTGACAGCAGGAATCAGCTGATGTGGGGGTAAGGGCGGGAACATCTGGTGACGCAACCAGGAAATCCTCCGAAGGCTAGACTGTAATTACTTTGCACAAATGCAGGAAGTTCATGGAGAAAGCAGTTTCAGAAAGAATTAAATTAAAATTAAATTAAAAAACTGAAAAGTTATGCTTTGGTTGTCTCAAATCTGGTCACCACTCAAAAAGCTGCAACAGTAGGAGCGAGTGTGACAAGTGCCACAAGCGGCACCCTACCTGTCTGCATGAAGAGAGAACCAAAGAAGAACAAAGAGCAACACAAGTCAAGCAAAATCCCAGTCAAGAAAACTCAAGTATGAGTCAAGACAAGTCTGAAGAAACACCTCAGTCAACACAAGTTACAGAAACAACTACAACAGCTACTACAAATACGGTAACACTCGATGAGGCTAACACTCAAACAGCTGCAATAATTCCTGTTTGGCTTTCATCCAGAACTCAACCAGCCCAAGAGGTGCTTGTTTACGCTCTTTTGGACTCACAAAGTGACACAACCTTCATTTTAAGCGAAGTAGCTGACTCTTTGGAAGGAAACAAAGAAAAAGTCAAACTCAAACTCTCCCAAAGGGTGACTAATTTACAAGTACGAGGGTTTTACATCAGCAAAAGAATCTCCTTACCACCAGTCTACACACGTGAGTTTATTCCAGCCAACAGAGCTCACATACCAACAGATGAAACTGCAAAGGCTTGGTCCCATTTAGACCACCTCCAAGACGAGATTGCACCCTTGCAGGATTGCGAAGTAGGTCTGCTCATTGGGTATAACTGCTCGCAAGCCCTACTTCCCAGGGAAGTTGTTTCTGGCATGAAGAATCAGCCTTATGCACAACGTACAGACCTTGGATGGAGTATTATTGGCCATGGAAATCCCCACCTGGACTATGGTGATGCCATTGGAATCAGCCATCGCGTAATAGTCAGACAAGTAACACCAGGTATCAAACCTTCTGTCAATCTCAAAACTGAAGTACACTATGTGAGCCGAACCAAAACAAAAGAAATGACTCCTTCAGACATCATAAAAGTGCTTGAATCAGACTTCACAGAAAGAGCTGAAGAAGACAATCCTGTGTCTCAAGAGGACTTCAAGTTTCTGTCAAAGTTGAGAGAAAACATCAAACAAAGGGATGATGGTCACTATGAAATGCCATTACCATTCAAAGAGGAAAGACCACAGCTTCCAAACAACAAGGCCTGTGCAATGCATCGCCTAAACTGTCTTGAAAGGAGACTGAAAAAAGATCAGACATACTACAAAGACTATGTGGCCTTTATGAATGACATCATTTCACGAGGTGATGCAGAGAAGGTTCCTGAGGAAGAAATTGATAACAGTCCAGCCTGGTACATTCTGCATCACGGAGTTTATCATCCGCAGAAACCAGAGAAAATCCGTGTGGTTTTTGACTGTTCCGCAAAATATCAAGAAACATCCCTCAATGACCACTTGCTCACGGGGCCTGACTTGACAAATACGTTGGTTGGTGTCCTATGCCGCTTCCGAAAAGGTTCTGTTGCAATCATGTGTGATGTTGAGCGAATGTTTCACCAGTTTCAGGTGAAAAAGAAAGATCAGGACTACTTACGCTTCTTATGGTGGGAGGGTGGCAACTTGGAAGCTACACCATCAACCTACAGGATGAAAGTCCACTTGTTTGGAGCGGCCTCATCTCCTGGCTGTGCCAACTTCGGCCTAAAACATCTGGCAGCACAAGGACAAGGTCAGTTCAGTGAAGATGCCATACACTTCATTCAAAGAAACTTTTATGTTGACGATGGTCTGGCAAGTGTCGACACTGAGCAAGAAGCCATCCAACTTGTCAAGGAGTCCAGAGATCTTTGTGGCACAGGGAAGTTAAGACTTCACAAGTTTGTTTCAAACAGTGAGAATGTGATGGCAACCATCCCAGAAGAGGAGCGCGCTGCAGTCAAAGAGCAAGACATGGCCTTAAGTTCACCCCATATGGAGTGAGCTCTTGGAGTAGAATGGTGTATCACATCTGACACATTCAAGTTCAGAGTTAAAGTAAAACCTAATCTGCTAACAAGAAGAGGTGTGCTTTCTACTGTAGCCTCTGTGTATGATCCCCTGGGGTTCATAGCACCCTTTGTTCTTTTGGGAAAACAAATACTTCAGCAAATGTGCAGAGAGAAGATTGCCTGGGATGAGGAACTTCCAGAAACCTTAAAACCCAAGTGGGAATCCTGGATCATGGACTTATCCAAGTCGGCAGACATGCAAATCAGCAGATGCTTCCTACCTTCAAGCTTTGGTGACGTCAAAAGGTATGAGCTTCACCATTTTGCAGATGCAAGCCTCTCTGGATATGGTGAATGTACTTACCTCCGAGGCATTGACAAGTCTGGCACAGTTCACTGCTCTCTGGTAATGGAAAAGTCAAGAGTTCCACCAACCAATGTCACAACCATACCGAGACTTGAACTCACCGCGGCAGTTGTTGCAGTTCGAACCAGCGACATGCTCCGGAATGAGCTAGATATCCAAAATCTGCAAGAGTTCTTTTGGACGGATTCCACAGTGGTTCTTGGCTACATAAGCAATGACGTCAGAAGGTTCAAGGTGTTTGTAGCTAACTGCATTCAAAGAATCAAATCAAGTACAAAACCTGAACAATGGGCTCATGTTACCTCTGAGGACAATCCGGCGGATCACGCTTCTCGAGGTTTGACAGTAGAGCAACTTAAGACCTCCAACTGGTTCACAGGACCAAATTTTCTGTGGCAAAAGGAACTACCTGACAGAGAATGCAAGGTGAGAGAATTCAAGGAGGATGACCCTGAACTTTGCAAGGCTATTGTGTGTAACACTCAGGTGAAAGAAAACCGATCATTATTAGATCGCCTGAAGAAGTTCTCTGATTGGTCAAGGCTGACAAAGGCAGTTGCTAGACTGAAACGACAAGTCAAAGAATACAAGGGTTTGAAGCAAAGAACCAACAAAAGTACAAGCCTGGAAGAACGGAAGGAAGCAGAACTTATTGTTGTCAAACTAGTTCAGGAAGAGGCTTTCTCAGATGTGATAAAGAGCTTGAAAACAAAGAAAGTTGTAGAGAAAACCAAACCCAGTACACTGTTCAAACTAAATCCGTTCTTGGATGACGATGGTATCCTGAGGGTGGGAGGACGCCTAAGTCAAGCCACATTACATCCATGTGTGAAGCATCCGGTGATACTCCCAAAGAACAGCCACATTTCAGCTCTACTCATCAAACATATTCATGAAAAGGTACAACATCAAGGTCGTGGAATGACAGTGAACGAACTGCGAGCTAATGGATGGTGGATCCTTGGCTGTAGCCGTGCAGTTTCTTCGCATATTTTCAAATGTGTCAAGTGCAGGAAGTATAGAAGACCTATGGAAGAACAAAGAATGGGTGACTTGCCACAAGACAGAATGGAGACAACTACACCCTTTACCTACACTGGCATAGACTGTTTTGGTCCGATCTATGTTAAGGAAGGAAGGGAGGATCTCAAAAAATATGGTCTCTTGCTTACCTGTCTATGTTCAAGGGCTATCCATATAGAGATGATTGATGACATGACAACTGATTCATTTCTCAATGCTTTAAGAGCATTCATTGCCATAAGAGGTAATGTTTGTCAGCTACGATGTGACCAAGGAACCAATTTCGTTGGTGCAAAGAGAGAGTTTGCAGAACTCATGAAAGGCATGGATCAAGAGAGAGTAAAGGCTCTAGGATGTGAATTCCTTCTGAACCCTCCAGCGGCAAGTCATATGGGAGGTATCAGGGAGAGACAAATAAGGACCATAAGAAGTGTTCTCACTGCTATTCTTGATCAGTCACCACGAAGGCTAGATAGCACTTCTCTCAGAACATTTCTGTATGAGGTTATGGCTATCATTAACAGCAGACCACTCACCGCTGAACATTTGAATGACCCATCTGGACCTGAACCTTTAACTCCAAACCACATCCTGACAATGAAGTCTACGTTCATACTAGCCCACCTGGGCAGTTTGTCAGAGAGGATATTTATCTTCAAAAGAGGTGGAAGCGAGTACAGTATTTGGCCAATGACTTTTGGACACGATGGCGGAAAGAATATCTTTTGAACTTACAGTCAAGACAAAAGTGGTACAAGAACAGACGGAACATGAAGGTCAATGACATCGTCCTCCTACAAGATGACATGGCACCTCGCAATGAATGGAGGCTAGGCAGAATCACAGAAGTCTACCCAGGATTAGATGGTAGAGTAAGCAAACTGAAATTGTTGGTTAGTGAGACTACATTTGACCAAAAGGGGAAACCCACAACTAAAACTGTGTCTCTTGAAAGACCCGTACAGAAGGTTGTTACTCTGATTGAGGCAGATTAGAGTGTTAATGTTTTGCATTTTGACATTCCATACTAATGCTTGATAACAGGAAATGTTTAAAGGCATCTGTATGAGTTGCTTGCAACAATTCTTTTCTTTAGAGAAATCCCACGTTGAGATTTGTGTGATTTGGTGGGAGTGTAATTGTTGTCATATTTGTTTTCATTTGTAAGAATTTAAGTTGCAATTATCTTTTATTTGATGAAATCGCTTATGCTTTTATTTTGAAGCCGCTTTTATTTTGAAGAGGTTTTGGGCTGCTCATGCTGCAGCAGACACCTTAGCGGATGTTAACAAGCTAGCAGTGGGCATGAATGTGTGGCCTGCTCCACGATGGACTTGGGGTTCATTTAAAGAAGTTACTTGTTGCAAAGCCTGAAGATCAACCTCCTCTGTAGCATGCAGCCAACGAGGTAATTTTTGTTTGTGTATATATTACTTTTGCAAAACGTTTATCCACATGCTGTGCATGTATCTTCATAATTTAATATATTTTATATTGTGTGTTTAGTTTTCATGGTGAATGATGAATGGCGGATGCCAGTCATTAAACCAGTTAAAGGAAACCACTTGTGTCTGAGTATGCTTCGGGGGAGCTACATTTGATAACATTAAGATTATTTATATTACCCCTCACACTTAGTGATTATTTGGGCAGATAATTGGTTTTGACCAGCCCCAATTTGGGAACTTCTCAGCTACTGTTGTAAGGGGCGAATCGGGCCCAAAATTGGCCCAATTATCCTCTAGTGTGTATAAGCCTTAAGCTGTACATTTTCATCTATTTTTAAAATAAAAAACAAAACTTGATAAGTAGCTTTTTCAATTTTTGGAGGTTTAATAATTTTACAATTGCTTCATTGTATTGCAGATGAAAAAGAAACGTTTGAAATTGTGCTACACTTAAGAGTTAATCAATAAACTAACAAATTACAACCAAAAACAACAAATTTAAACAACTTTTAAAGAAGAAACTGAAATACAAGTTATAAATGAATTTGGGATAATAAAAGCTTACGTGATTAGCAATAAACTGAGTAAAAACCTGTAGCCCTCTCTCAGTAGTTTTCATGGAGCTGATGCAGCTGTTCAACTTCTAAACTTCTTAACTTCTTACTTAAAAGTGTAAAAAACTGCATTGACAGGCATTCACACCACTGGTCCGGTTGCTTAACAACGACAGCTGTCACAGCGGTTCACCACAGCTGTTTTAATGGGGACCCAATGTGGCAGTTGGAGGTATAATTTCTTTTTTCTTTTTGTCACACAAAACCCAAAATTCAGTAGATGATCAAAATGTCATGAGCAGAGAAATGTAGGACTTTTATTTTAATAGAGTTACATGCTTTAAAAACTGTGAGGGGGTAAAAATGACCCCCCTCAAATCAGTGATTTATTTTGAAACACATGATAAATGTTACAAAATACCATGGACTGTATGTAAAATTGGACAACATGACAGCTCTGCAAAAGTGATGCCAACACATCTCAATCGCTTCCTGGTGGCTGGCTGCAGCACATGTCATAAACCCCGCCTTTTTTGTGTTAGTGAATAGGACATGGGCCAAACTAAAAAAATTACGTACATATCAAATCAAATCAATCAATCAAATTTTTTTTTTTACTTTCATTTTAGGTGGTTATGTGCCAGTGTATAATCACACCACCAACCGCTCTGTCTGGCTGCGTTTTCTGCCGGTGCCAGTGTATCAAGCAGACGGTAAAGGTGACTTTTGGCGTTGGTCTCTCACACTGAAATCACTGCTAAAGTGGTGATATTTGAAGACTTTGGAATTTGAATGGGCTGCACATCCAGACAGGAAACATTTAGACTTGATGGTTCATAAAGTCTCATGACACCAGTATCAGAAAGCTGTCAGGATGTCATTTCAATGTAGGTATTTTATTTCTATTGTGTGTAAAGATCCAATTGCTTGTTGTTTGTTGTTTATTTTCTTTACTCTTTTTGTTTTCATGTTCACATCATTAATCTTTGTTAATTACTTTTTCTATTTTTAAAAAAAATAGAAATATTTTTTCTACTTTGTCAGTTCTGTACGTTAGGCATATGTGGGTTGGTGTTGTGTGTGGTAGTGGGTGAGCAAGATGACTGTATTTGTTATATGTTATGTGTGTTTATAATTTAATGTAGTGTAATGTGTCTTGTGTTCTATGTATATGTTGGGACCTCCTTGAAAATGAGATGCTACATCTCAAGGGGCTATCCTTTGATAAATTCAATTCAATTCAATTCAATTCAAGTTTTGTACTGAATTACTTAATTAAATTTGGGATTATTATTATTATTAATGTCTCATATGGTCTATGTAAAAGTGACTCCACATTGTGCATTCAATCTCCACATTCTGCAGCTGTGCAGGAGTTGCTGTGAGGAGAGAGGATTCAGAGAGCTTTTCAGAGAGAGGTGCTGGAAGTGTCATTGTGTTAGAATGTGCCAGTCAATGTGTCCTGTCAGTGAACACTTTGTGCTCACTGTGCAGTATTGTTGACTTGGATGGCCTCCAGATGTAATTGCTACTTGTTGCGGCGATATATTGCGCTGGCACACCTTTACTCATTATGTTATTTCATCACAGCATAAGCAATGTGTAATCCAGTCTGACAGCACAGCTGCCATCATTTACATCACAGAGGACACGGCTCATAAAAGTGCCTCTGCCCAGAGGGCATGTAGAGAACCACACTGCGGTATGTTCACGTGGAGCTGCAGTTCAGACTATACAGTAATTCAACACGTTCCCATCGGCACTTGTCACATGTTGCCAATTGGCATTTTACTTCAATGTCTACATATTACGCTATAGGTCTCCTTCTGCATCTGCTCTTTACATTCCGGGATGCCGCCACCGTGATGTCAGCAAATGCACATGACGGGGTGACGCTGCACATTATGTTTTAGGCAACACAAACACATGGCAACCAATGCCGGGATGTCAACAAATGCACATGCTGGGTGCCCAGTAGCTCAGTTGGTAGAGCTGGCACCCCATGTACAGAGGCTGTGTCCTCACCGCAGCAGACGTGGGTTCGATTCTGGCCTCGGCCCTTTGCTGCATGTCACCCCCCCCCCTTTAATGCTACAGCTGTCCTGTCTCTAATAAATGCAAAAGCCAAAAAAAAAAAATCTAAAAAAAAAAAAAAACAACCAAAAAAACAAATGCACGTGCTGGCACGCATGGTTAGGATTAGGGGAAGGAGGCACATGAAAAGGTGTTAAAAAAAAAAAAAATCACATTCAGACAGGAAGTAAACACCACATTCCCACATCAAAGTCCAGGCTTTGTTGGACCCATCCACCACTCCTCCTTCCGCCCTGTAGGCGCCTTTTCACTCCTTATATCATGTTGTTATCGGCAATGTTTCAACCTAACACAATCTTGCCACGTTTCTTGCAGAGGCGACAGGTTCCACGTGGCTGCATTCTCCTCCATGCATCATGTAGAAGCAGCAGGTGCCATCCACCTGCATTTATTAACAACTCAACCTGTTCTCTCTGGCTGTATTCTCACCTGACGCTGTCGAGTGGCGTATCATGTGTATGCAAAAGGTGGCTTAATGGCGCTGTGATGATATGCCAAAATCCCTGTCAAAGCTGTGCTATCGTATGAGTTATGAATAAAAATGGGCTGAATGATCATACGCATGTTACAGTGAACAGCTTTAGAACCCTTTTAACAGCACCACTGAGAATGATCAGTCAATGCTGATTATTTCTATCAAAAAGAAAAAAAGAACTTAATACTGGCAAGTTCTTCAGTGATAATGCAAAATGGCAATGTTTTTAATGTTTTGTGTTGTCTGACTGATTTTTGCTGGGGGCACAGGTGGAAAGGTCAAACTGCAAGCGCCTTGAGACCATGTGCACATACTCCCCACACAGCAGTGACACAGGCCAGCGTGAAAATCAGCAAAGCATACCTTTAAATTGACATCACTGGATTGGATTAGATCACATCACTGGACATTTTGCTCACCTATTTAACTCAAATCATTAAATCACTCATCCATCCATTGTTGTCCACTTGGGCCAGGTTGTAGGGGCAACAGGCTGAGCAAAGCACTCTACATGTCCCTCTCCGCAGCAACACTCTCCAGTTTCTCCTGGGTGATCCCAAGGCGTTCCCAGGCCAGACGATATATATATATATATAATCCTCCAGTGTGTTCTGGGTCTTCCTGGGGGCAAAGTACCAGATGGACGTACCCAGAACACCTCTAACTGGAGGCGCCCAGGAGGCATCCTGATAAGATTCCCAAAGGACCTCAGCTGGCCTCTTTCAAGGCAGCAAAGAGCAGCGGCTCTACTCCAAGCTCCTCCCACATGTCTAAACTCCAGGAGCCATCTGGATAAAAAATCACCTTCTTCATATCTTATTTAAAAATCCAATCATGTTATCTACCTGGAAAAAAAAACATAAGGTGTGCTAAGGTGAGCTAGTACCAACCAATTTTACCAGTACTATTAGAAAATCCACCCATCAATCAACCTCCAACTTTTAGTCCTCCAGAACTAACATTAAGTTAGCTGGCTAGCAACATGTAAGTTTGTCTGTGACAGCTCCAGGTATGCACAAGTTTGTTTTTTTATTTTACAGTGACTGCCTCAAACTAACTTTACATGAAACATAGGATGGGCTTTGTCTCTCTCTCTCTGACCAATATTACTATGGTGCAGGCATTTAACCATCTGTGCCTCATTATTATGATATGCCCACTTTAATCAAACCTTTGTTTTCATTTCTAAACAATGTGATCGAGATCTAATTCATTCATTCATTCATGCATTCATTCATTCATCTAAGTCATTCTTCTCTACCTCGTGAATCTATGCTGAGGGAGATGTGTGAAGAGCCAACAGTCCACTGTAGCTTTGCTTCCCACTTTTTGGTGGTCAAATCAATCCTGAAACATTTGATTTAAATCCCTCTTCTAACTGTAAAAAGATAAAATATTCAATTTTACTGACACTTCAGAAACTAAAGACACTAACTTCCATTTTATTCAGATTTTAAATGTCTGTAACAAGTGGCAACCTCCCAGGCTGAAAAAAAAATTAAAAAAATTGCAATTCCTCTAATGGCCATTTGAGGGCGGCTCCAAAACGAAGTCAATTCCCATAGACCCCCATGTTGAAATGTTCAGTCATGCAGTATGCACACAATCAGGGCATACTACTGCTTCTTAGTGCTGGACCTTGAATTCTGACCCTCTTGCTAATACATCCATTACCATTGAGAAAAAAAGAAAATGAAAAGTCAAATCATTTTGAGCTCTGCGATTGGCAGTTTTAACTGCATACATGTTAGATTTTAACATTTCATATTCATCAGTAACATCAGTCCACAAATGCTCCATATTTTTAAAAAATGTATAATTTTTGTAATATCTTTTAATATTTTGTTCACTTAAAAAAATAATATTCTTGTTATTACCATTCAAATGGTCATAACTCATCCCAATGCAATGTCATCCCTCAATAGTGTTTCTGTCAGCTGTCTGTCAGCTGCCAGTCAGCTGTCAATCAGCTGTCAACAAGCTGTCATCCATTTGCGGCTCAGTTAATCTGATGTGTCATGCTGCACAGAGGATTGTGGGTCAGAATAGCCAGAAAAACATGCTGGCTTGCACACTGCAAAATCCGACCAGATGCAGCAAAACATTCTGGTATTTTTGCCATAACATATTTGACAAACTATCTGTTGGGCCATACTAAATATTTTTTTGCCATGCTATATAGTATGATAGAATGAGTATTGGAACGCACTACAGTCTCATCCAAACTGGTGACATATTGCAGCTTAAGTTGTAGGTATCCGTCTACTACCCTGTTTATATTCTCGGTTGTTGCTATCTTGATGTCAACACAAGCACATGATGGGATTACTTTGCAAAAGCACATGGCTATATCTAGACAATAAAAGCACAGTCGAGGCAACCACTGCTCACGTCAACAAAAGCACAGATAGTTAGGTTTCAGCAGTTTGGGCATATAAAAAAACATTACATACAGGAAGCAAAAACGAGACGCCTGCATGAAAATTCAGGGTTTGTTGGACTCATCAGCCACCCTTCCATCCATCAACCCAAGGACCTTTGTGCTCCTTGTATTATATTGTTACGAGTAGCACTTCAACTTGATGCTATCCAGCAGCATATCATGCAGATGCAACAGGTTCTGTCTGGCCGCGTTCAACTGGCACCACCCGTCCATGTATCATGCTTTTATGGCAGTTGCCAACTGGCCACCCTAAGGGCGCTTCATTCTCAGCTAACGCTGCCCGGTGGGATATCTGGCATTGGCTCTAAGCCAAAATTACTGCAAAAGTGGTGGTGTTTAATGACTTCAGAATGAGAAGGGGCTGAACACACAGATGTTCATATCTGACCCAAAAAAAAAAAAAAAAAAAAAAATGCAATGGCCTAAATGCCATGCTTGAGGCCTCAGAATGGCTGGGTGATGTCACGATAGCTTTGTCCGTCATCTATACAGTCTATGGTATGAAACATAGTGATGGACTGACTTTGCAATGTCTACAGCCATACTGCTAGCTTGGTCAAAAGTGTATCTAGACCAGTGGGCATCACATAACCTGTAGCTCTAACAGCTCTGTGGCCACTACCTCAAATCTGCTACATACCCTAAACTGTTCTTCCAGGTGTTTTGATTTACCACTGTGGTCATCTTTGAGCCAGAAAATCAATATTTGAGCATAAGAGAAGAAGTCAAACTCAGTAAACTGTCATTGTTCTGCAGATGAAAACGTGGTGTGAATTGTGCAATACAAAGGTGACACCCATAAAATCAGCTTACTACTTGGTTATATGTTAGTAAATTAATTTTTTTTTTCTTTTCAATTCTCAAACCAAATAATGAAAAAACTCTCAAGCTTGCTGTCGCAAACACTCAGTAATGAGTGTAATCCCCGTTGCCTGTTAATATATTTCCCACAACCTGTTTAGCGGGCCATAAAAGCTCTGCAGTCACTGGCACAGTGTGTGAGTTGGCAGCTGCCGATGGAGCGGGACAAGTGGCACAATGATAAAAGCCTCAGGCTGTGCCAAAACGGCACCCTGGTTGATCCTATAGTTTAATCCTGCACTTTGGAGTAGACAAACAGCAATCACTATTTAAGCCCAACAATTCCAAACACACTATAAGAGACCATCTGGATTTTGCAGAGATGGGATTGCTTTTTAATGCAGGTTTGCCTTTTGGAACAGATGATGAGTCTCCTGCTTCATTGGACAGACAGACAGTGGAGGTAATGGCATGACACTGCAGTTCCAGGCTGGTTTAGGCCTGTGTTGGTGAGCTCACACAGCCCAGTCTCTCTAGGTATATGCATCCTTAATTCTGCAGATGTTTATCCATTGAGATTAGCATTAAACAAAGACACTATATACACAGGCCCTGATAATATGTAAGAGGTTAGGAACAAACCATGACATTGTAGTCTCCTGCAATCAACAAGTTTTTATGCTTGAATAACCACAATTCACATTAGATGTGCATTACCATAAATGATTAGTTTGTTTTCTGATCTGACACCTCTATACATGAAGTTTGTTTGTGTATACTCAACTAAAGTCTACTCAGTTCAGATTAGGCAAAGACTGTGGCCATGGTTAATGTTTGGAAAACATGATCTCTGATGTCAGATACGATTTGGACTTTAAAGAGCGACTTCAGTATTTCCAGTTCGTACACCTCACCATATGCCTCCTTCCCCTAATCCTAACCATCTGTGCCAGTATGTGCATTTGTTGACGTACTGGTGTTGGTTGCCATGTGCTGTTGTTGCATAAAATGAATCAAATACTGCGTCATCCAACCATGTGCTTGTGTTGACATCACATTAGCGGCATCCCGTGACATAAAGAGCAGACACAAAAGGATACCTAACTCATAAATGAAGATGTGAAAGTGCACTTCAAAGCAGCAATATGTGACAAGATGGGATGAGAATGTGTTGGTATTTCGCAACCTAACCCTATTTTCACATGTTTTTGTGTCTAAGTGGATAATAGACACAACATTTTCAGGAACCGGTCCAGTATTGAGTGAGAGGGCTACAGGCGGTAGCGGCAAGGAGCTGCAATGTAACCACTCTGTGCAATTTGTGAACCATCAATGTATCAACTAAAAGTGCTTTTTTTTGCCACCGACAGGCTCAGATTATGTCTGACAACATATGTAAAGAATGCTTCTCCTTTTACTGATTTTGTTAAAGAGTATGATTCTTTTTGTTTAATCAGAAACAGCTCAAAAAGTCAACAAGGGCAACAGACTCCATTTAAATAAACAGTAATTTTATCATTGTTAAACACACTTCATTTAAATTTATGAGAAACAAAATTATTAATGGAATTTCACAATCACATTTTCCAGGTCTGGAAGAGTCAGTCAAAAAAAAAGGGTGAAAGTTTTGGAAAAGTCATGAAATATATGTGTAATTAATTTTTTTCAGGAATCTTTCATTGATAACGTCCATGAAATTTAACATAAAGGCAAATTTAAATTCAGTAGCTGTTGACAACATAGTTTTAATATGTACCATGCTTCATCTTGCTTACCATTGTGTACATTTCTTAATTTTTCCCCATGTTTTTTCTTTGTCTTTATGCATGCCAGCTCGCTGAAATTATGTTTGAAAAGAGTTTGAATCTTATAAATATTAAAAAGGAAAGGGAAAAGGGAAAATGTATATATTATGGGTCCTTGAAAAGTCATGGGGGAGTTTTGAAACTCCATCCATGAAAATGTGCAGGATCCCTTGTGTACTGTTGCTTTGGTTTCAAAAAGCCTCAAGATTAACAGTTTTTTTAAATGTAGTTTGGATAAAAAGAGGTACATTACTGTTTGGCCATATTTTTACAGTAATTTGCTACAGTGAACATTTTTTTCTGTCAAAACTGTTTTGATGTTGGATTAACTCAGCATGCAGCTATGTTTTAGAAACCTGTGTGTTATGGGTTAGCTGAGCCAGTGCTAAACCACTGATAAACTATTCAGATGTAAAGTAAAACAGCAACAGCCCGAGGTTGTTCTGTGCACTTTAACAGCCAGTGTTGTTGTTTTTTCCTGGGGAGAACAGTCCCCCTGCAATACATTATTAATACTGTGGCAGCATCATTGTGCTGTTGACATACTGTGATGACTGTTGTTTCACTTAGGCAAATGCAATTCCCTTCTGTCCTGCAGACATGTAAAATCAGGCATATTCAGCCTCTGTTATGTGCCGGCAGGTAATATGTTGCTTTGCATGTGTACAAAAAACTGGGTCTGTTTTTAATAAAAGCTTTAAATTATAGAGTTTATTCAACACATTCTCATCCCAACTTGTCACATGTTGCCGCTTTGCAGTGGACCTTCAAGTCTACATATTATGCTCTAGGGATCCTTCTGTGTCTGCTCTTTACGTTCTGGGATGCAACTACCGTCATGTCAACACAAGCACACAACACTGGTATGCTGCACATGGTAATGTTTAGGCAACAAAAGTAAATGGCAACCAAAACCGGAATGTCAACAAAAGCACATGCTGGCACAGATAGTTAGGTTTCGGGAAAGGGGCACATGATAAGGTGTAGTAAAAAAAATCCTCACATTCAGACAGGAAAGAAACTCCAGACTCCCACTTGAAAGTCTGGTGTTGGACCAATCTATTTCCCCTCCTGCTCTCCCAATAGGGACGTTTGTGCTCCTTATTTTATGTCATAACTGGCAGGTACCAGTGGTGTATTGTGCTGCTGCGGCAGGTAACGTCTGGTGGAGAATAATAAAACACAAAACAGATGTGTTTGGCCGCATTCTCAACTGAAGATATCCAGTGGTGTATCATGTCGACGCACATGGGCGATACTGCAAAAGTGGCAGTATTTGACAAATTTGGTTTGAGAACAGGCTGATAATGTGCTGCCAGTTAGCCGGATGGAACCTGTCATGGCCATACCTGTCACTGGAAGGTGTCACATTGAAACACTGGCAGTAATCTCATATAAGGGGGATAAGGGTCCTTATAGGGCAGCCAGAGGGGAAATGGATCTGTTCAACAAGCCCTGGACCTTCACCCGGGAGACTAGTTCATTTCTGGCATGAATGTTCTACAATTCTACAATTCTACAATTTCATTTAGCAGACGCTGCTCTATCCAAAGCGACGTACAACACAAGCAAGAATTTAGACTTGAGGAAAAAACCCTTAGTAAGTGCAAAAAGTGCTTCAGGTGTGATTGGTCACAGGTATTGCCGTCTAGTGGCAGAAGAAGTGCCGCACCCCCCCCCCTTTTTTTTATTTTTTTATTTTTGGAAACCAAAGTAATAACCAGTAGCAATCTCAGCATCTGAGATTCAACAATCTCAGTATCACTACTTACGATGACAATCAACATACAACATCACACAACTTTGTCAGTGCTAGATAATCATTAAGTGCTGGGTTTTGGACCATCTGACTTACTCTACCCCAAAGGGCAAAGCGGAGAGGAGTCAGGTTAAATGCCTAGGTGTTCTCGGAACAATTGAGTTTTCAATTGTCTCTTAAAAGTAGAAAGGGACTCAGCAGAATGCACAGAGTTTGGAAGTTTGTTCCACCATTTGGGAACAACAGAAGAGAAGGAAGCACCTGGTGTCTTTCGCATGCAGAGCGTAGTGGGCGAGAAGGACAGTAGACCTGGATCAGGGATTCCAGGTAGGCTGGAGCAGTTGTTGAGCCAAACCATGATGTTTTGCCTAAACCTAATGACCTGTGCCTTTGTTGTGTAGTGGACTGCCTTGGCGTGGTCATTACATTTGTCCCTCTGAGGAACTCCAGAGCTCAATGTCCCCTGGGCAAGTGGGGGACACGTCAAGAGACACTGTTTTACGAACCCAAAACATCCAACAGGGGGTTGTTAATTAACTTAACTAATACTCCCTGGGGATGTCTGCAAACATGCTCTGCCTTTTTAAGCCACAGGAAAGGGGTCAGTATCTGACACCCTCCATCCTGACATATGGTGGAAGGTAAAGCACTCCGAAGGCCCCATCAGCATATCACAGGATGTAAGGCGTCTGAATGACCTCCTGGGATCACCCAAGCAATACCAAACAACCATCGTATTGCCTCCCCTGCTGAGATAACCAACTGGTCGAACATTGGGTAAAGCCATTATATAACCCTGTGTTGTGATTAACATCTGACAGAATGACTTGGACCAAGGTTGTAAGTTAAAAATTTCCCCTTTTCCTTAACCTTTGTGACTGGGGGTGAGGTTGTCTCCATGCTTCAGTAAGCAGATAGGAGCACCTCCCATTCTTTTCATCTCATGTAATATGAATGAGTTAGGTAAAGTACGTTTTATTCCCCTTTGTTATAATGGAGCTATACTGCCATCTAGTGGTCTTAGTTATTAGTAAGCTCGTAACCAACTTTGTAGTTACATCGTATTTTGAATTCATTGTATAATGTTAAAAGTAATCCTATATCTAAGTAATCACCAAGTTTCTTAGGATCCATGGTACAATGTTACGTTATGTGTGGTCATTTCACAAAATTGAGCAAAGGATCTTCAGAATCATGTGTTACGTTATAAATTACTTTTAGGTCTCCTAACATGCATTTGAAGTTACTGTGATGAGACTATAGTGGTGAGGAGATACGTGAATTTATACACCACGGGTTAGATCGCGTAATTCGTCATAAAGTTCAGACATAAATGTCTCCTAAATTACATTAGGTCTTTTAGAAACTTATACCAGGTGCAAAAGTTCGCTAACTCCGCCTTCCATCCGCACCCCAAATCGAAAGATAAAAACTGAGTGACTCTCTCTAAGTCAGCTCTCTCTCTCTCTAAGTTTTCACTCTTCTCAAGGCTTCTCCTCTTCTCTCTTCTGAAGTTTTTCTTCGCTCCTTTTTACCGCGGTGCGTCTCGTGCATCCGCTTCAACTTTTCTTTTCTTCAATTTTATAAGCGGAGCCGCAACAGCTCACCAGAGCTTTGCTGAACTTTAACTTTTGAAGCCATTTTCTTTTAAATCTCTTTGACGCTTTTCTTTATACCAGTTTTTGGTCAGTAAAGACACTTTTGGTAATTCGTTTTTAAGTAAAATCAAATTAATAATTTAAAGTGACTCCCTCAGACCAGTGGGATTACTTTGATTATTTCTGCGAGTTTTAATTGAGAAGGACACTCCGCGATTCGCCATCAACTCTGCCACGGATCTAGAAGCAACACCTGCTGCACAAACTATCAGCATCCGTTGCCTGCCCTTAAAGACTTTGTTTAAAGACTTTTACCGGTTCGCTGAGGCGAACACCGAGGCCAGTTAAAGACCGCCGCACACCGACTCCACCTGCCCAGCCGCCGCTGCCTTTCAGCGGGTCACCTCGTCTGGAAGACGCGCCGCAGCTCTCCCCTGGAGTGACGCGAGGACCTGGACCTCCCCGGAGAAGTCTAATCAAGTCGACAAAAGTAGGCAGAATAACATTTTCTAGTGATCAGAGTTGATGTCGTATAGCGAAGCTTTAATGCCAAATTTCTAAATTCTATGTCACCGTTCAGTGCGCATCCACGTTTTAGACGGTCACGTATTTCCCCACTATCATCCATAATTAATTATTTACATCACCTGAACATACATCACGTAGGTTCCCTTTTATGTGTTCACTGTCCTTTTATATGTCATACTATTTCATCTATTTACTCTTCATTTTATTAGTCTAAATAAATTATCCTCATTTATCGCCAAGTTGTTGTCTGTGGATATTATTTCATGAGAGAAACAAGATCAGTGTATACAGAATAAACGGTACAGACTATGAGACTGATTAAAGTAATGACATGTCTTAACACTGTCACAATTTAAGATTTAATTTTCTCCTGAATGGAGAATGGTGCCCCTTTTACTTTAATGAGTGCAAAATCCAAATTTTAACGTAGTTATTAATAACCGCTACAGTTGCGTAATCCTAACAATGTGCTTTTGTTGGTGACCCAGCATTGGTTGCATTGGTATTCTGGAACGTCACCAGTGGACACTGTTGTATTCCTGGAGCGTAATATGAAGACGTGAAAGTCCACTGACAAAGGGGCAATATGTGACAGACAGCGGATTAGAACGTGTTGCTGGAACCAACCTGATCACAGACAGTACGTGTTGTCGATAAAAGCTTTACAATATTGAGTTTAATGCAGCTGTGTCGTAGAGGACTGCATTGCAGGTATGTACTGGTGCCAGATCCACTGGTAAGTCAGTGCTGGAAAGTGCGCTCGAATATGCCTAGTCCCCTGTGGCTCTTCAGTGGGCCTTCCATCTCATTTCACCATAATAACTGGGTTGTTGGGATCATCAGGACTGTCGGACAGTAGTCCATTTCTGCTTTTTCAGATGGATGTAATGGACAGAAATTATGTAAATGTGCTCTAAAATTGCATGAAATTGGTTTTGAACTGGCTTTTTTCAGTGGGAGTGATGTCCGAAAAAAGAGAGCCCTGCTACGGATTGAGATTTTTTTGGATGTTCGTAGAAACATTAGATCTGGCCACATAAAGTATTCCATATATTTCTTGTCCCCAGATATTCTGGCACATTCATTAAGGATCCTGGCTGTTGCAGGAGGCTTGTGAGAAGTCAGATACATTAGAATGCAATCTACACTCACCTCCTCCATTGACACTCACAAAATACAGACTGTCTACCACCAATATCATTAACCCTCTCCTTTCCTTCTAACGCTGACTTCTGTGTCCATCAGGTTTTGGCTCATTTTCTTTATATCAATCAATGCTGTTCATTCTGCCTGGACTGCTGCTTTTGATTACATACTGCGTGAAGTGTTGAGTGGGCAGAAGCTGAGGAAGCAAGCTGTCATTGGCTGAAACTAATGCAGAGGGCTGGCTATTGACACCTCGGAGGACCACTTTCCTTGATTTACCTGCCTTCAAATGAATTCCTGTCCATGCCACGTGAAATACAACTCAGTGAAATATATTTTCTTTGGTTCGAGTGCAAACACACAACAGGCTCATAAACACGCCCTCCTCTCTCACACACTTAAATGAGGAATAATTTGTGACGACTCCTCAATTTTCAAAGATGTGAATTCTGCATCGATTCCTCTCCCCTCCTCTCCTCCGCTCAGCAGCATGCTGGTGGAGAGAGAGGAATTTTGTAGCAGCAATTAGATACGGGCCAGCTGCTAAGAGGATGACAAGCACAAACACACATGTGGGTTAATTAGCATTTTTCACACACGGGTTAGAGACAGAAACACACATGAACAGTTGGCCGTCCACGTGTCGTCAATCTACCACATCCACACCCAAACATTATTACAATGTCAGTTATAACAAAAGACATAATCACAAGCTTAGAGTCAAACACACATTTATGAGCTCATGCAGATGAGACCAGAGCTGCTTTTTACAGCTTCAGAATGTTTCCATCACAGGTATGAACTCATGTTTTGAGCTTTGCCTCACTATCAGCACATTGTAGAGACATAAAACAAGAAAATCATATCTGAATGCAGCACAGTTGCCACAAGAAATTTTGGCATTGTATGTTTCTTCAAACCATGGATATAAATTTACTTGTTTTATCATATTAGTGTTTCTTATGTGATGTGGTATCTGGGCTGACTTTGTCATGGGGATGTGGAAACATGCTCTCGTCCCAACTCATGACATGGTCCTGCTCTGTCATTGACCATCCGCAACTACTTATGATGTTCTACATATCCCTCTGTGTCAGCTGTTTATGCTCCATGATGGCACGTGATGATGGTAAGGTGTAGAAAACACAAACACACACACACACACACACATCCACATGTGAAGCAAACTCCAGACTCCCTCACGGAAGTCAGGTGTTTATGGGAACCATCCACCCTATAAGCTAGCTTTAGGTCCTTACTATGTTGCTACCAACAACATTATTACCTGATGCTGTCCTTCAGCATTTCATGTGCACGCTACCGCTTCTGTCAGGCTGTCTGCCAGCGCATGATAACAGCGCCATGGTTCTGTCTGAGCATGTTTTAATTGTAAGGTGGCTTTGGGCGTCACACTCGTACGCCAGAAGCACTGACAAAGCTGAAATATTTGACAAGTTCGAAGTGAGAATGTGCTGGATGTGGAGGGGATGGTGTGATGGTGTGACACCACCTGCGAGATGCCTGCCAAACTGCAAACCCCAAACCACTATTAGAAAACAACAAACAAAACTGGATGTTTTTTAGTAAGTCATTGCTGTGTTTCTAACAGCTTTTTAGCCACCAAACTTGGGTGTTTATCAGTGATCTGTGGCTTTTTCCAGCTGGGGCAGTGGTACAAAAAGCAGTTCTTTTTTACTGACACATTTCTGCATTCCTATCCCGGATTGTGCTCCACAATTTAGTATTCTAAGCTAAAACATCTTTTTCTAACCGTAAATAAGTGGTTTTGATGCCTAAACCCAACCACACATTAACCATAGCATTGTTGAAATGTGAAGTTTTAATGTATCCACTACATAATAACTTGCAAATGTGACATATCTGTAGTGTGCAGAAAGCACAGAAGCCAACGAAAGAACATGCTTATGGTTAAAAAACAATTTACTGTAAAGAGTAACTAGTACACAGGGTATGTATTACTTCTCACCAACTTGTTCTCACTTCAAACTTGTCAAATAGTGCTGCTCTGTCAGTGCTTTTGGCGTATAAGCGTGACACCAAAGCCACCTTCAAACTGGAATGTGGTAGCCTAATCTAACCATCATGGCAGTCCGTGCTGTTATATAAAAATAAGGACCATGCTGCTTCATCCCACCATGTACATTTGTTGACATCATGGTAATGGGCAACGTCATCCCACCACTTGTCGACATCACCGTAACGGCATCCCAGAGCGTAAACAGCAAAAGAGAAGGATACCTAAAACATCACAAGTAGATGCGGAAGGTCCTGACAGAGCAGCACTATGTGGCAAGTTGGGATGTTGTTCTCACATTCGTTATCCAATGGCATGACTCATACCAACAAGTAGGTCAACAGTTAAGTGCAGAATATACTTGTGGAAGAGGTTACAACTTTAAAATCCTCATAGTTGCTACTTGTGTGTCCAAAAGCAGCTGAACAAAGACATGTCATCAGAAAAAAAAACAAACGTTACTTGCTCAATAAAAACAGACTAATGGAGACAGGGGTCAATGTTTTTACTGAGACATGATCCACTCTATTCAAGCTTCTCCAAATACTTAATGCTGACCATTAGTAAAGTTATCTTTACTCAGCTTAGAAGGTATTGTTTTAAGAGAAGTTGCAAAGCCTTGTGAATGTATGTTTCATTATTTGTGATTTGGGGCTGAATAGATTAAAACAGATTGACCAGTCTTCACAACCGGGCTATGACTATGTACTGGAACTTCCCACGAACAGAAGAACCTTTAAAACAGGTTAGACAATAGCCAGCCAACTCTGATGGGCAAATAATTCTAGATAGCTCATCCTTTTAAAGTGTTTTGTTCTGGCTTACTTGACCTATGCTTTTTTTTCCCACTGCATGTGTGTGATGTTTTTCTCAGTGAGGGGCGTCAGCAGCACATCGACATGCTGAGGCAGTTGGATTTGTTTCTGTTGAATGCTGATTAGTGCTATTAGAAGCTTGTGTTATCTAGATGGCTCTGAAATCTTTTTCATGTCGATTGAGATCAGTGTCACAAAGGAAGCTCAATCCAGCCATGCTTGGGTAATGAGATTATTAGAAATGCATACATTACTGCCAGCCAACACTGCAGCCTCTGCATTATGATCATTTAGACACGTCATATCTCATTTCAAAGTACCTTTTTACATCTATTGATTTAACCAGCTTGCCTTAGTTTGTCCTCTGGGCTTCTTGACAACAATGTCATTTTAATTACTTCTCTTTTGGAAAAAAAAAAAAAAAACTAATGTCAAAGCAGTTGGAGGAGGCAGCTGAAAGGTCATAGAGATTTTGATGCGCTTATAGTTACTGTCATACCATGGGTAGAGCAGTAAGGCGTTCACTGGCTGTAGGCCATCACTTTGACCTGGGAGGGATTGGAGATTTTTGATAAGGACATGCTTATGAGGACAGTTTTTATTCATATAAACACGTATCAACATATATAATACTTGTTTTATTCTACCATGTATCATACTCAGAGACATTATTTTGTCAACATTCCGGAAACTGTCACCACCATTAAAAAAAAAAAACAACAGCTTTGATCATTTGTTCAAATATTCTATATTCAAACAGGCAATGCTTCCTCTGACAAGTGACCTCATGTAATTGTTTGATAAATAACTGATTAACAGTTGCTATTTTTAGCTAAATGAGACGTCCTTCTCTCTTGAGGTCCATCTGAAGTAATATCAGGTGCTGGTGACTTTGGCCCAGCTGGAACAGCTGTTAGTTGGCTTTAACAGCTCTGTTGTTGCTGTGAAGTATTTTTAGATATAATGTGCACCCGTCCAAAATATGAATAAAGGCGCATGGTTAGTTACATAGGTTTATACGGCTGTTGTTTGATGCCATTCTTACAGCATCTCTAATGATGGCAATGCTAGTCTGTCAGTTGGTTAAGACCAAATTATCACAGTATTTGGATGGATGACAGAGAATTTGTTCTGATTTGCAGGTTCCCCAGAGGATGAACCCTAAGGACTTTGGTGATTCCCTGTCAGGTTGAAACGCTGCTGTTAACAATGTAATATAAATTGTGCGAGGGTGCCCAACAAACCCCGAACTTTGTTGCAGGAGTGTGGTGTATGCGTCATGTCTGAATGTGATGTTTTTTTTCCTACACTCTACACCCTAAACCTAACCATCTGTGCCGTTGTACTGGAATATAAATAACAGATGCAGAAGGATACCTAAAACGTCATGAACAGACATGAGATTCACTGCAAAGCGGCAACATGTGATGACTTGGGATGAGAACATGTTAGACCTTAAATACAAAAATAGAGTGTGCACACTAAAAGATGCTCCCATGAACATTTACTGCCTCTATGTGAAAAAAGTGAGATACACTGCATTAGTACCCCTATGGACTGGTCACATGACAGGTCATGTGAGTCTAAAATCCAAAGGTGCCATCAAATAAACATGACACCATGATACCATGGTAACCATGATAACATGATACTATGCACATAAGGTATCAGATACTGTATGTGAGTGCCATGAGACAAAATAAAATAAAATAAAAAATAATACAAATGTAAAGAAAATGTGAATAATACTGATACTCATAATAATGACTGTGAGAGAAATACTGATGATTCTGAAAATAATGCTGATAATGATCATGATTCATGATTAGTATTATTCACATTTTCATGAAATTTGTATATATTTGTATTTTATTTTGTCTCATGACACTCATGTACAGTGTCTGATATCGCATGCACATAGTATGTCATTTTATTTGTAGGCACCTTTGGATTTTAGACTCACATGACCTGTCAGGTGACCAGTCCATATGGGTACTAATGCAGTGTGTGCATTTTTTCATGTCTGAAGAAGGATAATAAATGCTAATGGGAGCATCAGCTAGTGTGAGAACTCTATTTTTGTATCTACTTTTGTTCTGTCCAGCACCTAGTTTTTATGTGCTTTTGGATGTGCGTGTTGCTAGATTTTTTTTCTACATGTTGGACCTTCTCTCTCCACCACATTAAATGGCCAGTTTTTCACCCAGGTGAGCACTCTTTGTGTCCATTATGAAAGCAAAAATCAACCCACGAACTTCTGTCTAATCATGGCCACGTACTTTTGTTGCCTAAATCTGAGGAAGTGAATCTAAAAACTAAGTATACCTCAACAAAAGAGTGACGCTAGAGGGGTACTTTAAGAGTCATAGTTTGACTTGTAGGCCCACTGACCAAGTGTTTGTATTTGATCAGTTGGGAGGGAGAATGTGTTGGCTTGACGTGTTGTCCAGCCAACAGGAACATAGGATAGTGTTAGGAGAAAGGGGTTGAATTATAATGAAATCATGTTTATTTTGTAGCCGACTGTATCATCTTGTTTAGTAGAACGTTAAAGATTCTATAAGTTTCAGCTTTCTTTCTGAAACAAAGTGCCATCACACCCTGATTCCACTATTATAGGCTTGAGGTGAAATTGTTTTGTAGTGACAGGCATATATAATACTCACCTCTGTGTATCTGACACACCTGAGCAGCTACCCCTAATCATCGCATGCTGTGGAAAGGCAAACTGTAGCAAGGCAGATCAAAAGCACACAGGCCACTTTTACTTCCTCAAACTTTAAATTGAGCGTGAAAAAGCCTGGCTCGCTGGAGCAGATAGCATCAAGGCTGAGCAGTTTTCACTGCCCATGTTCCATTTAATGCTGCTCTCGTCTCCCATATTTGTTTTCGCCTTGTTAAAGTAGCCATCTGTGAAGATAGGGGTCCTTGTAAAAGTGCAAAGCAATATCTAATGATGTGGCTGTCCACAGCAAGACATGCAATTCCATGTACCCTGCTCTGGTTTTACATGACATATATTTTATTTTCATATCAGTTGTTTAACCTGTAGTAAGAGGATTTATGTCAGAAGATACTGGCTCATGGTTGGTTCCATTGATTGTTGGCAGTCTGACTTGTAGTTCTTTATGCATCAGCATAAAACATTATTTGAGCTCTTTGCATTGAGTCTGTTTATTACCGTAAAACTGGCTCTGGGTCTTATGAGGACAATTCCGTTTGCCACAAACAAGACAGTTTTATTCGCAGTCTCTGAGCAGAGTGGCCACAATCACTGATCATAGACCTTTATTGCAGATCTGGTGACTCTATGAAGTCTAAAGGGCTTTGTATGCTTCAAACGCAGTGGCTGTCAGATGCTCTGACAGCATCTGAAACCCTCTCCAAGAGCAGCATCAAGGGTCACGTCTGAACATTGTCCTTGTGTGCAGGAGTGTGAAAAGAGGGGGAATATGATCTTGAACTCCCTCAGTCTCTCTTTTTTTATTTGACGCAAGAATGAACAACCAGAGTGCAACACAATGAATGCTTTGGAGGGAAGTTTGTCCAAATGTTTATGCCCTATTGTACAGTTCATGTCAGCACTACCAAGACACACAGAAGACATAGAAATCATGGACAAAGCTTTGAGAGGCAGTGGGATGATGGCAGGCTTCTCATCACAGCAGTGAGTATAGCCACGTGGCACACTCTAGCCTTCAGACGCTTATCACAGTATTGTTTTTTGAAGCATGCTGAGACCTAAAAGGAACTCAATGACAAGACAAACACTAACTACATAGGAACTTCCTGCTACCAGCCATGCTTTGAAGGGCCACTGTTGCAGTCAGAGTTCAAACAATTTCAACTGTGAACATCACAGTTTGGTGCGTCTCTTGAGCAGTTCCAAACCTCAGGTACAGCATTGCTCCCAAGTCTCCCCAGGCCTCAATGGCCCCTGTCAGTGACCCCTATGATTGACCCCATATGGACAGGCAGAACCTCCCTTGTTCTGAGTGGCCATCTTTGATTTGGCCAATTTCTGTGAAGTTTTTTTGTCTTTGTGTTTACACTCACATCTTTTCTTCATCTCTTCCTCACACATACACGCCCGTTCCCACTCTGAACTCCTCAAATACGTCTGCTTTGTCAATGCTTTCGGCATAGTCCGTGACACCAAAAGCCACCTGCCACAGTTAATTGGAACATGGCTGGATGGCATCAGATTAGAATGCACTTGGACAGTACCCGTGGCATTGTTAGTATAAGCCACTGTACGGCACCAGGCACATCCACATGCAACATGCAGGGGCAGTGTCACTTGAGAATGCCGCCAGACAGAACTGGTTGCTGGTGCATGGAACTCTGAAGGACAGCATCAGGTAATAACGATACTGGTAACCACATCCAACCAGGGTCAAATGGCAGAGGGATGTCGTATGCTGTAAAGCCCTATGAGGCAAACTGTGTTGAAAATGGGCTTTATAAATAAAATTGAATTGAACTGAACTGAATTGAATTGAAGAGCGAGTGTGCTTATAAGGCGGGTTGGGAAGGTGAATGGGTCCCACAAACAACCGACTTTCATGCAGGAGTCAGGAGTTTGCTTCCTATGTGAATGCAAGGTTTCTTTCTACACTTTACCATGGGCCTCTTTTGCCTAAACCTAACCATTGTGATGATCCGCGTTTGTTGCCATGTGCTGTTGGGTTATGGAGAACAAAAAATGACATAAGTATAAATAAATAAATAAATAAATAAATGTATAAATAAATAATTAAATACATGAATAAATGAAAAACCAAGGGCATTTTGGTAATAAAAAAGGCTATTTCTGTATTTTTACATTTATTTATTTATACATATATTTATTTATTCTTTTATTTCTACATTTATTTATTTATTTATTTCTACATTTATTTATTTATTTACTTCTACAATTATTTATTTATTTATTTCTACATTTATTTATTTATTTATTTCTACATTTATTTATTTATTTATTTATTTATTTATGTATTTCCACATTTATTTATTTCTACATTTATTTATTTATTTATTTATTTATACTTCTTCTTCGTCATTTTTTTGTTCTCCATACCTGGGTATGGTAAGAATTGTGCTGTGACATCACGGCAACAGCATCCCAGAGCATAAGCAGCTGTCGCAGTAGGATACCTAAATGAACCTGCACTTGTACAGTGCTTTTCTAGTCGTTTGACCTCTCAAAGTGCTATCACACTATTAGTCTACGATGTCCATATTAGGACATCCTCAGGTGTCAGGGTTCAGAGTCAGACCTTAGATGAAAAGGCATCAGGTCTCAGGAAAAACACCATCAGGTCTCAGAGAAAACACTGTTAGACTTCAGAAAAAAAGTCATCAGATGAAACGGCCTCAGAGAAAAGTCGTCAGATAAAATGGCCTCAGAAAAAAAGTCGGCAGACAAAACAGACTCAGAAAAAAAGTTGTCAGACAGAAAAAAGTCGTCACAGAAAAAGTCGTCATTCAAAACAGCCTTAGAAAAAAAGTTGTCAGACAAAACGGCCTCAGAAAAAAAGTCATAAAAAAAAAGTCGTCAGACAAAACACCCTCAGAAAAAAAGTCGTCAGAAAGAAACTCCCGGGCATAACTGGCTGGGGACCGTAAATACGTCATCCAGATGCGACACTTGGTCAGTGGGCCTACAAGTCAGACTATGATGCGACTGTACTGATGCAGGTGCCGAGTACATGGAAGAAACCGAGCGTAAGTTTTATTAATTCTCTTTCTTTTACTTCCACCACTGTTGTTCTTTTGTAATGCTACATTTCTTAACGTTAATTATAACAGGAAACGTCCAGAATTATGCCCAGAGTCCAGCAAGATGAAAAAAAGACCTCAGAAACGGAAACTATTTTAACACGGTAATGCTAAGCGCTAATCGCTAAGCTAACGATAGGTCGATTGTACTGATGTTACCAGTCTCACTATTGACATTTTTTTATTCGACAGTCCTATATAATTTACTGCACTGTTACAGTTCAGATATATTTAAATGTGTAAGTGTACTTTTGCTGTAGCCTTTAGAATTTGAGCTAGAGTGGTAATTTTTGAGTTGCTTTTCACAAAATCCATGCTGTTCTATAAGGCAGCACTTACACATAGCTGGACATTTCCTGTAATAATTAATGTTAAGAAACGTAGCATTCAAAAGAACATATCGCAGCAGTGGCTGCAGTAAGACAAAAGAAAGAGAATAAATAAAACTTAGTCTCGGTTTCTTCCATGTACTAGTTCAAGTCGCATCTGGATGACGTATTTACAGTCCCCAGTCGGTTATTCCTGGGAGTCCGTTTTTTCTGACGACTTTTTTTCTGAGGCTGTTTTGTCTGACGACTTTTTTTTCTGACAACATTTTTTCTGAGGCCATCTTGTCTGACGACTTTCTTTCTGAGGCCGTTTGGTCTGACAACTTTTTTTCTTAGGCCATTTTGTCTGACGACTTTTTCTGTGACAACTTTTTTTCTGAGGCTGTTTTGTCTGACAACGTTTTTTCTGAGGCCGTTTGGTCTGATGACTTTTTTTTCTGAAGTCTGACCGTGTTTTCTCTGAGACTTGATGACGTATTTTTCTGAGACCTAATGCCTTTTCATCTAAGGTCTGACTCTGAACCCTGACACCTGAGGATGTCCTAATATGGACACCGTATGAGTCACATTCATCCATTCACAAATCCATTTACACACTGGTGGCTGAGGATACTGTACAAGGTGCTAGCTGCCACTCAGTTTAATATTGGTACACAATCCTACACCGAAAGCATCAGCCTTCAGTTTTGGGTTCAGTATCTTGCCCAAGGATTCTTGGACATGTTGGCTGGAGGAGACAGGGATTGAACTACCAACCTTCCTGAGGCACAGCCTTGGACAGAAGCACCTGCCTGAAAGACTATAGTTAAATCATTCCACAACCAGAAACCACAGATTACTTGAACCATCCAGAAACACTGACAATTTTAAAACAGCAGCAAACAATTTAAGAATACACAACAAATGACTAATTTACTGTGCATAAGTTAAAGGAGCTGATGGAATAACGTTTCACTAGAATTGCACTTTGTATCATTTCATGTGAAATTATTTAATTTGGTGATTGGTTTGTTGGTTGATGTTGGTTCTCGGGGGAAAGGAAAGGGAATGGCATGCGACTTAAATCCACAGCTGGACAGAAACTGAGAATTAAATGTGAATTAAATGTTTGGAACCTTATCCATATCAGGTTGCATAATCTATAGTTTTTAAAATGCAATATGGCCATTTCATCAAAGCTGAAATTTTATTTCACTAAAATACAGTTCCCATAATGAACAATGATTGTAGCTTATTCACATGGCTTTCCTTTAGACATACTTTATACTTACTCTTTTCCTTTTTTTGGAGGTAGGGTTCAAATATTTAAGTTCATGGTTAGAATCCTGTGAAATAAATACAGTAAAAGATGGTTGCTTTTGAATTGATATACACATTTAAAAACTGTCATCATTATCATGCAATCCCAAATGGATCCTTTACCCAGAGCTACAACAAAAGTGCATTAACCCCTGTGAACACCTACAGTCTGCACAAATTTAAGAAAGGTAGTGTTATTGTTTCTAGGAATTATGAATAGTTTTGCGCAGAGAAGGACGGGTCGGGTGTTCATGGTTATTTTGATTTCTTCGTAGAGAATTTCCCTCACATGAGCAGTCCAGCTTCATAACAAAGAGGTTGACCGTTTCTTTATTGGAGATCTCTGGAGACAGCAGAAAGCACAGCCTACCTGTTAGCTCCACAGAGGGAGGCTGCTGCACAGAGCAGGAAAGGAAAGGAGGACCCTGTGTCCCTGTGGGAGCCGGCAGGCAGCAGAGGAAGTAAAGAACAATGACTATGATTGTTCTGATAGGAGGTGTTTATAGTCCTTTGCACAAAATGACTGACTTGGCTGAATTAGGAATTCAGGGAGTTTTCAGGGTCAGTATGACAAGGTTAAAGGTAAACCTCAACTATTTTATAAGTAAACATCAGTTTACTGGTGATGTGAAGGACTGCTCAGCCTGTAAAAACTGTCCTTTGTGGCTCTGGATGCATACAAACTGGCATAATAAATGTTGGCATTGTCTTGTTTCAACAACAGTGATGAATCTCTAAAAAACACCCATGTTTGGTGACTAGCAAGCTGTGGGAAAAACAGCAATTACTTCGTAAAAAAACAAACAAAAAAACAACAGTTTTGTTGTTTGGAAAAAAGGGTTAACCAAGCCACTCTTGTGATAAAAAGCTTTATTATCAAAGCTAGATCAAATTAAGCCAACATGTCACACAAGGCCTTCATCAGGGCATGTTAAAGAAAGAGGTGCAACATCAATATCTAACCAGGCCCAAGCCCAGGCAAAGGTAAACACCTGCTGAAACAAATATAATGTATAGTTGAGCCCTAAAATAAATATTTAACCAATCTATTAATTTATTTAAAGAAGGTAAAGTTCATATTCTTCAGAATCTAATTTAAAAAAAAAATATATATATATATATATATATATATATATATATATAAAACCCACAATGTGCTTTTGTTGACATTCCGGCGACAGTCATGGTCAACAGCAGACGCTGTAGGTTACCTAGAGTGTAATATGTAGATGCAGAAGTCCACTGACAAAATAGCAACATGTGACAACATGTGACAACTTATGTGATGACAACTGAGTCAGTCCAGTCGAAGGAACTCTTCAGTATAGACCTTGAGTGTATAATATATTTCATGACAAATATGTGTTCCCAAAGTCAAGAATTAATTGACAATGACACATTTGTAAATTTGTAGTCGTCCTTTTCTTTCAATGTTGCAACTAAATGTGACTTTTTGAAGTAACCACATTTAACCCCAGTGGTCATCTGTTAGTATAAAACTAAACCCAAAAGAAAAGCCAAAAAAAACAACGTCCTTAACATTGCTACTTAACCTAGAATGACAAGCCTTTCTTTTTAATTGGAGTCAGTGTTTTGACCCAGTTGCTGTTGTGCCCCAAGCGGAATGTGGGCACTTATCTCAAGTACTGTATGTAAACACATGCCAATAAACTAATTAATTAACAGACTCTAGATGAATAGTGTGTCATAAACCAAACTGAATTTGACAACTTTTGATTCTATGGCAAACTTAAAACCAATTAAGAAGTGCATAATTAGGACATGCTGCAGTATTGAAATGATCTCTCTCTCTCTCTCTCTCTCTCTCTCTCTCTCTCTCTCTCTCTCTCTCTCTCTCTCTTTTTTTTTTTTTTGTTGAGAAAACCTTGTTTGTCAGACCGGTAACATTGAAGTCATGTTGTTTTAATGAATGCTGCTGCCTTTGCATAACCATGAGCCTCCTAATTGTCTGGATGACCTGAGATGCACACCTGTGGGGCACAAGGGGTCACGGCAGAAAGAGAGACACTGGCTGGAGGTCCACCCTGGCTGGACGCCTCAGTGCTGGCGGTTCATCGACTGCGACTTCTACAGTGACCTCTCCAATAAGTGTAGAGGTAGGTAGGCTGGACTGGACTTCTGAGCTGTGTCTTTGCAAATTAGCCAAAGGTCTCCACACCTCTAAGACAACAAACGTCTGGTTCTGTAGAGAGGTTCTCACCTTTGTCAACATGTTGCATTATGAACAATCTGTATAATGGGGACATTTATAACAACCAGGCTGCAGTATCTGACAAACATTGTGGTGTGTGGAGGTACGTATGGGCACATGCAAATGTGACCACTAATAATGACTTGTTTGAAGTTTGCAGTGGCATTGTGAGCTTAGCTGGCCTGATGCTGGTAAGGAGCTAAATGAGATCATTTTGTCAGAAAAAATACGAATGTGCTCAAAATATGAGCCTCTGAACTTTGGCTTGAACAGGTGACAGACAGGAACAGAGGTTATGATATTGTAACCCTAGTTCTATTAGCACAGGTGGCACTCTCTACTGATGTCTAATCACAAGCGCAGCTTCACACACTTTGAACAGCATAAGAGTAGCAGGAAAATCAGGTTGACTTGCCTGTACAAATATATACAAACCCCACAGTACGTAGGTAAATGGATTAGCCATTGGAAAGCTTCTCCAACATGTCCCTAGTCGTCACATATCGACACTTTGTCCGTAGACTTCTGCATCTACATCTTACACCCCTGCACCAGATATCCTCCTGTGTCTGTGGTTCATGTTTTGGGATACTGCAACCAATGTTAGGATATCAACAAAAGCACATGGTTAGGATTAGGCAACAAAAGCACGTGGTTATGTTTATGTAACAAAAGTACATGGCAACCAATGTGGGGATTAAGCAACAAAAGCATGTGGTTATATTTCAGCTACAAAAGTGCGGGTGGTTAAGGTTTAGACAACAGAAGTAAATGGTTAAGTTTAGGAATAAATGTCACGGTTGATTCTACATTCATGAGGTAAGTGAACACCAGGCTTTCTGGTGAAAGTCTGGGGTTTGATGGACCAATCCACCATCCCTCCCTTTAGGGAGCCTGGCACTCCTTATATTATGTTGTTACTGGCAGCATTTCAATGTGACCAAACTAACGCTGCCCAAAGATGTATCATAACATTTGGAAAGGGGTTTTGAGCGTCGGTATGTCACACCAACATCATAGACAAAGAGACGGTACTTGATGACTTCTGAATGAAAACAGGCTCGTTCCCCCATGGAGTCACTGCTTCAAGAGCCTTATTAGTGCCACTATGCAGACCAAGCAGAGAGCATTGTTTAGCAGCCACCACCCTTTGAGACCTGCCTGGTGCTGCCCAAGTTTAGATGACAGCAGAGGTGTAATCAGCCTCGACATGATGCTTTGCTGCCATGAGAGTGAGCAGTGACCCCCGCTCCAAAAGCCAAATTCCACCACTACCTGCTGTCACCCCCACTGATACAACGGCTAAATTTGTAAATGATGACAATGATTCATTGTTGTCCAGTTTAACAGTGTTCCACAGGAGTCCAGCACCAACATACCTCCACCAAGAACTCCCACTGGTGAATACTGTCTTAAGCGGGCCATGTAAGGCTAACCTGAACTGCTCCCACCCAAGCCAGCAAGTCCTGTTTGTTATTGTTCCCTATCTGATTTTACAAATGTTTGTTGTGAGCCCTGCATTTATCTCATGCATCATAAAACTAGGATGATTTTATTTGTATTTTTCAATCAGTTAAATGTGTCAAATGATGTGTGATCTGATGGCAGGGAATAGAACTACAGTCATTTGTTTTTCTTTATTTTTCTAAGTTAGGTTCATCCTTTACCATCTTCACAAAAGGTAAGGAGATAATGACATCCCACAATAACTTCTGGCAACATTTAAGGCAATGCACCATTCTGCTGTTTACAAACACAAACAATATGCCCATCATGCATAAATTTAACAATTATTTACATACAATCATATTAAATGGGATTTGTATGGATAAATATGTATATGTATATGTATTTATTTTTTTGTGAGTAATTTCAGGTAAGGAATTCATATTTTTCACTGGGTTTTTCATATTTATATGGGCTGCATGAAAGAACACAATATCAATGCATACAGTGAATTATCCAAGATAATATTCTTTATTTATGGAGCAGTTTTTAAAATCTGTGTTAACAAAGTGCTCCACAAAGGCAACAAAATAAAAGTCATAAAATCAGCTGGTTTCATAAGAATGCATATTAAACAACTACAACAACAAAAGAAATTGATTTAAAAAGATCTGAAAAGAAATGCATGAGCCTGAGAAAAGGAAAAGTTGCTTATCACTGAACAACGTGATCACAGAAATCTGTTGACCAGACCTATGTGGTGGTTCATATTGGCACTCATTTATGAAACAAATGTATGACAGGAAACTGGGCACATAGTCATTTCAAAGTAAAGTTCAGCATTAATCAATGAGGACATGGATACAACCAAAGTACTGGCTTTGAATGTACCAATGATTTTTTTTCCATATTGTTTTTTCGACTTCTTTTATGTCACTTTTCAGGCTGCCACATACAAATAACTGGCTAAATTAAAGCTGGGACATCAGCGTTTCCATTTCTGGCTCATAGATGTTTCTCTTCTTTGCCCTATTATGCCTCTCTTTATCATAAACTCTCAGGGTGAGGTCTCCAAACCAAGAAAATAATGGGGCAGGATATTTGAATTACCAATGTTTTCAGCTGCAACATTTATCAATGCATCAACCTTCCTGAAACCCCATCATTAGATGATTTCTGTACTTGGATCTGCTCTGGTTTGCATGTTGGATTGAAAAAAAAAATGAGGGTCAATGTGTTAAAATTATGTGGTGACGGCAAGAGTGGGTTTGGCACAAAACTACTTTGATAGAAAGAAAATAGAAAACGAAAACAAAGTGTGTTACGTACTGGACGTGTACACATTGGTCATAAGGTGGTGCATTTATACAGGATGTAAGTACAATGAGTTTGTTAAAGTCACTGACTCCTCACGGAAAGTCTGATGGCCTCTTCCATATGTGGACACTTGCTCTATATCACTTTCCATTGTGTTACATTGTAGAACCAGGGAATTCAAGTGACCACCACAACAAAAGAGGCTAATTGACTTTCCCTCTGTAGTATTTCCATGACTCTGGCACATCATTTCAACACAATAGATTCCACCATCACTTAATGCTGTTTTAAAAAGGTTGTAGTCTTTTTTTTATATTTCTGTGAGACCAGGTTGATGGTGCAACAGGGACAAAAATTGGTTCAGTTTAACAGCCTTAATGAAGGCTGTAGTTGATAAAATTAGACAAGTACCATGGCACTTCAAATACAAGCCTATCCTAATTAAACACCCAGTCCCTTTTACTAGCTCTCTGTAGCTACACATTTTGACAAATAAAGGCCTGTCTCAATTAGAAGACCACTCTGGTTGCTATGCAGTTCCTTAGATGTATGAAACTGGGTGGCTGGTGACCTGCTATCGCTTAGTTAGGTGATTAGATCGCATATACATATGTATTTTGTTAATTTTACTTAAACTACGAGCACCAAAAAAGAAGCTAATTGGCATAGAAAACAAGAGAGATGCAAAAACAAGGTTAAAATAAACAAATGTTTATTGGAATTGTATTTCCATCTTTGCCGAGCAAGTTTTGTGTAAAAGGAATTAAATGCTTGTCCCATTTAGACACCGGTCCAAAACATAAGCCTGTTGAGTTCATTGGTTTAAGCAATAGCCCAGGCTATAAACTCAATTTTTACAATATAGCCAAAAAGTAGCCGATTTAAAAATGCTTGTTCTTTCTGTGTGTGTGTGTGTGTGTGTGTGTGTGTGTGAATGTGTTTGAGAGTGAGAGAGAGAAAGAGAGAGGGAGAGATCCTGGAATAGAATACAATGAAATTTAAATTCCACGTTTTGCTCACATTCAAAGCATCAGAAGTGTGTGGAATAAAAGCCCGTTGGTCAACACACGCTGAGTGGCTCTCCGGAGCACTATTGATCCCAGACTTTGAAGCATTGTCCGCCACATGGGGCAGACAGGAGAGTGCAGGAAGTGAAGCGATCACTCCTCCACCTCCTCCTTCAGGTCCAAAGTCTTCCATTATTTCAATCAGGCCAGCCTTCAAAGACTGTCCCTCTGCCTGTTCCCCGGAGCACTGCCCTGCATAGGTGAGGCAAAGAAGTGAAGTGGTAAATGTGTTCATTTGTAGGCGGCCCTCATTTTATCGACTTTTCCAAGGCTGCCTGATAGATGTTGCGCGGGGCAAGCTCAGCAGGGAGAGTCACTTAACCAAAGGGCATCTGTCAACCCCAAAAATGGGTTCACGCATTCCCAGCCACAGCTGATGTATCTTTTAATAAGAAATGTCTTATTAAGAAATCAGTCTCACATGTGGCCCCTCACTCTTTGTGTCAATGTGAAAAAGTTTTAAACATCTTGGGCAATGTCTGGCTTACATAAAAAGAAAACTATATTTTCTGGCCATAATGGCACACTGAGAACGGTAGTCCACAAGGTCATACTTACAATGTGGAGATTTTAACAAACCTCAAGAAGACTGATTCAATAATTAAGACTTTTTTTCAACTCAGCCTTGAAAGAAATGGACAGAAATCTGAAATCAGAAATATAAAGATTACAGTTTGTGGTGTTCAGGGAGTTATGATCTTGATGACTTGATGACAGCCTGGTGCAACAACACATTTTCATTACAACTCATCACATTTTGCCGCTCCGTCAGTGACGTGCTGCGTCTGTTTATGATGTTTTAGGTATCCCTCTGTGTCAGCTTTTACACTTTGGGATGCCTTTACGGTGATGCCAACAAATGTATAAGGTAGGAAGACGCAGCATGGTCCTGATGTTTACACAACAGCACATGGTAACCAACATGGTGCATTACGATCATTAGGATTAGGCAACAAAGTCACTCATGGTTAGGTTTAGGCAAAAGAGGCACATGGTAAGGAGTAGGGAAAAAACAACTTGCATCCACACGCGAAGTGAACTGATGCTTACCTTTAGCGTTTCATGCACATACGACGGGTTCAGTCTGGCCATGTTTTCAAGTGATGTTGCCTGTGCATGTTGCAAGTGGACTACTCGGTGGCGTCCAGCTGTTCGCTGGCATGTAATGATAACAGTTCCACTGGTTCTGTCTGAGTGTGTTCTCATCTGATGCCGCCCAGGAGTTTTCCAGTTGGACGCAGAAGGTGGCTTTTCGTGTCACACTTATATGCCAAAAGCACTGACAGCGCGGTGCTATATGACGAAATTGGAGTGAGAATGGGCTGGGTGCAATGACTTATGACATCATGACGTAATGAAGCTGTTTTGAAATCTACAGAGAGGAAGGCAAAGAAGAAACTTCTCAAAGCACCTAACCCCAAAGAACACAAGGCTTTTTGTTAGTTCCTTCTGAGCAAAAATGTCTCTACTGAACTGCAGGGACAGGTCGTCAGTTGAGGATTTTATGCAGTGCCTCTTAAAATTAGATCAAGGTTTGAGTTAAGACTTTACAGCAGGTTCTCATTCTTATCTCGAGCAATACTGCCACTTTGACATGCGTTTGATTAAGTTCGTGATGCAAAAAGGCACCTTTAGCGTGTGCATCAAACACCCCCGGACAACATCAGCTGAGAATGTGGCGGCACAGAACTGTTCATGGTGTTTAATATACTGTAAATTATATCTATATATGCCCACGGACAGCAAGATGGCACCTGCCATGTGCAAATGATACACACACTGACAGCATCTCTTGAGAACACAGCCAGCACTTGTTGCATTTGCATGAAATAAAAGGAGTGCAAGGGCACCTATAGGGTGGGCGGAGAGGCAATGGATTGTTTGAACATACCCCCGACTTCCAATGTTTGAGTTGGACTCTTTTTTTTCTTCCTTCTCCCTATCATGTGCCCTTATTGTCTAATTCTAACTATTGGTGCCAACATGTGATTATTGATATCTGGGCGTTGGTTGCAATACGCTTTTGTGCCTCAGCATAACCACGTGTTGCATCATCCCACCATGTGCTTGTATTGACATCTTGGTAGTGGCGTCCCAGAATGTAAAGAGCAGATGCAGAGGCATACCTAGAGTGTAATATATAGCAGGAAGTCCACTGACAAAGCAACATGTGGGATGAAAACATGTTGGACTCTACCAGGTTAATGATCAGAGGAAAGAGGGGTTGAAAGTGCCTGTACTTCTCAGCAGGGAGATAACTAAATAACTTGATTTCCTCATAGAGCAAGGGGTGAGGACAGTGACATTCTAGGCAGCAATGCATATGTCTTTGTGTAACTCATATCTTAATTTATTCAGTTTAAACATCATGCGTAGATGCAGACGGTCACTGACAGAGCAGCACCATGTGACGAGCTGGGATAATGTAGTCATTACTCCTCAGTATTTCCACCTGATATTAAAATGTGACATGCATTTGCCCAAAACCAGGTCTGGACTTGATCTGGCTCCCAATATGATGGTGACTATGATGTGTAAAGTTTGGCTACTTTCTTAAGAAGAAAAAAAAAAATCCTCAAGACAAGGGTCAGATGATTGAAGAGGCACCAAGCTAGTGCCAGCAAACTTCTTCACTGCCTCTGATTATCCTCTTACAGTACGAGTAACATCAGTGCTTCAAAATCCCAGTGTGCTTCAAACAAAGTGCTTGTGTGATAATCTAACAGCATCAGGGAGACTGCATCCAGCAATTTCTGCTATTTGAAACAGACAAACTGACATTTACACCCACTTTATGCTTTGATTGGCCGTGTGTGAAGGTTCTCTCTCCTCTTTGTTCAGGTACAGATCATAAGTTAATACCAAGCAGACATAGACAACACATTCTCATCTCAAGTCATTACGTTGCGCCTTTGTCAGTGGACTTCTACATCTACATATTATGCTCAAGGTATCTTTCCATATCTGCAGTTGGCAATCCAGGATGCTGCTACTGACACAACAATGTCAACAAAAACATGGTGGTGTTGCACTAGGCAAGTAAACGCAAGATAGTTAGATATTTATTTTGAACATGCCAAATAAAACAGGAGAACAAAATAAAATATAACCAAGAAAAACAACACAAGAATGCTCATCAGACATATTCAGTAAACAAATGTAAGTATTTCATGTCCATACACGCGTTCATCTCATCAAACAAGAATTAAGACAAAAACAAGAACATATCACTCTCAATAAACAAACACACACACACACACACACACACACACACATCAGTTGGTTATGTTTAGGCAACAAAAGCACATAGCACCCAATGCCAGGACAACAAAGGACAAGGTTAGGATGAGGCAGTGAAGGAAGGCATGGATGGCTAAATTTAGGCTAAAAGGGGGACATGGTTAGGTGCAGAAACAGAACATCACAAAAAGACAGTAAGTGAACACCGATCTCAGGGGTGAAAGTACAGGATTTGTTGTACCAATCCACAGTTTCTCCCTGCCCACCCTATAGAAACCCTCTTGCTCCTTATATTAACTTGCTAACGACAACAATTCAACCTGACGCCGTCCAACAATGCATACCGACACAACAACAGTTTCTGTCCGGCTGCGTAATCGACTGATTCTGTCCAGGGGCATATCATGAGGAAACAAAAGGTGGCGTTTGGCGTTGGGATCTTACGCTGAAATTACTGCAAAAGCGGCGGTTTTTGATGACGTTGAAATGTGAGCATGCTGAAAATACCTAATCCTGACCCCCTAGCCCTAACTCCATTTTAAAACTGCATAGCTTTTTGCATGTTTATGACAGTGAAGTTTAACCCAGCAGTAGATTCTATTGGAGAGTCCAGGGTAAGATGGTAACCTGCCGACACATCATGAAATGAGAATAAAAGACAGGCTTTTTTCTTATAACTCTTTTTCCTGAATAATACAATTAACACTCAGTTAAGGCTTTTGTGTGAGCCACTGAGAGACCCACGCTATTTTCCATTATTCCCCAAATTATTATTCAAGCAAAATTATTAATTTGCTTTCTAGCACAAGTGGTTTGACACACGGGAGGCTGTGAAATGGACCACAGGAGCAGTGGCCTTGCTGGCTGTCATACCCAATAGATGTATTCATATGTAATCTCAGGTAGACAGCAGCAGAAATGGTCTAGCTACATTGTCACAGCCCTGATGAGCTAACTGTAGGCAGAGATAAGCAGAGTTGAGTCGGAACATTAAGCTTCAGCCTCAAAATCAGATTAAATCTACATCCTGTGTGGTGTATATTGAAATGTCAATCATATTATACACCATTCTGCCTCATACATTACCACACTATTTTTCTACTGTCAAGAATGTTTATCACAACAGCAATCCAAATGTCACCAGCAGCTTGTCCGGTGTTGACATGTCTTTCAATCCAATGCTTTTCTTATTATATTTCCAGCGGATATGCATCTGTTTATTCACCACATAAAGAAATGCGCAGAGAATTTGAAAATATTTGACCTGTGCATGGTGTGATAAAGAAATGTTTTTGTAATGATGTTTTGTCATCCTAGATCACAGAAAGTTGGCACACACTCCAAAGGATCTGTTTTTTTCAATCAGTTTTTCTAATGCAATATATCTAAACACTCATTGCATAAACACTATGGTCATGCTGTTGAGAATCATACTCCTCAGAGGAATTTTAATCATTTTATTGATCTGCTAATGTCCCCATAGCACTACCAGCAAGGGAAGACTCTTTACTTTTGCAATAGAGAGATGCAAAAATTAGTCCAAAAACCCACAAATGAACAAGCATTGTAGAACTCCTGGCTTTTTTTTAAATGGGTTGAATCCAGATGTTAGCTTTTTACCTAAAAAAAAACATGTAATTATCCTAAAGGTTTGTTGGCAACAGAGCTTATTTTTCAGCAACAACCCAAAATCTAATTGAAAAATCCCTTTTGATTTTGAATAGTGACTATTGTTTACCACATTCACCATATTAGTTCAGCATGTTAGCATGCGATTTTACACTACACACATTTGATCATGAATCAATGTGTTGGAGAAAAATAAATTGGGACCTGATAATGGCACTAGATGAAAAGTTAAAGATCACAAAAATCATTAGGATTCACTCTCTCGTAAACATGAAAGACAAATTGTGTGGACATCTATCTTAATAATTGTTAACACATTTCGCTCAAACATGTCAATCCCATGGTGGAACTAGATGAGAATCCCAATGACAAAAAAAAGTTTCAGGTTGGACCAAAGTTGTGGATAGAGCAGCCAAATTTGCTATATATTAGTCATCTATTAGCCATCTACCATGTGGGCATGGCTAAAGTGACTGGTCAGTGGTCCAGAAATGTGCTTTATTTTCTTAGTAATCTGCCTAAAATTATCTTCCTCGTATAATAAGACTTGTTTGGGTGCAATTTACACCTCACTATATAAAAGTCTAGAATATTGTAAATTGCACCCTCCAGGAGCGGCCACAGGGGCTGAAGACTTTCAGTCTCCCTTCATACTGCAACTGTGTACAGCCTTCACTAATTACCCCACACTAAAAAATTGTGTGTGCACTCATTAGGAGATACTATATCTCATACACTTACATTGATCTGAACTCGCTTCCCCAAGTGTGTTCCTTTAAGAAGTTGCCAAACAGCATTTTTATTGCTAGAGCCCTTTAATGGTCCAACGTGGCCAGTGAGTCATGGATCCAAATTCAAACATCCATCCAGAATTACAGGTTTACAGGTTTCTAATGGGGTGTGATTAGTATAAGAAGATGTAGGAAATATAATTGTTTGTGTTCGTTGGAAGAAGAGATGCAAGGAGATGGGAGGGAGCTAAAGATTATGACTATAAACATCTGAGGGGATAAGTACTTAAAAAATAGCATTCAGTTTCTGCTCAGCTGTAAATACTTTTGGCGAGGTATCCTCACACTGATGCAATTATGGAATTTATTCAGCCACATTCCAAAATATGATTATGATGATATTTCCCCACATATGGGCTTTGCAATATTGTAGTAATTGGAGTGTTGTGTGGAGGGCAAAGCAAGGATATCAGCACATTGTAACACTTTAAATCCAACACTTAGCCAGGTCCGTGGTCTAATTTAAATTAAGTAACAAAGGTACCTCAGCAGAAGGTGAACGCTGAATCTTAATTAAATCTCTGGCTCCAGCTGCTCTTTAATTCATCTTCATATAAGGGGATCACATAGTGTAATAAAGTCGCTTGCAAATTAATCATAGCATAAGGCTTTCTCTGTAGCTGCTGCTGTTGTGTTTCCTTATTTGGAGTCATGTCTTTTATGACTTGGTCATTCTGTCTCCTGCTTAGTAGTCTGCTGGTAAACAGCCGGCCAAGGATAGTAACACAATGTGTTTACTCTGACAGAGGTTCTTAAACCAACTTTATCCAAGCATCTCTGGGCAAATCTTTAAAAACATAATAGAAAACATTCTAAAAGTAGGAATACTGTAGATATTAGTGAGCTGAGAAATAGATCTTAATTTATAATTAACTATTCATTATTATATTTCCTTATGGCATTCATGATTAACCAAGACCTAAAGGCAAAAATAGCTGCAAATGGCTTGTTGACCTCATGAGACAGAATGCAAATTTTGACTCATGTCCCCTCTATAAGACATGTAATATTTAACATGTTCTCATCTCAAGTCATCACATATTGCTGCGTTACAGTGGACTTCAACATCCATGTATTACGCTCCAGGTATCCTTTCGCATCTGCTGTCTACGTTTAGGGATGCTGCTAACGCGATGTCAACACAAGCACATGGTGGGATGATGCTTCACATGGTTATGTTTAGGCAATAGAAGCACATGGCAACCAATGCCTGCTTGTCAACAAAGGCACATGCTGGCATGAATGATTAGAATTAAGGGAAGGAGGCAGGTAGTAAGGTGTAAAAAAAAAAAAAAAAAGATTACATTTAGAAGCGAACACCCAGTCTGTTCTCACGCCAAACTCATCAAATAGTGCCACTCTTCGGTGCCTTCAAAATACAAGCATGATGCCGCAAGCCCGCACTTTATATTACATTGTTATCAGCAGCTTTTCAACCTGCTCTGTCAATGACGTCATCTTGCTTTCAGCTCAGCAGGATGACGTCATTGACAGAGCAGCGCTATTTTATGAGTTTCAAATGGGAACAGACTGCTTTGTTATGTACTGAGAAGGTGTGAAAAAAGACGTGAGCAAGAAAGAACTCACACTGCTATAAAATAAGATGAAATATGTTTTTAAGTCTCCTACATTTAGTTTATTATTCTAAATTTCTCTTAAAGCACTTGAAAACTTGGTTTCAAACTTTACACATTTATCAATAATAATCTTTTGATGCAAGTAAACAAGCAAACATTTAAGATACATTTTAGAAAAATACATAGAACAACAACAATCAACCTTACTACTTATTCATTAATACTCATGTTCTTCTGGGGCCCGGTCGGGCTCGGGCCCGAAGGATTGACATGCTGCCACCACCCTGTGGGCCCACCACCTGCAGGACTGGAAATCAGGGCCGGGTGCATTGTATGCCGGGCAGCAGGCAGGGGCGGGGCCCCGGGCATGCTGATCCCTGGCTTCGTAAACTAGCTCTTGGGACGTAGAACGTTACCTCTCTGGCAGGGAAGGAGCCGGAGCTCGTGCGGGAGGTGGAGCGGTACCAGCTAGATATAGTTGGACTCACCTCCGCGCACAGGAGGTCTGTGACCATTGTTTGTGCTTATGCACCAAACAGCAGTTCGAAGTACCTGGCCTTCTTGGAGTCTCTGGGCGGTGTCCTGGAAAGGGTGCTAACTGGGGACACTAATGTTCTCCTGGGGACTTCAACACTCATGTGGGCAATGATGAAGTGACCTGGAGGGGCATGACTGGGAGGAAGGGCCTGCCTGATCTGAACCCAAGTGGTGTTTTGTTATTGGATTTCTGTGTTAGTTATAGATTGTCCATAACAAACACCATGTTTGAGTATAGGGATGTTCATAAGTGTACTTGGTACAGGAGCTCCCTAGGCCAAGGATCAATGATCAACTTTGTGGACGTATCACCTGATCTGCGGCCATATGTCTTGGACACTTGGTTGAAGAGAGGTGCAGAGCTGTCAACTGATCACCACCTGGTGGTGAGTTGGATCAGGTGGCGGGGGAGACTGCCAGACAGAACTGATAAACCCAAACGTGTAGTGAGGGTGAACTGGGAACATCTGGCAGAGGCCCCTGTCTGCCAGGTCTTCAACTCACACCTCTGGAAGAACTTTTCGTGCATAGTGGGGGATGTTGGGGACATGGAATCCAAGTGGTCCTTATTCAAAACCTGCATTGTGGAGGGAGCTACTAGAAACTGTGGTCAGAGGTTCATTGGTGCCTGTCGTGGCAGCAACTGGAGGACCCGCTGGTGGACACCAATAGTGAAGGAGGCCGTTGGGCTGAAGAAGGAGGCCTTTTGGGCTCTACTGGCCCAGGGGTCTCCTGAAGCAGCAGACAGGTACCGGTTGGCCAGAAGGGCTGCAGCTGGGGCGGTTGCCAAAGCTTAAACGCGGGTGTGGGAGGAGTTTGGGGAGGCCGTGGGGGAGACTTTCGGTCGGCCTCAAGGAAGTTCTGGCAAATCGTGAGACGTCTCCGGAAGGAAAAGCAGGGCTTGTTTTAGGCTGTGTTCAGCAGGGGAGGAGAACTGCTGACCTGGACTGGGGATATTGAAGAGTAGTGAAAGGAACACTTTGAGGAACTCCTGAACCCTGCCGTCACGTCTTCCGTGGAGGAGGCAGAGTCTGAAAACTCGGCAGATTCTTCATCCATAGCTCTGGCAGAGTTCGCTAAGATGCTGAAGGCTGTAGACATTACTGGGCTGTCTTGGCTGACACGCCTTTTCAGTATCACATGGAGGTCAGGTACAGTGCCTGTGGAGTGGCAGACCATGGTGGTGGTTACCAGTTTTAAAAAAGGGGACCAGAGAGTGTGCTCCAATTATTGGGGTATCACACTCTCAGCCTTCCCGGGAAAGTTTACTCCAGTGTGCTGGAAAGGGTCTGACCAATTGTCAAACATCGGATTCAGGAGGAACAATGCGGATTCCATCCTGGTCGTGGAACAACAGATCAGCTCTTTTACTTTGAAAGGCTGCTGGAGGGGGTGTGGGAGTTTGCCTATCCAGTCTATATGTGTTTTGTGGATTTGGAGAAGACTTATGACCGTGTCCCTCCAGGAGTCCTGTGGGGGGTGCTGCAGGAGTACAGGGTTTTCATGGACAGGATCTCAAAGCACAGCCGGGGGGAGGTAGGGGTCAGGTTTGGGGACCTCAGAATTGCATCTCTGTTTTTTGCAGATTATGTGGTTCTGTTGGCTTCATTACATAATGATCTTAAGCATGCACTAGGGCGGTTTGCAGCTGAGTGTGAAACAGTCGGGATGAGAGTCAACACCTCCAAATCTGCCGGAAAACTGTTGACTGTTGCCTCTGGGTGGGGGGAGAGTTGTTGCCTCAAGCAAAGGAGTTCAAATATCTTGGGGTCTTGTTCACAAGTGAGGGTATAAAGGAGCGTGAGATGGACAGGCGGTTTGGTGTAGCATCTACAGTAATGCAGGCACTCCACTGGACCGTTGTGGTGAAGAAGAGTTGAGCCAGAAGGCGAAGCTCTTGATTTACCAGTCCATCTATATTCCATCCCTCACCTATGGTCATGAGCTCTGGGTAGTGACCGAAAGAATGAGATCACAGATACAAGCGGTCAAAATGAGTATCTTCCACAGGGTAGCGGGGCTCAGCCTTAGAGATAGGGTGAGGAGCTCGGACATCTGGGAGGAGCTTGGAGTAGAGCTGCTGCTCCTTCACGTCAAAAGGGGCCAGTTGAGGTGGTTCGGGCATCTGATTAGGAAGCCTCCTGTGCGCCTCCCGTTGGAGATGTCCCGCTAGTAGGAGGCCCTGGGGCAGACCCAGAACACGCTAGAGGGATTACATATCTCATCTTGCCGGGGAACACCTTAGGGTCCCCCAGGACCACCTGGAAAGCTTTGCTGGGGAGAGGGACATTTGGAATGCTCTGCTCCACCTGTTGCCACCGCGACTCAGCCCCCGGATAAGCAGAAGAAAATGGATGGATGGATGGACTCATGATTTTCGATAATCCTGTATCAGAGCTGTGTGGGTGTGATGGCGACCCAATATGAAACAACCCACCAGCTTTCATCAGAGTTGGACTCAAATGTTTCTGAATACTGACTGTTCAAAGCAGAATGTGACATCACCTTTGCCGTACTGAGCCTGGCCACTTCAAACAAACAAGAAAAGAGAGAAAAAAGAAAAAATCTCACAGTAGGATGCTGATAAAGAAAAGAAGTGTTCCTGGTGTGTGAGTGCAGAGTGGTAGTGGTGAATTTTGTACTAGCTCTTTAAGAGATGATGAGTGTGTAATCTCACATCTTTTACTCAAATAGAAGCAATTTGACTCTCATACATTGACTAAATTGACTCTTATAAAGTCAACTTAATTACACTAATTATACTCAATTAGCCTCAAGTATAATAATTAGAGTAGAAAGCACTCCTCGATGCCCTAATGTGCTTGAGAAATGTGAAAGTTGTTGTGGACATTTCAAATGGAAAATCTTTAAATGTTTGCAGGCGAGGAGTCAGGAGTGTGAGGAAGTCAGACTACAGCCTGTTTTGTGCATTCTATTTGCTGTCAACACTTTAATCCTGACAGCATCAAAGATGCACGCATAAAAGTGTGTAGAGCCGTCTGTCAGCGTGTGGGATTACAGTCTGAGATGAGAGTCTGAAGCAAGAGAGCTCAGCATGTCGATCCAACATTGTTAACCATTTTGCTTAACCATTACCCTGAAAGACATTTTGAGTTTAACCCTTTGAACTCTGCAGCAGAGATACTCTGCTAGTGCCTACATTGTTATTTTTGCTTATTGTAATGATTTTTTTTATATAATACCTTTAAAACCTGTATAACCTAAGCAAAAAATACAGTGGCCCTGAAGGCCAATAGTTATAAATATTTCAAAAGCGCAAAATATATTTCACAAAACACAAAAACATCTTCTTAGAACACAAATCCATTTCTCAAAACATAAAAGCATTTCACGAAACACAAATGCATTTCACAAAACACAAATATATTTCACAAAACACAAATACATTTCACAAAACCAAAAGTAAATTTCACAGAACAAGAATTAATTTCACAGAACAAAAATAAATTTCACAAAACACAAAAATATTTCACAAAACACAAAAACATTTCACAGATCACAAAATACATTTCACGGAACCGGAAAGGGTAGGACCATGGTACTTGTCTCTGATTGGACAAACTTGCACCATTCTCGAACGTCATTTCGGGAGTATGTGTTAACAGCGCGAACAAAACAGTTAAACTTTTCATCATTTTCTGTCCCTATTGTGGCAAACAAAGTGGTAAACAAAGTGGTAAATTGAAACTAAAAACGGTTATGGAAAAATTTAAATATAAACAGCTGATTGACAGACCTACAAGAGTCACCAGAAAGAGTGAAACCCTTATAGATCTGATATTTACAAACCGTCCAGAGAGAGTAACCATAACATACAATCTTATTTCTGGCCTCTCAGATCATAAAATGACACTGATTATAAGAAAGCTAACTAAAAAACGTTAAGTTCACCATAACAAAATAAAAAGCAAAATGTTAACAACAGGAATTCCAAAATCAAAAATGGCTGACTTGAACATGCTCTGAAGGAAGTAAACTGGGAAAAGGTAACTGAAGAGCCTGATTTAAACCACAGTACAAACAATTTTGCTTCTATCATCTGTGATTTGATAAGCAAACACACAAACCTGGAAAAGTAAACCTAAACCTCTCTTCCACGGTTTAACAGTGACGTTCTTCAGATCATCAAAGAGCGGGATTTGGCTATCAAAAGGTCTTTAATAACTAAAACCAACACTGATCATCTTATTTTCACTGGGTTAAGGAACAAAGTGTTGTCTGAGCTGTGGAAAGCCAAGACTAATCATTTCACCAAACTAATTGAAGAAGCCAATGGCAACAGTTCAAAACTGTGGCAACACATAAATAGATTAACCAATACAAAAAAGCAAACGCACCCTAAAATAAACTGTCTTAAAGTCTACGATAAAATCGATGAAAGTAATGAGTCTATTGCAAATGGTTTTAATAGTTTTTGTTATTGAGTCTGTATAAGAATTAGCAAGTCATTTTAAATCTGCTGAGTCTCCTTCTGAAGAATTTCATCAAGTTTACTCAGACTCCTTTTACATAAAAGAGGTATCCCATGAAATAGTAAAAAAAAAAAAAAAGTGGTTGCAAACATGAGTAACTCCATGTCAAAGGATATCCACAATTTAAAT